>NC_082644.1:32863268-33163268 GCF_028023285.1 Balaenoptera ricei | reverse complement strand
TCCCATCATGAAAGCTCCTTTTATGCGCCTAGAAGCTAACTGAAAAACACTGTTGGTGTCGGGCTTATACTCACGACAGGCATGGCTGTGAGAGGGAAAAAGAGGTTTCACGAAGAAACACGTATTCCAGTTTCTGATTCAGAGCTCATCCTGTCCTGTTCTCTAGCTAAAGGGAAACTCAAAGTGAGGCCTAGCTTCGAAGGAGGGCCCTGATACGCCATGCAGTGGAGTAGGCGTGCAAAGGCTTCCATGAGGCCTTAGTCGCTCTTCTGCTTTAGTTGAACGCTAGTAAGCTTTTCAGGACTCGTAGAGCCCTCGCGGCAGCACTCGTTTCCGTACAAGGACACTGAGTACTCCAAGGCTTCCCTGGGCTTGCTGGGCCACAGTCAGACCCGTAGGCCTGTCAGGGTGCCCATGGGTAGGCGGAGTAAAGGGTAACACACTGCACGCTTCATTCGGGGAGCTAGGTATCCCCAGCTACAGAAAGGTTTCATGAACACAGTTCTAGAAAATCCAGCATACCATGGAAATCGTCCTCGTGACCCTAGTCTCAGCTGTACTGAGAAAAACTCTCTGCTTACAAGTCCTTCTAGGACCTCATAACAAGTCACCGTATCTCAAGATTAAAGGCAGATTGCATTGCAACTTCCACTACAACACTGTTTTCTGTGGAACAATTCAGGCTTTTGGGAGAGGCACAGGACCCTAGGAGACCTAGGGCACTCTTTCGTCTAGGCATTTCACTACACGCAGAGCACCCTGTGTAGAAAAGTTGAATGAGGGAAGAGCCAGGGAGGTAGCTAGGTCTCTTTGGACCTGCCAGAAGCCAGAGACACTTACGCTGCGTGTCAACCTGGAGATGGTGCCTGATGGGACTGGCCTTGTTTTCCCACCTTGAAAGCTCCTCTTATGCGCCTTGAAGCTCCCTTAAAAACCCTGTTGTTGTCAGGCTTATACTCATTGCAGGCATGACTGTTAGAGGAAAAAGAGGTTACACGAAGAGACAGGGTATTTTAGTTTCCGAGTCAGAGCGCATCCTGTCCTGTTTTATAGCTAAAGGGAAACTCAAAGGGAGCTCTCACTTCCAAGGTGGGCCCTGATATGCCAAGTAGCGGGGTAGGCGTGCAACAGTTTCCATGAGGCCTTAGAAGTTCTCCTGCGTTAGATGAACGCTAGTAAGGTTTTCAGGACTCCTAAATGCCTCGCGGCAGCACTCGTTTCCATACAAAGACACTGAGTACTCCAAGGCTTCCCTGGGCTTGCTGGGCCACAGTCAGACCCGTAGGCCCGTCAGGATGCCCCTGGGTAGGCCGAGTGAAGGGTAACACGCTGCACGCTTTACTCGGGGAGCTAGATATCCCCAACTACCGAAAGGTTTCATGAACACGGTTCTAGAAAGTCAGGCATGCCGTGGAAGTCGTCCTCGTTGCCCTAGTCTGAGCTGTACTGAGAAAAACTCTCTGCTTACAAGTCCTTCTAGGACCTCATAGCTTAAGTCACCGTATCTCAAGGAGAAAGGCAGCTTGCATTGCAACTTCCACTACAGCACAGTTTTCTGTGGAACACTTCAGGCTTTTGGGAGAGGCACCGGACCCTCAGAGACCTAGGGCCCTCTTTCGTCTAGGCAGTTCACTACACGCAGAACACCCTGTGTAGAAAAGTTGAATCAGGGAAGAGCCAGGGAGCTAGCTAGGTCTCTTTTGACCTGCCAGTACCCTGAGACACTTACTCTGAGTGTCATCCTGGAGATGGTGCCTGATGGGACTGGCCTTGTTTTCCCACCTTGAAAGCTCCTCTTATGCGCCTTGAAGATCCCTTAAAAACACTGTGGTTGTCAGCCTTATACTCACGGCAGGCATGGCTGTGAGAGGGAAAAAAAGGTTTCACGAAGAAACAGGGTATCCCAGTTTCTCGGTCAGAGCTCATCCTGTCCTGTTCTATAGCTAAAGGGAATCTCAACGTGAGGCCTAACTTCGAAGGAGGGCCCTGATATGCCATGCAGCAGGGTAGGAGTGCGCAGCTTCCATGAGGCCTTAGTCGCACTTCTGCATTAGTTTCACGGTACTAATCTTCTCAGGACTCCTGCTCCCTTGCGTCTGCACCCGTTTCCGTACAAAGACACTGAGTAACCCCCAGGCTCCCCTGAGTTGAAGATCAACATTCAGACACGTAGGCCCTTCGGAGTGCCCGTGTCTGTGCCGAGTGAAGGGCAGCATGATGCACGCTCCCTCGGGGGAGCTCGATTTCCTCAGCTCACCAACAGCCTCAGGAACACGGTTGTAGTAGGTGCAGCATGCCATGCCAGTCTGCCTGCTTACAGTAGTCCGAGCTGTACTGAGGAAAACTCTTTGCTTACAGTTCCTTCTACCAGCTCCTAGCTGAAGTCAACCAACCTCTAGGAGAGAGTCGGCTTGTGGTCCAAGTGCAACTAGAGCACACTTTCTGGTGTAACGCCGCAGGCTTTTGGAAGATGCCCAGGAGCCCAGGACACCTAGGGAATTCTTTCATTTAGGCAGTTCGCTACACGCAGAACACCCTGCAGAGAAAAGTTGATTCTCCAAGGACCCAGTGAGGAGCTAGGTCTCTCTTGACCTGCTAGAAACCACAGATGCTTCTTCTGCGTGTCAGCCTGGAAATGGCGGCCTTAGGAGACAAGCCTTGTTTTCCCGTCTTGAAAGCTCCATTCATGCGGCCTTGAAGCTACCTGAAAAACACTGTGGTTGTCGGACTTGTCCTCACTCCAGGCATGGCTCTGGAAGAAAATGAGTTTTCTCCAAAGAAAGAGGGTGCTTCCAGGCCCTGGTGGGGAGCATATCCTGCCCTGCACTAGAGCTAAGGGGAATCTCAACGTGCGCCCTACCCTCGACCTAAGGCTCTGATTTGCCCTCCAGAAGGGTAGTTGTGCAGCATTTTCCTTGAGGCCTTAGTCGCAGTCCTGCATTAGTTTAAAGGTACTACTCTTCTCAGGACTCCAGGCCCACTCGTGTCAGTACCCATTTGCGTACAAGAACTCTGAGTACCCCAGGACTCCCCTGGGCTTGCTGGGCCACACTCAGACCCGTAGGCCCTTCAGTGTGCCCCTTTTTAGGCCGAGTGAAAGATAACAAACTGCACTCTTTCTTGGGAAAGCTAGATTTCCTCAGCTCACCATCAGCCTCAGGAACACGGTTCTAGCAAGGCCAGCAAACCATGGAAGTCTGCCTCATCGGCCGATTCTGAGCTGTACTGAGTAAAACTCTCTGCTTTGAAGTCCTTCGAGGACCTCGTACCTGAAGTCACCGTATCTCAAGGAGAAAGACGGCTTGCATTCCAACTTCCACTACGGCACAGTGTTCTGTGTAACACTTCAGGCTTTGGGACATGCACAGGGCTCTTAGAGACCTAGGGCAGTCTATTGTCTAGGCACTTCACTACACGTACAACACCCTGTGCAGAAATATTGATTCTGGGCAGAGCCAAGTAGGTAGCCAGGTCTCTTTTGACCTCTTAGAAACCACAGCTACTTATGCTGTGTGTCAATCTGGAAACAGGACCTGATGGGGCTAGCCTTGCTGTCCCATCATGAAAGCTCCTTTTATGCGCCTAGAAGCTAACTGAAAAACACTGTTGGTGTCGGGCTTATACTCACGACAGGCATGGCTGTGAGAGGGAAAAAGAGGTTTCACGAAGAAACACGTATTCCAGTTTCTGATTCAGAGCTCATCCTGTCCTGTTCTCTAGCTAAAGGGAAACTCAAAGTGAGGCCTAGCTTCGAAGGAGGGCCCTGATACGCCATGCAGTGGAGTAGGCGTGCAGCAGCTTCCATGAGGCCTTAGTCGCTCTTCTGCTTTAGTTGAACGCTAGTAAGCTTTTCAGGACTCGTAGAGCCCTCGCGGCAGCACTCGTTTCCGTACAAGGACACTGAGTACTCCAAGGCTTCCCTGGGCTTGCTGGGCCACAGTCAGACCCGTAGGCCTGTCAGGGTGCCCATGGGTAGGCGGAGTAAAGGGTAACACACTGCACGCTTCATTCGGGGAGCTAGGTATCCCCAGCTACAGAAAGGTTTCATGAACACAGTTCTAGAAAATCCAGCATACCATGGAAATCGTCCTCGTGACCCTAGTCTCAGCTGTACTGAGAAAAACTCTCTGCTTACAAGTCCTTCTAGGACCTCATAACAAGTCACCGTATCTCAAGATTAAAGGCAGATTGCATTGCAACTTCCACTACAACACTGTTTTCTGTGGAACAATTCAGGCTTTTGGGAGAGGCACAGGACCCTAGGAGACCTAGGGCACTCTTTCGTCTAGGCATTTCACTACACGCAGAGCACCCTGTGTAGAAAAGTTGAATGAGGGAAGAGCCAGGGAGGTAGCTAGGTCTCTTTGGACCTGCCAGAAGCCAGAGACACTTACGCTGCGTGTCAACCTGGAGATGGTGCCTGATGGGACTGGCCTTGTTTTCCCACCTTGAAAGCTCCTCTTCTGCGCCTTGAAGCTCCCTTAAAAACCCTGTTGTTGTCAGGCTTATACTCATTGCAGGCATGACTGTTAGAGGAAAAAGAGGTTACACGAAGAGACAGGGTATTTTAGTTTCCGAGTCAGAGCGCATCCTGTCCTGTTTTATAGCTAAAGGGAAACTCAAAGGGAGCTCTCACTTCCAAGGTGGGCCCTGATATGCCAAGTAGCGGGGTAGGCGTGCAACAGTTTCCATGAGGCCTTAGAAGTTCTCCTGCGTTAGATGAACGCTAGTAAGGTTTTCAGGACTCCTAAATGCCTCGCGGCAGCACTCGTTTCCATACAAAGACACTGAGTACTCCAAGGCTTCCCTGGGCTTGCTGGGCCACAGTCAGACCCGTAGGCCCGTCAGGATGCCCCTGGGTAGGCCGAGTGAAGGGTAACACGCTGCACGCTTTACTCGGGGAGCTAGATATCCCCAACTACCGAAAGGTTTCATGAACACGGTTCTAGAAAGTCAGGCATGCCGCGGAAGTCGTCCTCGTTGCCCTAGTCTGAGCTGTACTGAGAAAAACTCTCTGCTTACAAGTCCTTCTAGGACCTCATAGCTTAAGTCACCGTATCTCAAGGAGAAAGGCAGCTTGCATTGCAACTTCCACTACAGCACAGTTTTCTGTGGAACACTTCAGGCTTTTGGGAGAGGCACCGGACCCTCAGAGACCTAGGGCCCTCTTTCGTCTAGGCAGTTCACTACACGCAGAACACCCTGTGTAGAAAAGTTGAATCAGGGAAGAGCCAGGGAGCTAGCTAGGTCTCTTTTGACCTGCCAGTACCCTGAGACACTTACTCTGAGTGTCATCCTGGAGATGGTGCCTGATGGGACTGGCCTTGTTTTCCCACCTTGAAAGCTCCTCTTATGCGCCTTGAAGATCCCTTAAAAACACTGTGGTTGTCAGCCTTATACTCACGGCAGGCATGGCTGTGAGAGGGAAAAAAAGGTTTCACGAAGAAACAGGGTATCCCAGTTTCTCGGTCAGAGCTCATCCTGTCCTGTTCTATAGCTAAAGGGAATCTCAACGTGAGGCCTAACTTCGAAGGAGGGCCCTGATATGCCATGCAGCAGGGTAGGAGTGCGCAGCTTCCATGAGGCCTTAGTCGCACTTCTGCATTAGTTTCACGGTACTAATCTTCTCAGGACTCCTGCTCCCTTGCGTCTGCACCCGTTTCCGTACAAAGACACTGAGTAACCCCCAGGCTCCCCTGAGTTGAAGATCAACATTCAGACACGTAGGCCCTTCGGAGTGCCCGTGTCTGTGCCGAGTGAAGGGCAGCATGATGCACGCTCCCTCGGGGGAGCTCGATTTCCTCAGCTCACCAACAGCCTCAGGAACACGGTTGTAGTAGGTGCAGCATGCCATGCCAGTCTGCCTGCTTACAGTAGTCCGAGCTGTACTGAGGAAAACTCTTTGCTTACAGTTCCTTCTACCAGCTCCTAGCTGAAGTCAACCAACCTCTAGGAGAGAGTCGGCTTGTGGTCCAAGTGCAACTAGAGCACACTTTCTGGTGTAACGCCGCAGGCTTTTGGAAGATGCCCAGGAGCCCAGGACACCTAGGGAATTCTTTCATTTAGGCAGTTCGCTACACGCAGAACACCCTGCAGAGAAAAGTTGATTCTCCAAGGACCCAGTGAGGAGCTAGGTCTCTTTTGACCTGCTAGAAACCACAGATGCTTCTTCTGCGTGTCAGCCTGGAAATGGCGGCCTTAGGAGACAAGCCTTGTTTTCCCGTCTTGAAAGCTCCATTCATGCGGCCTTGAAGCTACCTGAAAAACACTGTGGTTGTCGGACTTGTCCTCACTCCAGGCATGGCTCTGGAAGAAAATGAGTTTTCTCCAAAGAAAGAGGGTGCTTCCAGGCCCTGGTGGGGAGCATATCCTGCCCTGCACTAGAGCTAAGGGGAATCTCAACGTGCGCCCTACCCTCGACCTAAGGCTCTGATTTGCCCTCCAGAAGGGTAGTTGTGCAGCATTTTCCTTGAGGCCTTAGTCGCAGTCCTGCATTAGTTTAAAGGTACTACTCTTCTCAGGACTCCAGGCCCACTCGTGTCAGTACCCATTTGCGTACAAGAACTCTGAGTACCCCAGGACTCCCCTGGGCTTGCTGGGCCACACTCAGACCCGTAGGCCCTTCAGTGTGCCCCTTTTTAGGCCGAGTGAAAGATAACAAACTGCACTCTTTCTTGGGAAAGCTAGATTTCCTCAGCTCACCATCAGCCTCAGGAACACGGTTCTAGCAAGGCCAGCAAACCATGGAAGTCTGCCTCCTCACCCGATTCTGAGCTGTACTGAGTAAACCTCTCTGCTTTGAAGTCCTTCGAGGACCTCAGACCTGAAGTCACCGTATCTCAAGGAGAAAGACGGCTTGCATTCCAACTTCCACTACGGCACAGTGTTCTGTGTAACACTTCAGGCTTTGGGACATGCACAGGGCTCTTAGAGACCTAGGGCAGTCTATTCTCTAGGCACTTCACTACACGTACAACACCCTGTGCAGAAAAATTGATTCTGGGAAGAGCCAAGTAGGTAGCTAGGTCTCTTTTGACCTCTTAGAAACCACAGCTACTTATGTGGTGTGTCAATCTGGAAACAGGACCTGATGGGGCTAGCCTTGCTGTCCCATCATGAAAGCTCCTTTTATGGGCCTAGAAGCTAGAAGCTAACTGAAAAACACTGTTGGTGTCGGGCTTATACTCACGACAGGCATGGCTGTGAGAGGGAAAAAGAGGTTTCACGAAGAAACACGTATTCCAGTTTCTGATTCAGAGCTCATCCTGTCCTGTTCTCTAGCTAAAGGGAAACTCAAAGTGAGGCCTAGCTTCGAAGGAGGGCCCTGAGATGCCATGCAGCGGAGTAGGCGTGCAGCAGCTTCCATGAGGCCTTAGTCGCTCTTCTGCTTTAGTTGAACGCTAGTAAGCTTTTCAGGACTCGTAGACCCCCTCGCGGCAGCACTCGTTTCCGTACAAGGACCCTGAGCACCCCCAGGCTCCCCTGAGCTTGCTGGGCCACACTCAGACCCGTAGGCCATTCAGGGTGGCCCTGCGTAGGTCGAGTGAAGAGTCACACGCTGCACTCTTCCTTGGGCGAGCTAGATATCCCCAGCTCGCCAACGGCTTCATGAACGCGGTCCTAGCAAGTCCAGCATACCATGGAATTCGTCCTCGTTGCCCTACTCTGAGCGGTACTGAGAAAAACTCTCCGCTTACAAGTCCTTCTAGGACCTCATACCTGAAGTCACCGTATCTCAAGGAGAAAGGCAGCTTGCATTGCAACTTCCACTACAGCACAGTTTTGTGTGTAACACTTCAGAATTTTGGGAGAGGCACAGGGCCCTAGGAGTCCTAGGGCAGTCTTTCATCTAAGCAGTTCGCTACACGTAGAGCACCTTATGTAGAAAAGTTGAATCAAGGAAGAGCCAGGGAGGTAGCTAGGTCTCTTTTGACCTGCCAGAAGCCGGAGACACTTATGCTGCGTGTCAACCTGGAGGTGGTGCCTGATGGGACTGGCCTCGTTTTCCCACCTTGAAAGCTCCTCTTATGTGCCTTGAAGCTCCCTTAAAAACACTGTGGTTGTCTGGCTTATACTCACGGCAGGCATGGCTGTGAGAGGGAAAAAGAGGTTAACACGAAGAGACAGGGTATTTCAGTTTCTGATTCAGAGCTAATCCTGTCCTGTTTTATAGCTAAAGGGAAACTCAAAGTGAGCCCTCGCTTCGAAGGAGGGCCCTGATATGCCATGTAGCGGAGTCGGCGTGCAAAGGCTTCCATGAGGCCTTAGTCGCTCTCTTGCTTTAGTTGAACGCTAGTAAGGTATTCAGGACTCCTAGACCCCTCGCGGCAGCACTCGTTTCCGTACAAGGACACTGAGTACTCCAAGGCTTCCCTGGGCTTGCTGGGCCACAGTCAGACCCGTAGGCCTGTCAGGGTGCCCATGGGTAGGCGGAGTAAAGGGTAACACACTGCACGCTTCATTCGGGGAGCTAGGTATCCCCAGCTACAGAAAGGTTTCATGAACACAGTTCTAGAAAATCCAGCATACCATGGAAATCGTCCTCGTGACCCTAGTCTCAGCTGTACTGAGAAAAACTCTCTGCTTACAAGTCCTTCTAGGACCTCATAACAAGTCACCGTATCTCAAGATTAAAGGCAGATTGCATTGCAACTTCCACTACAACACTGTTTTCTGTGGAACAATTCAGGCTTTTGGGAGAGGCACAGGACCCTAGGAGACCTAGGGCACTCTTTCGTCTAGGCATTTCACTACACGCAGAGCACCCTGTGTAGAAAAGTTGAATGAGGGAAGAGCCAGGGAGGTAGCTAGGTCTCTTTGGACCTGCCAGAAGCCAGAGACACGCTGCGTGTCAACCTGGAGATGGTGCCTGATGGGACTGGCCTTGTTTTCCCACCTTGAAAGCTCCTCTTCTGCGCCTTGAAGCTCCCTTAAAAACCCTGTTGTTGTCAGGCTTATACTCATTGCAGGCATGACTGTTAGAGGAAAAAGAGGTTACACGAAGAGACAGGGTATTTTAGTTTCCGAGTCAGAGCGCATCCTGTCCTGTTTTATAGCTAAAGGGAAACTCAAAGGGAGCTCTCACTTCCAAGGTGGGCCCTGATATGCCAAGTAGCGGGGTAGGCGTGCAACAGTTTCCATGAGGCCTTAGAAGTTCTCCTGCGTTAGATGAACGCTAGTAAGGTTTTCAGGACTCCTAAATGCCTCGCGGCAGCACTCGTTTCCATACAAAGACACTGAGTACTCCAAGGCTTCCCTGGGCTTGCTGGGCCACAGTCAGACCCGTAGGCCCGTCAGGATGCCCCTGGGTAGGCCGAGTGAAGGGTAACACGCTGCACGCTTTACTCGGGGAGCTAGATATCCCCAACTACCGAAAGGTTTCATGAACACGGTTCTAGAAAGTCAGGCATGCCGTGGAAGTCGTCCTCGTTGCCCTAGTCTGAGCTGTACTGAGAAAAACTCTCTGCTTACAAGTCCTTCTAGGACCTCATAGCTTAAGTCACCGTATCTCAAGGAGAAAGGCAGCTTGCATTGCAACTTCCACTACAGCACAGTTTTCTGTGGAACACTTCAGGCTTTTGGGAGAGGCACCGGACCCTCAGAGACCTAGGGCCCTCTTTCGTCTAGGCAGTTCACTACACGCAGAACACCCTGTGTAGAAAAGTTGAATCAGGGAAGAGCCAGGGAGCTAGCTAGGTCTCTTTTGACCTGCCAGTACCCTGAGACACTTACTCTGAGTGTCATCCTGGAGATGGTGCCTGATGGGACTGGCCTTGTTTTCCCACCTTGAAAGCTCCTCTTATGCGCCTTGAAGATCCCTTAAAAACACTGTGGTTGTCAGCCTTATACTCACGGCAGGCATGGCTGTGAGAGGGAAAAAAAGGTTTCACGAAGAAACAGGGTATCCCAGTTTCTCGGTCAGAGCTCATCCTGTCCTGTTCTATAGCTAAAGGGAATCTCAACGTGAGGCCTAACTTCGAAGGAGGGCCCTGATATGCCATGCAGCAGGGTAGGAGTGCGCAGCTTCCATGAGGCCTTAGTCGCACTTCTGCATTAGTTTCACGGTACTAATCTTCTCAGGACTCCTGCTCCCTTGCGTCTGCACCCGTTTCCGTACAAAGACACTGAGTAACCCCCAGGCTCCCCTGAGTTGAAGATCAACATTCAGACACGTAGGCCCTTCGGAGTGCCCGTGTCTGTGCCGAGTGAAGGGCAGCATGATGCACGCTCCCTCGGGGGAGCTCGATTTCCTCAGCTCACCAACAGCCTCAGGAACACGGTTGTAGTAGGTGCAGCATGCCATGCCAGTCTGCCTGCTTACAGTAGTCCGAGCTGTACTGAGGAAAACTCTTTGCTTACAGTTCCTTCTACCAGCTCCTAGCTGAAGTCAACCAACCTCTAGGAGAGAGTCGGCTTGTGGTCCAAGTGCAACTAGAGCACACTTTCTGGTGTAACGCCGCAGGCTTTTGGAAGATGCCCAGGAGCCCAGGACACCTAGGGAATTCTTTCATTTAGGCAGTTCGCTACACGCAGAACACCCTGCAGAGAAAAGTTGATTCTCCAAGGACCCAGTGAGGAGCTAGGTCTCTTTTGACCTGCTAGAAACCACAGATGCTTCTTCTGCGTGTCAGCCTGGAAATGGCGGCCTTAGGAGACAAGCCTTGTTTTCCCGTCTTGAAAGCTCCATTCATGCGGCCTTGAAGCTACCTGAAAAACACTGTGGTTGTCGGACTTGTCCTCACTCCAGGCATGGCTCTGGAAGAAAATGAGTTTTCTCCAAAGAAAGAGGGTGCTTCCAGGCCCTGGTGGGGAGCATATCCTGCCCTGCACTAGAGCTAAGGGGAATCTCAACGTGCGCCCTACCCTCGACCTAAGGCTCTGATTTGCCCTCCAGAAGGGTAGTTGTGCAGCATTTTCCTTGAGGCCTTAGTCGCAGTCCTGCATTAGTTTAAAGGTACTACTCTTCTCAGGACTCCAGGCCCACTCGTGTCAGTACCCATTTGCGTACAAGAACTCTGAGTACCCCAGGACTCCCCTGGGCTTGCTGGGCCACACTCAGACCCGTAGGCCCTTCAGTGTGCCCCTTTTTAGGCCGAGTGAAAGATAACAAACTGCACTCTTTCTTGGGAAAGCTAGATTTCCTCAGCTCACCATCAGCCTCAGGAACACGGTTCTAGCAAGGCCAGCAAACCATGGAAGTCTGCCTCATCGGCCGATTCTGAGCTGTACTGAGTAAAACTCTCTGCTTTGAAGTCCTTCGAGGACCTCGTACCTGAAGTCACCGTATCTCAAGGAGAAAGACGGCTTGCATTCCAACTTCCACTACGGCACAGTGTTCTGTGTAACACTTCAGGCTTTGGGACATGCACAGGGCTCTTAGAGACCTAGGGCAGTCTATTGTCTAGGCACTTCACTACACGTACAACACCCTGTGCAGAAATATTGATTCTGGGCAGAGCCAAGTAGGTAGCCAGGTCTCTTTTGACCTCTTAGAAACCACAGCTACTTATGCTGTGTGTCAATCTGGAAACAGGACCTGATGGGGCTAGCCTTGCTGTCCCATCATGAAAGCTCCTTTTATGCGCCTAGAAGCTAACTGAAAAACACTGTTGGTGTCGGGCTTATACTCACGACAGGCATGGCTGTGAGAGGGAAAAAGAGGTTTCACGAAGAAACACGTATTCCAGTTTCTGATTCAGAGCTCATCCTGTCCTGTTCTCTAGCTAAAGGGAAACTCAAAGTGAGGCCTAGCTTCGAAGGAGGGCCCTGATACGCCATGCAGTGGAGTAGGCGTGCAAAGGCTTCCATGAGGCCTTAGTCGCTCTTCTGCTTTAGTTGAACGCTAGTAAGCTTTTCAGGACTCGTAGAGCCCTCGCGGCAGCACTCGTTTCCGTACAAGGACACTGAGTACTCCAAGGCTTCCCTGGGCTTGCTGGGCCACAGTCAGACCCGTAGGCCTGTCAGGGTGCCCATGGGTAGGCGGAGTAAAGGGTAACACACTGCACGCTTCATTCGGGGAGCTAGGTATCCCCAGCTACAGAAAGGTTTCATGAACACAGTTCTAGAAAATCCAGCATACCATGGAAATCGTCCTCGTGACCCTAGTCTCAGCTGTACTGAGAAAAACTCTCTGCTTACAAGTCCTTCTAGGACCTCATAACAAGTCACCGTATCTCAAGATTAAAGGCAGATTGCATTGCAACTTCCACTACAACACTGTTTTCTGTGGAACAATTCAGGCTTTTGGGAGAGGCACAGGACCCTAGGAGACCTAGGGCACTCTTTCGTCTAGGCATTTCACTACACGCAGAGCACCCTGTGTAGAAAAGTTGAATGAGGGAAGAGCCAGGGAGGTAGCTAGGTCTCTTTGGACCTGCCAGAAGCCAGAGACACTTACGCTGCGTGTCAACCTGGAGATGGTGCCTGATGGGACTGGCCTTGTTTTCCCACCTTGAAAGCTCCTCTTCTGCGCCTTGAAGCTCCCTTAAAAACCCTGTTGTTGTCAGGCTTATACTCATTGCAGGCATGACTGTTAGAGGAAAAAGAGGTTACACGAAGAGACAGGGTATTTTAGTTTCCGAGTCAGAGCGCATCCTGTCCTGTTTTATAGCTAAAGGGAAACTCAAAGGGAGCTCTCACTTCCAAGGTGGGCCCTGATATGCCAAGTAGCGGGGTAGGCGTGCAACAGTTTCCATGAGGCCTTAGAAGTTCTCCTGCGTTAGATGAACGCTAGTAAGGTTTTCAGGACTCCTAAATGCCTCGCGGCAGCACTCGTTTCCATACAAAGACACTGAGTACTCCAAGGCTTCCCTGGGCTTGCTGGGCCACAGTCAGACCCGTAGGCCCGTCAGGATGCCCCTGGGTAGGCCGAGTGAAGGGTAACACGCTGCACGCTTTACTCGGGGAGCTAGATATCCCCAACTACCGAAAGGTTTCATGAACACGGTTCTAGAAAGTCAGGCATGCCGTGGAAGTCGTCCTCGTTGCCCTAGTCTGAGCTGTACTGAGAAAAACTCTCTGCTTACAAGTCCTTCTAGGACCTCATAGCTTAAGTCACCGTATCTCAAGGAGAAAGGCAGCTTGCATTGCAACTTCCACTACAGCACAGTTTTCTGTGGAACACTTCAGGCTTTTGGGAGAGGCACCGGACCCTCAGAGACCTAGGGCCCTCTTTCGTCTAGGCAGTTCACTACACGCAGAACACCCTGTGTAGAAAAGTTGAATCAGGGAAGAGCCAGGGAGCTAGCTAGGTCTCTTTTGACCTGCCAGTACCCTGAGACACTTACTCTGAGTGTCATCCTGGAGATGGTGCCTGATGGGACTGGCCTTGTTTTCCCACCTTGAAAGCTCCTCTTATGCGCCTTGAAGATCCCTTAAAAACACTGTGGTTGTCAGCCTTATACTCACGGCAGGCATGGCTGTGAGAGGGAAAAAAAGGTTTCACGAAGAAACAGGGTATCCCAGTTTCTCGGTCAGAGCTCATCCTGTCCTGTTCTATAGCTAAAGGGAATCTCAACGTGAGGCCTAACTTCGAAGGAGGGCCCTGATATGCCATGCAGCAGGGTAGGAGTGCGCAGCTTCCATGAGGCCTTAGTCGCACTTCTGCATTAGTTTCACGGTACTAATCTTCTCAGGACTCCTGCTCCCTTGCGTCTGCACCCGTTTCCGTACAAAGACACTGAGTAACCCCCAGGCTCCCCTGAGTTGAAGATCAACATTCAGACACGTAGGCCCTTCGGAGTGCCCGTGTCTGTGCCGAGTGAAGGGCAGCATGATGCACGCTCCCTCGGGGGAGCTCGATTTCCTCAGCTCACCAACAGCCTCAGGAACACGGTTGTAGTAGGTGCAGCATGCCATGCCAGTCTGCCTGCTTACAGTAGTCCGAGCTGTACTGAGGAAAACTCTTTGCTTACAGTTCCTTCTACCAGCTCCTAGCTGAAGTCAACCAACCTCTAGGAGAGAGTCGGCTTGTGGTCCAAGTGCAACTAGAGCACACTTTCTGGTGTAACGCCGCAGGCTTTTGGAAGATGCCCAGGAGCCCAGGACACCTAGGGAATTCTTTCATTTAGGCAGTTCGCTACACGCAGAACACCCTGCAGAGAAAAGTTGATTCTCCAAGGACCCAGTGAGGAGCTAGGTCTCTTTTGACCTGCTAGAAACCACAGATGCTTCTTCTGCGTGTCAGCCTGGAAATGGCGGCCTTAGGAGACAAGCCTTGTTTTCCCGTCTTGAAAGCTCCATTCATGCGGCCTTGAAGCTACCTGAAAAACACTGTGGTTGTCGGACTTGTCCTCACTCCAGGCATGGCTCTGGAAGAAAATGAGTTTTCTCCAAAGAAAGAGGGTGCTTCCAGGCCCTGGTGGGGAGCATATCCTGCCCTGCACTAGAGCTAAGGGGAATCTCAACGTGCGCCCTACCCTCGACCTAAGGCTCTGATTTGCCCTCCAGAAGGGTAGTTGTGCAGCATTTTCCTTGAGGCCTTAGTCGCAGTCCTGCATTAGTTTAAAGGTACTACTCTTCTCAGGACTCCAGGCCCACTCGTGTCAGTACCCATTTGCGTACAAGAACTCTGAGTACCCCAGGACTCCCCTGGGCTTGCTGGGCCACACTCAGACCCGTAGGCCCTTCAGTGTGCCCCTTTTTAGGCCGAGTGAAAGATAACAAACTGCACTCTTTCTTGGGAAAGCTAGATTTCCTCAGCTCACCATCAGCCTCAGGAACACGGTTCTAGCAAGGCCAGCAAACCATGGAAGTCTGCCTCATCGGCCGATTCTGAGCTGTACTGAGTAAAACTCTCTGCTTTGAAGTCCTTCGAGGACCTCGTACCTGAAGTCACCGTATCTCAAGGAGAAAGACGGCTTGCATTCCAACTTCCACTACGGCACAGTGTTCTGTGTAACACTTCAGGCTTTGGGACATGCACAGGGCTCTTAGAGACCTAGGGCAGTCTATTGTCTAGGCACTTCACTACACGTACAACACCCTGTGCAGAAATATTGATTCTGGGCAGAGCCAAGTAGGTAGCCAGGTCTCTTTTGACCTCTTAGAAACCACAGCTACTTATGCTGTGTGTCAATCTGGAAACAGGACCTGATGGGGCTAGCCTTGCTGTCCCATCATGAAAGCTCCTTTTATGCGCCTAGAAGCTAACTGAAAAACACTGTTGGTGTCGGGCTTATACTCACGACAGGCATGGCTGTGAGAGGGAAAAAGAGGTTTCACGAAGAAACACGTATTCCAGTTTCTGATTCAGAGCTCATCCTGTCCTGTTCTCTAGCTAAAGGGAAACTCAAAGTGAGGCCTAGCTTCGAAGGAGGGCCCTGATACGCCATGCAGTGGAGTAGGCGTGCAAAGGCTTCCATGAGGCCTTAGTCGCTCTTCTGCTTTAGTTGAACGCTAGTAAGCTTTTCAGGACTCGTAGAGCCCTCGCGGCAGCACTCGTTTCCGTACAAGGACACTGAGTACTCCAAGGCTTCCCTGGGCTTGCTGGGCCACAGTCAGACCCGTAGGCCTGTCAGGGTGCCCATGGGTAGGCGGAGTAAAGGGTAACACACTGCACGCTTCATTCGGGGAGCTAGGTATCCCCAGCTACAGAAAGGTTTCATGAACACAGTTCTAGAAAATCCAGCATACCATGGAAATCGTCCTCGTGACCCTAGTCTCAGCTGTACTGAGAAAAACTCTCTGCTTACAAGTCCTTCTAGGACCTCATAACAAGTCACCGTATCTCAAGATTAAAGGCAGATTGCATTGCAACTTCCACTACAACACTGTTTTCTGTGGAACAATTCAGGCTTTTGGGAGAGGCACAGGACCCTAGGAGACCTAGGGCACTCTTTCGTCTAGGCATTTCACTACACGCAGAGCACCCTGTGTAGAAAAGTTGAATGAGGGAAGAGCCAGGGAGGTAGCTAGGTCTCTTTGGACCTGCCAGAAGCCAGAGACACTTACGCTGCGTGTCAACCTGGAGATGGTGCCTGATGGGACTGGCCTTGTTTTCCCACCTTGAAAGCTCCTCTTCTGCGCCTTGAAGCTCCCTTAAAAACCCTGTTGTTGTCAGGCTTATACTCATTGCAGGCATGACTGTTAGAGGAAAAAGAGGTTACACGAAGAGACAGGGTATTTTAGTTTCCGAGTCAGAGCGCATCCTGTCCTGTTTTATAGCTAAAGGGAAACTCAAAGGGAGCTCTCACTTCCAAGGTGGGCCCTGATATGCCAAGTAGCGGGGTAGGCGTGCAACAGTTTCCATGAGGCCTTAGAAGTTCTCCTGCGTTAGATGAACGCTAGTAAGGTTTTCAGGACTCCTAAATGCCTCGCGGCAGCACTCGTTTCCATACAAAGACACTGAGTACTCCAAGGCTTCCCTGGGCTTGCTGGGCCACAGTCAGACCCGTAGGCCCGTCAGGATGCCCCTGGGTAGGCCGAGTGAAGGGTAACACGCTGCACGCTTTACTCGGGGAGCTAGATATCCCCAACTACCGAAAGGTTTCATGAACACGGTTCTAGAAAGTCAGGCATGCCGTGGAAGTCGTCCTCGTTGCCCTAGTCTGAGCTGTACTGAGAAAAACTCTCTGCTTACAAGTCCTTCTAGGACCTCATAGCTTAAGTCACCGTATCTCAAGGAGAAAGGCAGCTTGCATTGCAACTTCCACTACAGCACAGTTTTCTGTGGAACACTTCAGGCTTTTGGGAGAGGCACCGGACCCTCAGAGACCTAGGGCCCTCTTTCGTCTAGGCAGTTCACTACACGCAGAACACCCTGTGTAGAAAAGTTGAATCAGGGAAGAGCCAGGGAGCTAGCTAGGTCTCTTTTGACCTGCCAGTACCCTGAGACACTTACTCTGAGTGTCATCCTGGAGATGGTGCCTGATGGGACTGGCCTTGTTTTCCCACCTTGAAAGCTCCTCTTATGCGCCTTGAAGATCCCTTAAAAACACTGTGGTTGTCAGCCTTATACTCACGGCAGGCATGGCTGTGAGAGGGAAAAAAAGGTTTCACGAAGAAACAGGGTATCCCAGTTTCTCGGTCAGAGCTCATCCTGTCCTGTTCTATAGCTAAAGGGAATCTCAACGTGAGGCCTAACTTCGAAGGAGGGCCCTGATATGCCATGCAGCAGGGTAGGAGTGCGCAGCTTCCATGAGGCCTTAGTCGCACTTCTGCATTAGTTTCACGGTACTAATCTTCTCAGGACTCCTGCTCCCTTGCGTCTGCACCCGTTTCCGTACAAAGACACTGAGTAACCCCCAGGCTCCCCTGAGTTGAAGATCAACATTCAGACACGTAGGCCCTTCGGAGTGCCCGTGTCTGTGCCGAGTGAAGGGCAGCATGATGCACGCTCCCTCGGGGGAGCTCGATTTCCTCAGCTCACCAACAGCCTCAGGAACACGGTTGTAGTAGGTGCAGCATGCCATGCCAGTCTGCCTGCTTACAGTAGTCCGAGCTGTACTGAGGAAAACTCTTTGCTTACAGTTCCTTCTACCAGCTCCTAGCTGAAGTCAACCAACCTCTAGGAGAGAGTCGGCTTGTGGTCCAAGTGCAACTAGAGCACACTTTCTGGTGTAACGCCGCAGGCTTTTGGAAGATGCCCAGGAGCCCAGGACACCTAGGGAATTCTTTCATTTAGGCAGTTCGCTACACGCAGAACACCCTGCAGAGAAAAGTTGATTCTCCAAGGACCCAGTGAGGAGCTAGGTCTCTCTTGACCTGCTAGAAACCACAGATGCTTCTTCTGCGTGTCAGCCTGGAAATGGCGGCCTTAGGAGACAAGCCTTGTTTTCCCGTCTTGAAAGCTCCATTCATGCGGCCTTGAAGCTACCTGAAAAACACTGTGGTTGTCGGACTTGTCCTCACTCCAGGCATGGCTCTGGAAGAAAATGAGTTTTCTCCAAAGAAAGAGGGTGCTTCCAGGCCCTGGTGGGGAGCATATCCTGCCCTGCACTAGAGCTAAGGGGAATCTCAACGTGCGCCCTACCCTCGACCTAAGGCTCTGATTTGCCCTCCAGAAGGGTAGTTGTGCAGCATTTTCCTTGAGGCCTTAGTCGCAGTCCTGCATTAGTTTAAAGGTACTACTCTTCTCAGGACTCCAGGCCCACTCGTGTCAGTACCCATTTGCGTACAAGAACTCTGAGTACCCCAGGACTCCCCTGGGCTTGCTGGGCCACACTCAGACCCGTAGGCCCTTCAGTGTGCCCCTTTTTAGGCCGAGTGAAAGATAACAAACTGCACTCTTTCTTGGGAAAGCTAGATTTCCTCAGCTCACCATCAGCCTCAGGAACACGGTTCTAGCAAGGCCAGCAAACCATGGAAGTCTGCCTCATCGGCCGATTCTGAGCTGTACTGAGTAAAACTCTCTGCTTTGAAGTCCTTCGAGGACCTCGTACCTGAAGTCACCGTATCTCAAGGAGAAAGACGGCTTGCATTCCAACTTCCACTACGGCACAGTGTTCTGTGTAACACTTCAGGCTTTGGGACATGCACAGGGCTCTTAGAGACCTAGGGCAGTCTATTGTCTAGGCACTTCACTACACGTACAACACCCTGTGCAGAAATATTGATTCTGGGCAGAGCCAAGTAGGTAGCCAGGTCTCTTTTGACCTCTTAGAAACCACAGCTACTTATGCTGTGTGTCAATCTGGAAACAGGACCTGATGGGGCTAGCCTTGCTGTCCCATCATGAAAGCTCCTTTTATGCGCCTAGAAGCTAACTGAAAAACACTGTTGGTGTCGGGCTTATACTCACGACAGGCATGGCTGTGAGAGGGAAAAAGAGGTTTCACGAAGAAACACGTATTCCAGTTTCTGATTCAGAGCTCATCCTGTCCTGTTCTCTAGCTAAAGGGAAACTCAAAGTGAGGCCTAGCTTCGAAGGAGGGCCCTGATACGCCATGCAGTGGAGTAGGCGTGCAGCAGCTTCCATGAGGCCTTAGTCGCTCTTCTGCTTTAGTTGAACGCTAGTAAGCTTTTCAGGACTCGTAGAGCCCTCGCGGCAGCACTCGTTTCCGTACAAGGACACTGAGTACTCCAAGGCTTCCCTGGGCTTGCTGGGCCACAGTCAGACCCGTAGGCCTGTCAGGGTGCCCATGGGTAGGCGGAGTAAAGGGTAACACACTGCACGCTTCATTCGGGGAGCTAGGTATCCCCAGCTACAGAAAGGTTTCATGAACACAGTTCTAGAAAATCCAGCATACCATGGAAATCGTCCTCGTGACCCTAGTCTCAGCTGTACTGAGAAAAACTCTCTGCTTACAAGTCCTTCTAGGACCTCATAACAAGTCACCGTATCTCAAGATTAAAGGCAGATTGCATTGCAACTTCCACTACAACACTGTTTTCTGTGGAACAATTCAGGCTTTTGGGAGAGGCACAGGACCCTAGGAGACCTAGGGCACTCTTTCGTCTAGGCATTTCACTACACGCAGAGCACCCTGTGTAGAAAAGTTGAATGAGGGAAGAGCCAGGGAGGTAGCTAGGTCTCTTTGGACCTGCCAGAAGCCAGAGACACTTACGCTGCGTGTCAACCTGGAGATGGTGCCTGATGGGACTGGCCTTGTTTTCCCACCTTGAAAGCTCCTCTTCTGTGCCTTGAAGCTCCCTTAAAAACCCTGTTGTTGTCAGGCTTATACTCATTGCAGGCATGACTGTTAGAGGAAAAAGAGGTTACACGAAGAGACAGGGTATTTTAGTTTCCGAGTCAGAGCGCATCCTGTCCTGTTTTATAGCTAAAGGGAAACTCAAAGGGAGCTCTCACTTCCAAGGTGGGCCCTGATATGCCAAGTAGCGGGGTAGGCGTGCAACAGTTTCCATGAGGCCTTAGAAGTTCTCCTGCGTTAGATGAACGCTAGTAAGGTTTTCAGGACTCCTAAATGCCTCGCGGCAGCACTCGTTTCCATACAAAGACACTGAGTACTCCAAGGCTTCCCTGGGCTTGCTGGGCCACAGTCAGACCCGTAGGCCCGTCAGGATGCCCCTGGGTAGGCCGAGTGAAGGGTAACACGCTGCACGCTTTACTCGGGGAGCTAGATATCCCCAACTACCGAAAGGTTTCATGAACACGGTTCTAGAAAGTCAGGCATGCCGTGGAAGTCGTCCTCGTTGCCCTAGTCTGAGCTGTACTGAGAAAAACTCTCTGCTTACAAGTCCTTCTAGGACCTCATAGCTTAAGTCACCGTATCTCAAGGAGAAAGGCAGCTTGCATTGCAACTTCCACTACAGCACAGTTTTCTGTGGAACACTTCAGGCTTTTGGGAGAGGCACCGGACCCTCAGAGACCTAGGGCCCTCTTTCGTCTAGGCAGTTCACTACACGCAGAACACCCTGTGTAGAAAAGTTGAATCAGGGAAGAGCCAGGGAGCTAGCTAGGTCTCTTTTGACCTGCCAGTACCCTGAGACACTTACTCTGAGTGTCATCCTGGAGATGGTGCCTGATGGGACTGGCCTTGTTTTCCCACCTTGAAAGCTCCTCTTATGCGCCTTGAAGATCCCTTAAAAACACTGTGGTTGTCAGCCTTATACTCACGGCAGGCATGGCTGTGAGAGGGAAAAAAAGGTTTCACGAAGAAACAGGGTATCCCAGTTTCTCGGTCAGAGCTCATCCTGTCCTGTTCTATAGCTAAAGGGAATCTCAACGTGAGGCCTAACTTCGAAGGAGGGCCCTGATATGCCATGCAGCAGGGTAGGAGTGCGCAGCTTCCATGAGGCCTTAGTCGCACTTCTGCATTAGTTTCACGGTACTAATCTTCTCAGGACTCCTGCTCCCTTGCGTCTGCACCCGTTTCCGTACAAAGACACTGAGTAACCCCCAGGCTCCCCTGAGTTGAAGATCAACATTCAGACACGTAGGCCCTTCGGAGTGCCCGTGTCTGTGCCGAGTGAAGGGCAGCATGATGCACGCTCCCTCGGGGGAGCTCGATTTCCTCAGCTCACCAACAGCCTCAGGAACACGGTTGTAGTAGGTGCAGCATGCCATGCCAGTCTGCCTGCTTACAGTAGTCCGAGCTGTACTGAGGAAAACTCTTTGCTTACAGTTCCTTCTACCAGCTCCTAGCTGAAGTCAACCAACCTCTAGGAGAGAGTCGGCTTGTGGTCCAAGTGCAACTAGAGCACACTTTCTGGTGTAACGCCGCAGGCTTTTGGAAGATGCCCAGGAGCCCAGGACACCTAGGGAATTCTTTCATTTAGGCAGTTCGCTACACGCAGAACACCCTGCAGAGAAAAGTTGATTCTCCAAGGACCCAGTGAGGAGCTAGGTCTCTTTTGACCTGCTAGAAACCACAGATGCTTCTTCTGCGTGTCAGCCTGGAAATGGCGGCCTTAGGAGACAAGCCTTGTTTTCCCGTCTTGAAAGCTCCATTCATGCGGCCTTGAAGCTACCTGAAAAACACTGTGGTTGTCGGACTTGTCCTCACTCCAGGCATGGCTCTGGAAGAAAATGAGTTTTCTCCAAAGAAAGAGGGTGCTTCCAGGCCCTGGTGGGGAGCATATCCTGCCCTGCACTAGAGCTAAGGGGAATCTCAACGTGCGCCCTACCCTCGACCTAAGGCTCTGATTTGCCCTCCAGAAGGGTAGTTGTGCAGCATTTTCCTTGAGGCCTTAGTCGCAGTCCTGCATTAGTTTAAAGGTACTACTCTTCTCAGGACTCCAGGCCCACTCGTGTCAGTACCCATTTGCGTACAAGAACTCTGAGTACCCCAGGACTCCCCTGGGCTTGCTGGGCCACACTCAGACCCGTAGGCCCTTCAGTGTGCCCCTTTTTAGGCCGAGTGAAAGATAACAAACTGCACTCTTTCTTGGGAAAGCTAGATTTCCTCAGCTCACCATCAGCCTCAGGAACACGGTTCTAGCAAGGCCAGCAAACCATGGAAGTCTGCCTCATCGGCCGATTCTGAGCTGTACTGAGTAAAACTCTCTGCTTTGAAGTCCTTCGAGGACCTCGTACCTGAAGTCACCGTATCTCAAGGAGAAAGACGGCTTGCATTCCAACTTCCACTACGGCACAGTGTTCTGTGTAACACTTCAGGCTTTGGGACATGCACAGGGCTCTTAGAGACCTAGGGCAGTCTATTGTCTAGGCACTTCACTACACGTACAACACCCTGTGCAGAAATATTGATTCTGGGCAGAGCCAAGTAGGTAGCCAGGTCTCTTTTGACCTCTTAGAAACCACAGCTACTTATGCTGTGTGTCAATCTGGAAACAGGACCTGATGGGGCTAGCCTTGCTGTCCCATCATGAAAGCTCCTTTTATGCGCCTAGAAGCTAACTGAAAAACACTGTTGGTGTCGGGCTTATACTCACGACAGGCATGGCTGTGAGAGGGAAAAAGAGGTTTCACGAAGAAACACGTATTCCAGTTTCTGATTCAGAGCTCATCCTGTCCTGTTCTCTAGCTAAAGGGAAACTCAAAGTGAGGCCTAGCTTCGAAGGAGGGCCCTGATACGCCATGCAGTGGAGTAGGCGTGCAAAGGCTTCCATGAGGCCTTAGTCGCTCTTCTGCTTTAGTTGAACGCTAGTAAGCTTTTCAGGACTCGTAGAGCCCTCGCGGCAGCACTCGTTTCCGTACAAGGACACTGAGTACTCCAAGGCTTCCCTGGGCTTGCTGGGCCACAGTCAGACCCGTAGGCCTGTCAGGGTGCCCATGGGTAGGCGGAGTAAAGGGTAACACACTGCACGCTTCATTCGGGGAGCTAGGTATCCCCAGCTACAGAAAGGTTTCATGAACACAGTTCTAGAAAATCCAGCATACCATGGAAATCGTCCTCGTGACCCTAGTCTCAGCTGTACTGAGAAAAACTCTCTGCTTACAAGTCCTTCTAGGACCTCATAACAAGTCACCGTATCTCAAGATTAAAGGCAGATTGCATTGCAACTTCCACTACAACACTGTTTTCTGTGGAACAATTCAGGCTTTTGGGAGAGGCACAGGACCCTAGGAGACCTAGGGCACTCTTTCGTCTAGGCATTTCACTACACGCAGAGCACCCTGTGTAGAAAAGTTGAATGAGGGAAGAGCCAGGGAGGTAGCTAGGTCTCTTTGGACCTGCCAGAAGCCAGAGACACTTACGCTGCGTGTCAACCTGGAGATGGTGCCTGATGGGACTGGCCTTGTTTTCCCACCTTGAAAGCTCCTCTTATGCGCCTTGAAGCTCCCTTAAAAACCCTGTTGTTGTCAGGCTTATACTCATTGCAGGCATGACTGTTAGAGGAAAAAGAGGTTACACGAAGAGACAGGGTATTTTAGTTTCCGAGTCAGAGCGCATCCTGTCCTGTTTTATAGCTAAAGGGAAACTCAAAGGGAGCTCTCACTTCCAAGGTGGGCCCTGATATGCCAAGTAGCGGGGTAGGCGTGCAACAGTTTCCATGAGGCCTTAGAAGTTCTCCTGCGTTAGATGAACGCTAGTAAGGTTTTCAGGACTCCTAAATGCCTCGCGGCAGCACTCGTTTCCATACAAAGACACTGAGTACTCCAAGGCTTCCCTGGGCTTGCTGGGCCACAGTCAGACCCGTAGGCCCGTCAGGATGCCCCTGGGTAGGCCGAGTGAAGGGTAACACGCTGCACGCTTTACTCGGGGAGCTAGATATCCCCAACTACCGAAAGGTTTCATGAACACGGTTCTAGAAAGTCAGGCATGCCGTGGAAGTCGTCCTCGTTGCCCTAGTCTGAGCTGTACTGAGAAAAACTCTCTGCTTACAAGTCTTCTAGGACCTCATAGCTTAAGTCACCGTATCTCAAGGAGAAAGGCAGCTTGCATTGCAACTTCCACTACAGCACAGTTTTCTGTGGAACACTTCAGGCTTTTGGGAGAGGCACCGGACCCTCAGAGACCTAGGGCCCTCTTTCGTCTAGGCAGTTCACTACACGCAGAACACCCTGTGTAGAAAAGTTGAATCAGGGAAGAGCCAGGGAGCTAGCTAGGTCTCTTTTGACCTGCCAGTACCCTGAGACACTTACTCTGAGTGTCATCCTGGAGATGGTGCCTGATGGGACTGGCCTTGTTTTCCCACCTTGAAAGCTCCTCTTATGCGCCTTGAAGATCCCTTAAAAACACTGTGGTTGTCAGCCTTATACTCACGGCAGGCATGGCTGTGAGAGGGAAAAAAAGGTTTCACGAAGAAACAGGGTATCCCAGTTTCTCGGTCAGAGCTCATCCTGTCCTGTTCTATAGCTAAAGGGAATCTCAACGTGAGGCCTAACTTCGAAGGAGGGCCCTGATATGCCATGCAGCAGGGTAGGAGTGCGCAGCTTCCATGAGGCCTTAGTCGCACTTCTGCATTAGTTTCACGGTACTAATCTTCTCAGGACTCCTGCTCCCTTGCGTCTGCACCCGTTTCCGTACAAAGACACTGAGTAACCCCCAGGCTCCCCTGAGTTGAAGATCAACATTCAGACACGTAGGCCCTTCGGAGTGCCCGTGTCTGTGCCGAGTGAAGGGCAGCATGATGCACGCTCCCTCGGGGGAGCTCGATTTCCTCAGCTCACCAACAGCCTCAGGAACACGGTTGTAGTAGGTGCAGCATGCCATGCCAGTCTGCCTGCTTACAGTAGTCCGAGCTGTACTGAGGAAAACTCTTTGCTTACAGTTCCTTCTACCAGCTCCTAGCTGAAGTCAACCAACCTCTAGGAGAGAGTCGGCTTGTGGTCCAAGTGCAACTAGAGCACACTTTCTGGTGTAACGCCGCAGGCTTTTGGAAGATGCCCAGGAGCCCAGGACACCTAGGGAATTCTTTCATTTAGGCAGTTCGCTACACGCAGAACACCCTGCAGAGAAAAGTTGATTCTCCAAGGACCCAGTGAGGAGCTAGGTCTCTCTTGACCTGCTAGAAACCACAGATGCTTCTTCTGCGTGTCAGCCTGGAAATGGCGGCCTTAGGAGACAAGCCTTGTTTTCCCGTCTTGAAAGCTCCATTCATGCGGCCTTGAAGCTACCTGAAAAACACTGTGGTTGTCGGACTTGTCCTCACTCCAGGCATGGCTCTGGAAGAAAATGAGTTTTCTCCAAAGAAAGAGGGTGCTTCCAGGCCCTGGTGGGGAGCATATGTTGCCCTGCACTAGAGCTAAGGGGAATCTCAACGTGCGCCCTACCCTCGACCTAAGGCTCTGATTTGCCCTCCAGAAGGGTAGTTGTGCAGCATTTTCCTTGAGGCCTTAGTCGCAGTCCTGCATTAGTTTAAAGGTACTACTCTTCTCAGGACTCCAGGCCCACTCGTGTCAGTACCCATTTGCGTACAAGAACTCTGAGTACCCCAGGACTCCCCTGGGCTTGCTGGGCCACACTCAGACCCGTAGGCCCTTCAGTGTGCCCCTTTTTAGGCCGAGTGAAAGATAACAAACTGCACTCTTTCTTGGGAAAGCTAGATTTCCTCAGCTCACCATCAGCCTCAGGAACACGGTTCTAGCAAGGCCAGCAAACCATGGAAGTCTGCCTCATCGGCCGATTCTGAGCTGTACTGAGTAAAACTCTCTGCTTTGAAGTCCTTCGAGGACCTCGTACCTGAAGTCACCGTATCTCAAGGAGAAAGACGGCTTGCATTCCAACTTCCACTACGGCACAGTGTTCTGTGTAACACTTCAGGCTTTGGGACATGCACAGGGCTCTTAGAGACCTAGGGCAGTCTATTGTCTAGGCACTTCACTACACGTACAACACCCTGTGCAGAAATATTGATTCTGGGCAGAGCCAAGTAGGTAGCCAGGTCTCTTTTGACCTCTTAGAAACCACAGCTACTTATGCTGTGTGTCAATCTGGAAACAGGACCTGATGGGGCTAGCCTTGCTGTCCCATCATGAAAGCTCCTTTTATGCGCCTAGAAGCTAACTGAAAAACACTGTTGGTGTCGGGCTTATACTCACGACAGGCATGGCTGTGAGAGGGAAAAAGAGGTTTCACGAAGAAACACGTATTCCAGTTTCTGATTCAGAGCTCATCCTGTCCTGTTCTCTAGCTAAAGGGAAACTCAAAGTGAGGCCTAGCTTCGAAGGAGGGCCCTGATACGCCATGCAGTGGAGTAGGCGTGCAGCAGCTTCCATGAGGCCTTAGTCGCTCTTCTGCTTTAGTTGAACGCTAGTAAGCTTTTCAGGACTCGTAGAGCCCTCGCGGCAGCACTCGTTTCCGTACAAGGACACTGAGTACTCCAAGGCTTCCCTGGGCTTGCTGGGCCACAGTCAGACCCGTAGGCCTGTCAGGGTGCCCATGGGTAGGCGGAGTAAAGGGTAACACACTGCACGCTTCATTCGGGGAGCTAGGTATCCCCAGCTACAGAAAGGTTTCATGAACACAGTTCTAGAAAATCCAGCATACCATGGAAATCGTCCTCGTGACCCTAGTCTCAGCTGTACTGAGAAAAACTCTCTGCTTACAAGTCCTTCTAGGACCTCATAACAAGTCACCGTATCTCAAGATTAAAGGCAGATTGCATTGCAACTTCCACTACAACACTGTTTTCTGTGGAACAATTCAGGCTTTTGGGAGAGGCACAGGACCCTAGGAGACCTAGGGCACTCTTTCGTCTAGGCATTTCACTACACGCAGAGCACCCTGTGTAGAAAAGTTGAATGAGGGAAGAGCCAGGGAGGTAGCTAGGTCTCTTTGGACCTGCCAGAAGCCAGAGACACTTACGCTGCGTGTCAACCTGGAGATGGTGCCTGATGGGACTGGCCTTGTTTTCCCACCTTGAAAGCTCCTCTTCTGCGCCTTGAAGCTCCCTTAAAAACCCTGTTGTTGTCAGGCTTATACTCATTGCAGGCATGACTGTTAGAGGAAAAAGAGGTTACACGAAGAGACAGGGTATTTTAGTTTCCGAGTCAGAGCGCATCCTGTCCTGTTTTATAGCTAAAGGGAAACTCAAAGGGAGCTCTCACTTCCAAGGTGGGCCCTGATATGCCAAGTAGCGGGGTAGGCGTGCAACAGTTTCCATGAGGCCTTAGAAGTTCTCCTGCGTTAGATGAACGCTAGTAAGGTTTTCAGGACTCCTAAATGCCTCGCGGCAGCACTCGTTTCCATACAAAGACACTGAGTACTCCAAGGCTTCCCTGGGCTTGCTGGGCCACAGTCAGACCCGTAGGCCCGTCAGGATGCCCCTGGGTAGGCCGAGTGAAGGGTAACACGCTGCACGCTTTACTCGGGGAGCTAGATATCCCCAACTACCGAAAGGTTTCATGAACACGGTTCTAGAAAGTCAGGCATGCCGTGGAAGTCGTCCTCGTTGCCCTAGTCTGAGCTGTACTGAGAAAAACTCTCTGCTTACAAGTCCTTCTAGGACCTCATAGCTTAAGTCACCGTATCTCAAGGAGAAAGGCAGCTTGCATTGCAACTTCCACTACAGCACAGTTTTCTGTGGAACACTTCAGGCTTTTGGGAGAGGCACCGGACCCTCAGAGACCTAGGGCCCTCTTTCGTCTAGGCAGTTCACTACACGCAGAACACCCTGTGTAGAAAAGTTGAATCAGGGAAGAGCCAGGGAGCTAGCTAGGTCTCTTTTGACCTGCCAGTACCCTGAGACACTTACTCTGAGTGTCATCCTGGAGATGGTGCCTGATGGGACTGGCCTTGTTTTCCCACCTTGAAAGCTCCTCTTATGCGCCTTGAAGATCCCTTAAAAACACTGTGGTTGTCAGCCTTATACTCACGGCAGGCATGGCTGTGAGAGGGAAAAAAAGGTTTCACGAAGAAACAGGGTATCCCAGTTTCTCGGTCAGAGCTCATCCTGTCCTGTTCTATAGCTAAAGGGAATCTCAACGTGAGGCCTAACTTCGAAGGAGGGCCCTGATATGCCATGCAGCAGGGTAGGAGTGCGCAGCTTCCATGAGGCCTTAGTCGCACTTCTGCATTAGTTTCACGGTACTAATCTTCTCAGGACTCCTGCTCCCTTGCGTCTGCACCCGTTTCCGTACAAAGACACTGAGTAACCCCCAGGCTCCCCTGAGTTGAAGATCAACATTCAGACACGTAGGCCCTTCGGAGTGCCCGTGTCTGTGCCGAGTGAAGGGCAGCATGATGCACGCTCCCTCGGGGGAGCTCGATTTCCTCAGCTCACCAACAGCCTCAGGAACACGGTTGTAGTAGGTGCAGCATGCCATGCCAGTCTGCCTGCTTACAGTAGTCCGAGCTGTACTGAGGAAAACTCTTTGCTTACAGTTCCTTCTACCAGCTCCTAGCTGAAGTCAACCAACCTCTAGGAGAGAGTCGGCTTGTGGTCCAAGTGCAACTAGAGCACACTTTCTGGTGTAACGCCGCAGGCTTTTGGAAGATGCCCAGGAGCCCAGGACACCTAGGGAATTCTTTCATTTAGGCAGTTCGCTACACGCAGAACACCCTGCAGAGAAAAGTTGATTCTCCAAGGACCCAGTGAGGAGCTAGGTCTCTCTTGACCTGCTAGAAACCACAGATGCTTCTTCTGCGTGTCAGCCTGGAAATGGCGGCCTTAGGAGACAAGCCTTGTTTTCCCGTCTTGAAAGCTCCATTCATGCGGCCTTGAAGCTACCTGAAAAACACTGTGGTTGTCGGACTTGTCCTCACTCCAGGCATGGCTCTGGAAGAAAATGAGTTTTCTCCAAAGAAAGAGGGTGCTTCCAGGCCCTGGTGGGGAGCATATCCTGCCCTGCACTAGAGCTAAGGGGAATCTCAACGTGCGCCCTACCCTCGACCTAAGGCTCTGATTTGCCCTCCAGAAGGGTAGTTGTGCAGCATTTTCCTTGAGGCCTTAGTCGCAGTCCTGCATTAGTTTAAAGGTACTACTCTTCTCAGGACTCCAGGCCCACTCGTGTCAGTACCCATTTGCGTACAAGAACTCTGAGTACCCCAGGACTCCCCTGGGCTTGCTGGGCCACACTCAGACCCGTAGGCCCTTCAGTGTGCCCCTTTTTAGGCCGAGTGAAAGATAACAAACTGCACTCTTTCTTGGGAAAGCTAGATTTCCTCAGCTCACCATCAGCCTCAGGAACACGGTTCTAGCAAGGCCAGCAAACCATGGAAGTCTGCCTCCTCACCCGATTCTGAGCTGTACTGAGTAAAACTCTCTGCTTTGAAGTCCTTCGAGGACCTCGTACCTGAAGTCACCGTATCTCAAGGAGAAAGACGGCTTGCATTCCAACTTCCACTACGGCACAGTGTTCTGTGTAACACTTCAGGCTTTGGGACATGCACAGGGCTCTTAGAGACCTAGGGCAGTCTATTGTCTAGGCACTTCACTACACGTACAACACCCTGTGCAGAAATATTGATTCTGGGCAGAGCCAAGTAGGTAGCCAGGTCTCTTTTGACCTCTTAGAAACCACAGCTACTTATGCTGTGTGTCAATCTGGAAACAGGACCTGATGGGGCTAGCCTTGCTGTCCCATCATGAAAGCTCCTTTTATGCGCCTAGAAGCTAACTGAAAAACACTGTTGGTGTCGGGCTTATACTCACGACAGGCATGGCTGTGAGAGGGAAAAAGAGGTTTCACGAAGAAACACGTATTCCAGTTTCTGATTCAGAGCTCATCCTGTCCTGTTCTCTAGCTAAAGGGAAACTCAAAGTGAGGCCTAGCTTCGAAGGAGGGCCCTGATACGCCATGCAGTGGAGTAGGCGTGCAAAGGCTTCCATGAGGCCTTAGTCGCTCTTCTGCTTTAGTTGAACGCTAGTAAGCTTTTCAGGACTCGTAGAGCCCTCGCGGCAGCACTCGTTTCCGTACAAGGACACTGAGTACTCCAAGGCTTCCCTGGGCTTGCTGGGCCACAGTCAGACCCGTAGGCCTGTCAGGGTGCCCATGGGTAGGCGGAGTAAAGGGTAACACACTGCACGCTTCATTCGGGGAGCTAGGTATCCCCAGCTACAGAAAGGTTTCATGAACACAGTTCTAGAAAATCCAGCATACCATGGAAATCGTCCTCGTGACCCTAGTCTCAGCTGTACTGAGAAAAACTCTCTGCTTACAAGTCCTTCTAGGACCTCATAACAAGTCACCGTATCTCAAGATTAAAGGCAGATTGCATTGCAACTTCCACTACAACACTGTTTTCTGTGGAACAATTCAGGCTTTTGGGAGAGGCACAGGACCCTAGGAGACCTAGGGCACTCTTTCGTCTAGGCATTTCACTACACGCAGAGCACCCTGTGTAGAAAAGTTGAATGAGGGAAGAGCCAGGGAGGTAGCTAGGTCTCTTTGGACCTGCCAGAAGCCAGAGACACTTACGCTGCGTGTCAACCTGGAGATGGTGCCTGATGGGACTGGCCTTGTTTTCCCACCTTGAAAGCTCCTCTTATGCGCCTTGAAGCTCCCTTAAAAACCCTGTTGTTGTCAGGCTTATACTCATTGCAGGCATGACTGTTAGAGGAAAAAGAGGTTACACGAAGAGACAGGGTATTTTAGTTTCCGAGTCAGAGCGCATCCTGTCCTGTTTTATAGCTAAAGGGAAACTCAAAGGGAGCTCTCACTTCCAAGGTGGGCCCTGATATGCCAAGTAGCGGGGTAGGCGTGCAACAGTTTCCATGAGGCCTTAGAAGTTCTCCTGCGTTAGATGAACGCTAGTAAGGTTTTCAGGACTCCTAAATGCCTCGCGGCAGCACTCGTTTCCATACAAAGACACTGAGTACTCCAAGGCTTCCCTGGGCTTGCTGGGCCACAGTCAGACCCGTAGGCCCGTCAGGATGCCCCTGGGTAGGCCGAGTGAAGGGTAACACGCTGCACGCTTTACTCGGGGAGCTAGATATCCCCAACTACCGAAAGGTTTCATGAACACGGTTCTAGAAAGTCAGGCATGCCGTGGAAGTCGTCCTCGTTGCCCTAGTCTGAGCTGTACTGAGAAAAACTCTCTGCTTACAAGTCCTTCTAGGACCTCATAGCTTAAGTCACCGTATCTCAAGGAGAAAGGCAGCTTGCATTGCAACTTCCACTACAGCACAGTTTTCTGTGGAACACTTCAGGCTTTTGGGAGAGGCACCGGACCCTCAGAGACCTAGGGCCCTCTTTCGTCTAGGCAGTTCACTACACGCAGAACACCCTGTGTAGAAAAGTTGAATCAGGGAAGAGCCAGGGAGCTAGCTAGGTCTCTTTTGACCTGCCAGTACCCTGAGACACTTACTCTGAGTGTCATCCTGGAGATGGTGCCTGATGGGACTGGCCTTGTTTTCCCACCTTGAAAGCTCCTCTTATGCGCCTTGAAGATCCCTTAAAAACACTGTGGTTGTCAGCCTTATACTCACGGCAGGCATGGCTGTGAGAGGGAAAAAAAGGTTTCACGAAGAAACAGGGTATCCCAGTTTCTCGGTCAGAGCTCATCCTGTCCTGTTCTATAGCTAAAGGGAATCTCAACGTGAGGCCTAACTTCGAAGGAGGGCCCTGATATGCCATGCAGCAGGGTAGGAGTGCGCAGCTTCCATGAGGCCTTAGTCGCACTTCTGCATTAGTTTCACGGTACTAATCTTCTCAGGACTCCTGCTCCCTTGCGTCTGCACCCGTTTCCGTACAAAGACACTGAGTAACCCCCAGGCTCCCCTGAGTTGAAGATCAACATTCAGACACGTAGGCCCTTCGGAGTGCCCGTGTCTGTGCCGAGTGAAGGGCAGCATGATGCACGCTCCCTCGGGGGAGCTCGATTTCCTCAGCTCACCAACAGCCTCAGGAACACGGTTGTAGTAGGTGCAGCATGCCATGCCAGTCTGCCTGCTTACAGTAGTCCGAGCTGTACTGAGGAAAACTCTTTGCTTACAGTTCCTTCTACCAGCTCCTAGCTGAAGTCAACCAACCTCTAGGAGAGAGTCGGCTTGTGGTCCAAGTGCAACTAGAGCACACTTTCTGGTGTAACGCCGCAGGCTTTTGGAAGATGCCCAGGAGCCCAGGACACCTAGGGAATTCTTTCATTTAGGCAGTTCGCTACACGCAGAACACCCTGCAGAGAAAAGTTGATTCTCCAAGGACCCAGTGAGGAGCTAGGTCTCTTTTGACCTGCTAGAAACCACAGATGCTTCTTCTGCGTGTCAGCCTGGAAATGGCGGCCTTAGGAGACAAGCCTTGTTTTCCCGTCTTGAAAGCTCCATTCATGCGGCCTTGAAGCTACCTGAAAAACACTGTGGTTGTCGGACTTGTCCTCACTCCAGGCATGGCTCTGGAAGAAAATGAGTTTTCTCCAAAGAAAGAGGGTGCTTCCAGGCCCTGGTGGGGAGCATATCCTGCCCTGCACTAGAGCTAAGGGGAATCTCAACGTGCGCCCTACCCTCGACCTAAGGCTCTGATTTGCCCTCCAGAAGGGTAGTTGTGCAGCATTTTCCTTGAGGCCTTAGTCGCAGTCCTGCATTAGTTTAAAGGTACTACTCTTCTCAGGACTCCAGGCCCACTCGTGTCAGTACCCATTTGCGTACAAGAACTCTGAGTACCCCAGGACTCCCCTGGGCTTGCTGGGCCACACTCAGACCCGTAGGCCCTTCAGTGTGCCCCTTTTTAGGCCGAGTGAAAGATAACAAACTGCACTCTTTCTTGGGAAAGCTAGATTTCCTCAGCTCACCATCAGCCTCAGGAACACGGTTCTAGCAAGGCCAGCAAACCATGGAAGTCTGCCTCATCGGCCGATTCTGAGCTGTACTGAGTAAAACTCTCTGCTTTGAAGTCCTTCGAGGACCTCGTACCTGAAGTCACCGTATCTCAAGGAGAAAGACGGCTTGCATTCCAACTTCCACTACGGCACAGTGTTCTGTGTAACACTTCAGGCTTTGGGACATGCACAGGGCTCTTAGAGACCTAGGGCAGTCTATTGTCTAGGCACTTCACTACACGTACAACACCCTGTGCAGAAATATTGATTCTGGGCAGAGCCAAGTAGGTAGCCAGGTCTCTTTTGACCTCTTAGAAACCACAGCTACTTATGCTGTGTGTCAATCTGGAAACAGGACCTGATGGGGCTAGCCTTGCTGTCCCATCATGAAAGCTCCTTTTATGCGCCTAGAAGCTAACTGAAAAACACTGTTGGTGTCGGGCTTATACTCACGACAGGCATGGCTGTGAGAGGGAAAAAGAGGTTTCACGAAGAAACACGTATTCCAGTTTCTGATTCAGAGCTCATCCTGTCCTGTTCTCTAGCTAAAGGGAAACTCAAAGTGAGGCCTAGCTTCGAAGGAGGGCCCTGATACGCCATGCAGTGGAGTAGGCGTGCAGCAGCTTCCATGAGGCCTTAGTCGCTCTTCTGCTTTAGTTGAACGCTAGTAAGCTTTTCAGGACTCGTAGAGCCCTCGCGGCAGCACTCGTTTCCGTACAAGGACACTGAGTACTCCAAGGCTTCCCTGGGCTTGCTGGGCCACAGTCAGACCCGTAGGCCTGTCAGGGTGCCCATGGGTAGGCGGAGTAAAGGGTAACACACTGCACGCTTCATTCGGGGAGCTAGGTATCCCCAGCTACAGAAAGGTTTCATGAACACAGTTCTAGAAAATCCAGCATACCATGGAAATCGTCCTCGTGACCCTAGTCTCAGCTGTACTGAGAAAAACTCTCTGCTTACAAGTCCTTCTAGGACCTCATAACAAGTCACCGTATCTCAAGATTAAAGGCAGATTGCATTGCAACTTCCACTACAACACTGTTTTCTGTGGAACAATTCAGGCTTTTGGGAGAGGCACAGGACCCTAGGAGACCTAGGGCACTCTTTCGTCTAGGCATTTCACTACACGCAGAGCACCCTGTGTAGAAAAGTTGAATGAGGGAAGAGCCAGGGAGGTAGCTAGGTCTCTTTGGACCTGCCAGAAGCCAGAGACACTTACGCTGCGTGTCAACCTGGAGATGGTGCCTGATGGGACTGGCCTTGTTTTCCCACCTTGAAAGCTCCTCTTATGCGCCTTGAAGCTCCCTTAAAAACCCTGTTGTTGTCAGGCTTATACTCATTGCAGGCATGACTGTTAGAGGAAAAAGAGGTTACACGAAGAGACAGGGTATTTTAGTTTCCGAGTCAGAGCGCATCCTGTCCTGTTTTATAGCTAAAGGGAAACTCAAAGGGAGCTCTCACTTCCAAGGTGGGCCCTGATATGCCAAGTAGCGGGGTAGGCGTGCAACAGTTTCCATGAGGCCTTAGAAGTTCTCCTGCGTTAGATGAACGCTAGTAAGGTTTTCAGGACTCCTAAATGCCTCGCGGCAGCACTCGTTTCCATACAAAGACACTGAGTACTCCAAGGCTTCCCTGGGCTTGCTGGGCCACAGTCAGACCCGTAGGCCCGTCAGGATGCCCCTGGGTAGGCCGAGTGAAGGGTAACACGCTGCACGCTTTACTCGGGGAGCTAGATATCCCCAACTACCGAAAGGTTTCATGAACACGGTTCTAGAAAGTCAGGCATGCCGTGGAAGTCGTCCTCGTTGCCCTAGTCTGAGCTGTACTGAGAAAAACTCTCTGCTTACAAGTCCTTCTAGGACCTCATAGCTTAAGTCACCGTATCTCAAGGAGAAAGGCAGCTTGCATTGCAACTTCCACTACAGCACAGTTTTCTGTGGAACACTTCAGGCTTTTGGGAGAGGCACCGGACCCTCAGAGACCTAGGGCCCTCTTTCGTCTAGGCAGTTCACTACACGCAGAACACCCTGTGTAGAAAAGTTGAATCAGGGAAGAGCCAGGGAGCTAGCTAGGTCTCTTTTGACCTGCCAGTACCCTGAGACACTTACTCTGAGTGTCATCCTGGAGATGGTGCCTGATGGGACTGGCCTTGTTTTCCCACCTTGAAAGCTCCTCTTATGCGCCTTGAAGATCCCTTAAAAACACTGTGGTTGTCAGCCTTATACTCACGGCAGGCATGGCTGTGAGAGGGAAAAAAAGGTTTCACGAAGAAACAGGGTATCCCAGTTTCTCGGTCAGAGCTCATCCTGTCCTGTTCTATAGCTAAAGGGAATCTCAACGTGAGGCCTAACTTCGAAGGAGGGCCCTGATATGCCATGCAGCAGGGTAGGAGTGCGCAGCTTCCATGAGGCCTTAGTCGCACTTCTGCATTAGTTTCACGGTACTAATCTTCTCAGGACTCCTGCTCCCTTGCGTCTGCACCCGTTTCCGTACAAAGACACTGAGTAACCCCCAGGCTCCCCTGAGTTGAAGATCAACATTCAGACACGTAGGCCCTTCGGAGTGCCCGTGTCTGTGCCGAGTGAAGGGCAGCATGATGCACGCTCCCTCGGGGGAGCTCGATTTCCTCAGCTCACCAACAGCCTCAGGAACACGGTTGTAGTAGGTGCAGCATGCCATGCCAGTCTGCCTGCTTACAGTAGTCCGAGCTGTACTGAGGAAAACTCTTTGCTTACAGTTCCTTCTACCAGCTCCTAGCTGAAGTCAACCAACCTCTAGGAGAGAGTCGGCTTGTGGTCCAAGTGCAACTAGAGCACACTTTCTGGTGTAACGCCGCAGGCTTTTGGAAGATGCCCAGGAGCCCAGGACACCTAGGGAATTCTTTCATTTAGGCAGTTCGCTACACGCAGAACACCCTGCAGAGAAAAGTTGATTCTCCAAGGACCCAGTGAGGAGCTAGGTCTCTTTTGACCTGCTAGAAACCACAGATGCTTCTTCTGCGTGTCAGCCTGGAAATGGCGGCCTTAGGAGACAAGCCTTGTTTTCCCGTCTTGAAAGCTCCATTCATGCGGCCTTGAAGCTACCTGAAAAACACTGTGGTTGTCGGACTTGTCCTCACTCCAGGCATGGCTCTGGAAGAAAATGAGTTTTCTCCAAAGAAAGAGGGTGCTTCCAGGCCCTGGTGGGGAGCATATCCTGCCCTGCACTAGAGCTAAGGGGAATCTCAACGTGCGCCCTACCCTCGACCTAAGGCTCTGATTTGCCCTCCAGAAGGGTAGTTGTGCAGCATTTTCCTTGAGGCCTTAGTCGCAGTCCTGCATTAGTTTAAAGGTACTACTCTTCTCAGGACTCCAGGCCCACTCGTGTCAGTACCCATTTGCGTACAAGAACTCTGAGTACCCCAGGACTCCCCTGGGCTTGCTGGGCCACACTCAGACCCGTAGGCCCTTCAGTGTGCCCCTTTTTAGGCCGAGTGAAAGATAACAAACTGCACTCTTTCTTGGGAAAGCTAGATTTCCTCAGCTCACCATCAGCCTCAGGAACACGGTTCTAGCAAGGCCAGCAAACCATGGAAGTCTGCCTCCTCACCCGATTCTGAGCTGTACTGAGTAAAACTCTCTGCTTTGAAGTCCTTCGAGGACCTCGTACCTGAAGTCACCGTATCTCAAGGAGAAAGACGGCTTGCATTCCAACTTCCACTACGGCACAGTGTTCTGTGTAACACTTCAGGCTTTGGGACATGCACAGGGCTCTTAGAGACCTAGGGCAGTCTATTGTCTAGGCACTTCACTACACGTACAACACCCTGTGCAGAAATATTGATTCTGGGCAGAGCCAAGTAGGTAGCCAGGTCTCTTTTGACCTCTTAGAAACCACAGCTACTTATGCTGTGTGTCAATCTGGAAACAGGACCTGATGGGGCTAGCCTTGCTGTCCCATCATGAAAGCTCCTTTTATGCGCCTAGAAGCTAACTGAAAAACACTGTTGGTGTCGGGCTTATACTCACGACAGGCATGGCTGTGAGAGGGAAAAAGAGGTTTCACGAAGAAACACGTATTCCAGTTTCTGATTCAGAGCTCATCCTGTCCTGTTCTCTAGCTAAAGGGAAACTCAAAGTGAGGCCTAGCTTCGAAGGAGGGCCCTGATACGCCATGCAGTGGAGTAGGCGTGCAAAGGCTTCCATGAGGCCTTAGTCGCTCTTCTGCTTTAGTTGAACGCTAGTAAGCTTTTCAGGACTCGTAGAGCCCTCGCGGCAGCACTCGTTTCCGTACAAGGACACTGAGTACTCCAAGGCTTCCCTGGGCTTGCTGGGCCACAGTCAGACCCGTAGGCCTGTCAGGGTGCCCATGGGTAGGCGGAGTAAAGGGTAACACACTGCACGCTTCATTCGGGGAGCTAGGTATCCCCAGCTACAGAAAGGTTTCATGAACACAGTTCTAGAAAATCCAGCATACCATGGAAATCGTCCTCGTGACCCTAGTCTCAGCTGTACTGAGAAAAACTCTCTGCTTACAAGTCCTTCTAGGACCTCATAACAAGTCACCGTATCTCAAGATTAAAGGCAGATTGCATTGCAACTTCCACTACAACACTGTTTTCTGTGGAACAATTCAGGCTTTTGGGAGAGGCACAGGACCCTAGGAGACCTAGGGCACTCTTTCGTCTAGGCATTTCACTACACGCAGAGCACCCTGTGTAGAAAAGTTGAATGAGGGAAGAGCCAGGGAGGTAGCTAGGTCTCTTTGGACCTGCCAGAAGCCAGAGACACTTACGCTGCGTGTCAACCTGGAGATGGTGCCTGATGGGACTGGCCTTGTTTTCCCACCTTGAAAGCTCCTCTTATGCGCCTTGAAGCTCCCTTAAAAACCCTGTTGTTGTCAGGCTTATACTCATTGCAGGCATGACTGTTAGAGGAAAAAGAGGTTACACGAAGAGACAGGGTATTTTAGTTTCCGAGTCAGAGCGCATCCTGTCCTGTTTTATAGCTAAAGGGAAACTCAAAGGGAGCTCTCACTTCCAAGGTGGGCCCTGATATGCCAAGTAGCGGGGTAGGCGTGCAACAGTTTCCATGAGGCCTTAGAAGTTCTCCTGCGTTAGATGAACGCTAGTAAGGTTTTCAGGACTCCTAAATGCCTCGCGGCAGCACTCGTTTCCATACAAAGACACTGAGTACTCCAAGGCTTCCCTGGGCTTGCTGGGCCACAGTCAGACCCGTAGGCCCGTCAGGATGCCCCTGGGTAGGCCGAGTGAAGGGTAACACGCTGCACGCTTTACTCGGGGAGCTAGATATCCCCAACTACCGAAAGGTTTCATGAACACGGTTCTAGAAAGTCAGGCATGCCGTGGAAGTCGTCCTCGTTGCCCTAGTCTGAGCTGTACTGAGAAAAACTCTCTGCTTACAAGTCCTTCTAGGACCTCATAGCTTAAGTCACCGTATCTCAAGGAGAAAGGCAGCTTGCATTGCAACTTCCACTACAGCACAGTTTTCTGTGGAACACTTCAGGCTTTTGGGAGAGGCACCGGACCCTCAGAGACCTAGGGCCCTCTTTCGTCTAGGCAGTTCACTACACGCAGAACACCCTGTGTAGAAAAGTTGAATCAGGGAAGAGCCAGGGAGCTAGCTAGGTCTCTTTTGACCTGCCAGTACCCTGAGACACTTACTCTGAGTGTCATCCTGGAGATGGTGCCTGATGGGACTGGCCTTGTTTTCCCACCTTGAAAGCTCCTCTTATGCGCCTTGAAGATCCCTTAAAAACACTGTGGTTGTCAGCCTTATACTCACGGCAGGCATGGCTGTGAGAGGGAAAAAAAGGTTTCACGAAGAAACAGGGTATCCCAGTTTCTCGGTCAGAGCTCATCCTGTCCTGTTCTATAGCTAAAGGGAATCTCAACGTGAGGCCTAACTTCGAAGGAGGGCCCTGATATGCCATGCAGCAGGGTAGGAGTGCGCAGCTTCCATGAGGCCTTAGTCGCACTTCTGCATTAGTTTCACGGTACTAATCTTCTCAGGACTCCTGCTCCCTTGCGTCTGCACCCGTTTCCGTACAAAGACACTGAGTAACCCCCAGGCTCCCCTGAGTTGAAGATCAACATTCAGACACGTAGGCCCTTCGGAGTGCCCGTGTCTGTGCCGAGTGAAGGGCAGCATGATGCACGCTCCCTCGGGGGAGCTCGATTTCCTCAGCTCACCAACAGCCTCAGGAACACGGTTGTAGTAGGTGCAGCATGCCATGCCAGTCTGCCTGCTTACAGTAGTCCGAGCTGTACTGAGGAAAACTCTTTGCTTACAGTTCCTTCTACCAGCTCCTAGCTGAAGTCAACCAACCTCTAGGAGAGAGTCGGCTTGTGGTCCAAGTGCAACTAGAGCACACTTTCTGGTGTAACGCCGCAGGCTTTTGGAAGATGCCCAGGAGCCCAGGACACCTAGGGAATTCTTTCATTTAGGCAGTTCGCTACACGCAGAACACCCTGCAGAGAAAAGTTGATTCTCCAAGGACCCAGTGAGGAGCTAGGTCTCTTTTGACCTGCTAGAAACCACAGATGCTTCTTCTGCGTGTCAGCCTGGAAATGGCGGCCTTAGGAGACAAGCCTTGTTTTCCCGTCTTGAAAGCTCCATTCATGCGGCCTTGAAGCTACCTGAAAAACACTGTGGTTGTCGGACTTGTCCTCACTCCAGGCATGGCTCTGGAAGAAAATGAGTTTTCTCCAAAGAAAGAGGGTGCTTCCAGGCCCTGGTGGGGAGCATATCCTGCCCTGCACTAGAGCTAAGGGGAATCTCAACGTGCGCCCTACCCTCGACCTAAGGCTCTGATTTGCCCTCCAGAAGGGTAGTTGTGCAGCATTTTCCTTGAGGCCTTAGTCGCAGTCCTGCATTAGTTTAAAGGTACTACTCTTCTCAGGACTCCAGGCCCACTCGTGTCAGTACCCATTTGCGTACAAGAACTCTGAGTACCCCAGGACTCCCCTGGGCTTGCTGGGCCACACTCAGACCCGTAGGCCCTTCAGTGTGCCCCTTTTTAGGCCGAGTGAAAGATAACAAACTGCACTCTTTCTTGGGAAAGCTAGATTTCCTCAGCTCACCATCAGCCTCAGGAACACGGTTCTAGCAAGGCCAGCAAACCATGGAAGTCTGCCTCATCGGCCGATTCTGAGCTGTACTGAGTAAAACTCTCTGCTTTGAAGTCCTTCGAGGACCTCGTACCTGAAGTCACCGTATCTCAAGGAGAAAGACGGCTTGCATTCCAACTTCCACTACGGCACAGTGTTCTGTGTAACACTTCAGGCTTTGGGACATGCACAGGGCTCTTAGAGACCTAGGGCAGTCTATTGTCTAGGCACTTCACTACACGTACAACACCCTGTGCAGAAATATTGATTCTGGGCAGAGCCAAGTAGGTAGCCAGGTCTCTTTTGACCTCTTAGAAACCACAGCTACTTATGCTGTGTGTCAATCTGGAAACAGGACCTGATGGGGCTAGCCTTGCTGTCCCATCATGAAAGCTCCTTTTATGCGCCTAGAAGCTAACTGAAAAACACTGTTGGTGTCGGGCTTATACTCACGACAGGCATGGCTGTGAGAGGGAAAAAGAGGTTTCACGAAGAAACACGTATTCCAGTTTCTGATTCAGAGCTCATCCTGTCCTGTTCTCTAGCTAAAGGGAAACTCAAAGTGAGGCCTAGCTTCGAAGGAGGGCCCTGATACGCCATGCAGTGGAGTAGGCGTGCAAAGGCTTCCATGAGGCCTTAGTCGCTCTTCTGCTTTAGTTGAACGCTAGTAAGCTTTTCAGGACTCGTAGAGCCCTCGCGGCAGCACTCGTTTCCGTACAAGGACACTGAGTACTCCAAGGCTTCCCTGGGCTTGCTGGGCCACAGTCAGACCCGTAGGCCTGTCAGGGTGCCCATGGGTAGGCGGAGTAAAGGGTAACACACTGCACGCTTCATTCGGGGAGCTAGGTATCCCCAGCTACAGAAAGGTTTCATGAACACAGTTCTAGAAAATCCAGCATACCATGGAAATCGTCCTCGTGACCCTAGTCTCAGCTGTACTGAGAAAAACTCTCTGCTTACAAGTCCTTCTAGGACCTCATAACAAGTCACCGTATCTCAAGATTAAAGGCAGATTGCATTGCAACTTCCACTACAACACTGTTTTCTGTGGAACAATTCAGGCTTTTGGGAGAGGCACAGGACCCTAGGAGACCTAGGGCACTCTTTCGTCTAGGCATTTCACTACACGCAGAGCACCCTGTGTAGAAAAGTTGAATGAGGGAAGAGCCAGGGAGGTAGCTAGGTCTCTTTGGACCTGCCAGAAGCCAGAGACACTTACGCTGCGTGTCAACCTGGAGATGGTGCCTGATGGGACTGGCCTTGTTTTCCCACCTTGAAAGCTCCTCTTATGCGCCTTGAAGCTCCCTTAAAAACCCTGTTGTTGTCAGGCTTATACTCATTGCAGGCATGACTGTTAGAGGAAAAAGAGGTTACACGAAGAGACAGGGTATTTTAGTTTCCGAGTCAGAGCGCATCCTGTCCTGTTTTATAGCTAAAGGGAAACTCAAAGGGAGCTCTCACTTCCAAGGTGGGCCCTGATATGCCAAGTAGCGGGGTAGGCGTGCAACAGTTTCCATGAGGCCTTAGAAGTTCTCCTGCGTTAGATGAACGTTAGTAAGGTTTTCAGGACTCCTAAATGCCTCGCGGCAGCACTCGTTTCCATACAAAGACACTGAGTACTCCAAGGCTTCCCTGGGCTTGCTGGGCCACAGTCAGACCCGTAGGCCCGTCAGGATGCCCCTGGGTAGGCCGAGTGAAGGGTAACACGCTGCACGCTTTACTCGGGGAGCTAGATATCCCCAACTACCGAAAGGTTTCATGAACACGGTTCTAGAAAGTCAGGCATGCCGTGGAAGTCGTCCTCGTTGCCCTAGTCTGAGCTGTACTGAGAAAAACTCTCTGCTTACAAGTCCTTCTAGGACCTCATAGCTTAAGTCACCGTATCTCAAGGAGAAAGGCAGCTTGCATTGCAACTTCCACTACAGCACAGTTTTCTGTGGAACACTTCAGGCTTTTGGGAGAGGCACCGGACCCTCAGAGACCTAGGGCCCTCTTTCGTCTAGGCAGTTCACTACACGCAGAACACCCTGTGTAGAAAAGTTGAATCAGGGAAGAGCCAGGGAGCTAGCTAAGTCTCTTTTGACCTGCCAGTACCCTGAGACACTTACTCTGAGTGTCATCCTGGAGATGGTGCCTGATGGGACTGGCCTTGTTTTCCCACCTTGAAAGCTCCTCTTATGCGCCTTGAAGATCCCTTAAAAACACTGTGGTTGTCAGCCTTATACTCACGGCAGGCATGGCTGTGAGAGGGAAAAAAAGGTTTCACGAAGAAACAGGGTATCCCAGTTTCTCGGTCAGAGCTCATCCTGTCCTGTTCTATAGCTAAAGGGAATCTCAACGTGAGGCCTAACTTCGAAGGAGGGCCCTGATATGCCATGCAGCAGGGTAGGAGTGCGCAGCTTCCATGAGGCCTTAGTCGCACTTCTGCATTAGTTTCACGGTACTAATCTTCTCAGGACTCCTGCTCCCTTGCGTCTGCACCCGTTTCCGTACAAAGACACTGAGTAACCCCCAGGCTCCCCTGAGTTGAAGATCAACATTCAGACACGTAGGCCCTTCGGAGTGCCCGTGTCTGTGCCGAGTGAAGGGCAGCATGATGCACGCTCCCTCGGGGGAGCTCGATTTCCTCAGCTCACCAACAGCCTCAGGAACACGGTTGTAGTAGGTGCAGCATGCCATGCCAGTCTGCCTGCTTACAGTAGTCCGAGCTGTACTGAGGAAAACTCTTTGCTTACAGTTCCTTCTACCAGCTCCTAGCTGAAGTCAACCAACCTCTAGGAGAGAGTCGGCTTGTGGTCCAAGTGCAACTAGAGCACACTTTCTGGTGTAACGCCGCAGGCTTTTGGAAGATGCCCAGGAGCCCAGGACACCTAGGGAATTCTTTCATTTAGGCAGTTCGCTACACGCAGAACACCCTGCAGAGAAAAGTTGATTCTCCAAGGACCCAGTGAGGAGCTAGGTCTCTTTTGACCTGCTAGAAACCACAGATGCTTCTTCTGCGTGTCAGCCTGGAAATGGCGGCCTTAGGAGACAAGCCTTGTTTTCCCGTCTTGAAAGCTCCATTCATGCGGCCTTGAAGCTACCTGAAAAACACTGTGGTTGTCGGACTTGTCCTCACTCCAGGCATGGCTCTGGAAGAAAATGAGTTTTCTCCAAAGAAAGAGGGTGCTTCCAGGCCCTGGTGGGGAGCATATCCTGCCCTGCACTAGAGCTAAGGGGAATCTCAACGTGCGCCCTACCCTCGACCTAAGGCTCTGATTTGCCCTCCAGAAGGGTAGTTGTGCAGCATTTTCCTTGAGGCCTTAGTCGCAGTCCTGCATTAGTTTAAAGGTACTACTCTTCTCAGGACTCCAGGCCCACTCGTGTCAGTACCCATTTGCGTACAAGAACTCTGAGTACCCCAGGACTCCCCTGGGCTTGCTGGGCCACACTCAGACCCGTAGGCCCTTCAGTGTGCCCCTTTTTAGGCCGAGTGAAAGATAACAAACTGCACTCTTTCTTGGGAAAGCTAGATTTCCTCAGCTCACCATCAGCCTCAGGAACACGGTTCTAGCAAGGCCAGCAAACCATGGAAGTCTGCCTCCTCACCCGATTCTGAGCTGTACTGAGTAAAACTCTCTGCTTTGAAGTCCTTCGAGGACCTCGTACCTGAAGTCACCGTATCTCAAGGAGAAAGACGGCTTGCATTCCAACTTCCACTACGGCACAGTGTTCTGTGTAACACTTCAGGCTTTGGGACATGCACAGGGCTCTTAGAGACCTAGGGCAGTCTATTGTCTAGGCACTTCACTACACGTACAACACCCTGTGCAGAAATATTGATTCTGGGCAGAGCCAAGTAGGTAGCCAGGTCTCTTTTGACCTCTTAGAAACCACAGCTACTTATGCTGTGTGTCAATCTGGAAACAGGACCTGATGGGGCTAGCCTTGCTGTCCCATCATGAAAGCTCCTTTTATGCGCCTAGAAGCTAACTGAAAAACACTGTTGGTGTCGGGCTTATACTCACGACAGGCATGGCTGTGAGAGGGAAAAAGAGGTTTCACGAAGAAACACGTATTCCAGTTTCTGATTCAGAGCTCATCCTGTCCTGTTCTCTAGCTAAAGGGAAACTCAAAGTGAGGCCTAGCTTCGAAGGAGGGCCCTGATACGCCATGCAGTGGAGTAGGCGTGCAGCAGCTTCCATGAGGCCTTAGTCGCTCTTCTGCTTTAGTTGAACGCTAGTAAGCTTTTCAGGACTCGTAGAGCCCTCGCGGCAGCACTCGTTTCCGTACAAGGACACTGAGTACTCCAAGGCTTCCCTGGGCTTGCTGGGCCACAGTCAGACCCGTAGGCCTGTCAGGGTGCCCATGGGTAGGCGGAGTAAAGGGTAACACACTGCACGCTTCATTCGGGGAGCTAGGTATCCCCAGCTACAGAAAGGTTTCATGAACACAGTTCTAGAAAATCCAGCATACCATGGAAATCGTCCTCGTGACCCTAGTCTCAGCTGTACTGAGAAAAACTCTCTGCTTACAAGTCCTTCTAGGACCTCATAACAAGTCACCGTATCTCAAGATTAAAGGCAGATTGCATTGCAACTTCCACTACAACACTGTTTTCTGTGGAACAATTCAGGCTTTTGGGAGAGGCACAGGACCCTAGGAGACCTAGGGCACTCTTTCGTCTAGGCATTTCACTACACGCAGAGCACCCTGTGTAGAAAAGTTGAATGAGGGAAGAGCCAGGGAGGTAGCTAGGTCTCTTTGGACCTGCCAGAAGCCAGAGACACTTACGCTGCGTGTCAACCTGGAGATGGTGCCTGATGGGACTGGCCTTGTTTTCCCACCTTGAAAGCTCCTCTTATGCGCCTTGAAGCTCCCTTAAAAACCCTGTTGTTGTCAGGCTTATACTCATTGCAGGCATGACTGTTAGAGGAAAAAGAGGTTACACGAAGAGACAGGGTATTTTAGTTTCCGAGTCAGAGCGCATCCTGTCCTGTTTTATAGCTAAAGGGAAACTCAAAGGGAGCTCTCACTTCCAAGGTGGGCCCTGATATGCCAAGTAGCGGGGTAGGCGTGCAACAGTTTCCATGAGGCCTTAGAAGTTCTCCTGCGTTAGATGAACGCTAGTAAGGTTTTCAGGACTCCTAAATGCCTCGCGGCAGCACTCGTTTCCATACAAAGACACTGAGTACTCCAAGGCTTCCCTGGGCTTGCTGGGCCACAGTCAGACCCGTAGGCCCGTCAGGATGCCCCTGGGTAGGCCGAGTGAAGGGTAACACGCTGCACGCTTTACTCGGGGAGCTAGATATCCCCAACTACCGAAAGGTTTCATGAACACGGTTCTAGAAAGTCAGGCATGCCGTGGAAGTCGTCCTCGTTGCCCTAGTCTGAGCTGTACTGAGAAAAACTCTCTGCTTACAAGTCCTTCTAGGACCTCATAGCTTAAGTCACCGTATCTCAAGGAGAAAGGCAGCTTGCATTGCAACTTCCACTACAGCACAGTTTTCTGTGGAACACTTCAGGCTTTTGGGAGAGGCACCGGACCCTCAGAGACCTAGGGCCCTCTTTCGTCTAGGCAGTTCACTACACGCAGAACACCCTGTGTAGAAAAGTTGAATCAGGGAAGAGCCAGGGAGCTAGCTAGGTCTCTTTTGACCTGCCAGTACCCTGAGACACTTACTCTGAGTGTCATCCTGGAGATGGTGCCTGATGGGACTGGCCTTGTTTTCCCACCTTGAAAGCTCCTCTTATGCGCCTTGAAGATCCCTTAAAAACACTGTGGTTGTCAGCCTTATACTCACGGCAGGCATGGCTGTGAGAGGGAAAAAAAGGTTTCACGAAGAAACAGGGTATCCCAGTTTCTCGGTCAGAGCTCATCCTGTCCTGTTCTATAGCTAAAGGGAATCTCAACGTGAGGCCTAACTTCGAAGGAGGGCCCTGATATGCCATGCAGCAGGGTAGGAGTGCGCAGCTTCCATGAGGCCTTAGTCGCACTTCTGCATTAGTTTCACGGTACTAATCTTCTCAGGACTCCTGCTCCCTTGCGTCTGCACCCGTTTCCGTACAAAGACACTGAGTAACCCCCAGGCTCCCCTGAGTTGAAGATCAACATTCAGACACGTAGGCCCTTCGGAGTGCCCGTGTCTGTGCCGAGTGAAGGGCAGCATGATGCACGCTCCCTCGGGGGAGCTCGATTTCCTCAGCTCACCAACAGCCTCAGGAACACGGTTGTAGTAGGTGCAGCATGCCATGCCAGTCTGCCTGCTTACAGTAGTCCGAGCTGTACTGAGGAAAACTCTTTGCTTACAGTTCCTTCTACCAGCTCCTAGCTGAAGTCAACCAACCTCTAGGAGAGAGTCGGCTTGTGGTCCAAGTGCAACTAGAGCACACTTTCTGGTGTAACGCCGCAGGCTTTTGGAAGATGCCCAGGAGCCCAGGACACCTAGGGAATTCTTTCATTTAGGCAGTTCGCTACACGCAGAACACCCTGCAGAGAAAAGTTGATTCTCCAAGGACCCAGTGAGGAGCTAGGTCTCTTTTGACCTGCTAGAAACCACAGATGCTTCTTCTGCGTGTCAGCCTGGAAATGGCGGCCTTAGGAGACAAGCCTTGTTTTCCCGTCTTGAAAGCTCCATTCATGCGGCCTTGAAGCTACCTGAAAAACACTGTGGTTGTCGGACTTGTCCTCACTCCAGGCATGGCTCTGGAAGAAAATGAGTTTTCTCCAAAGAAAGAGGGTGCTTCCAGGCCCTGGTGGGGAGCATATCCTGCCCTGCACTAGAGCTAAGGGGAATCTCAACGTGCGCCCTACCCTCGACCTAAGGCTCTGATTTGCCCTCCAGAAGGGTAGTTGTGCAGCATTTTCCTTGAGGCCTTAGTCGCAGTCCTGCATTAGTTTAAAGGTACTACTCTTCTCAGGACTCCAGGCCCACTCGTGTCAGTACCCATTTGCGTACAAGAACTCTGAGTACCCCAGGACTCCCCTGGGCTTGCTGGGCCACACTCAGACCCGTAGGCCCTTCAGTGTGCCCCTTTTTAGGCCGAGTGAAAGATAACAAACTGCACTCTTTCTTGGGAAAGCTAGATTTCCTCAGCTCACCATCAGCCTCAGGAACACGGTTCTAGCAAGGCCAGCAAACCATGGAAGTCTGCCTCATCGGCCGATTCTGAGCTGTACTGAGTAAAACTCTCTGCTTTGAAGTCCTTCGAGGACCTCGTACCTGAAGTCACCGTATCTCAAGGAGAAAGACGGCTTGCATTCCAACTTCCACTACGGCACAGTGTTCTGTGTAACACTTCAGGCTTTGGGACATGCACAGGGCTCTTAGAGACCTAGGGCAGTCTATTGTCTAGGCACTTCACTACACGTACAACACCCTGTGCAGAAATATTGATTCTGGGCAGAGCCAAGTAGGTAGCCAGGTCTCTTTTGACCTCTTAGAAACCACAGCTACTTATGCTGTGTGTCAATCTGGAAACAGGACCTGATGGGGCTAGCCTTGCTGTCCCATCATGAAAGCTCCTTTTATGCGCCTAGAAGCTAACTGAAAAACACTGTTGGTGTCGGGCTTATACTCACGACAGGCATGGCTGTGAGAGGGAAAAAGAGGTTTCACGAAGAAACACGTATTCCAGTTTCTGATTCAGAGCTCATCCTGTCCTGTTCTCTAGCTAAAGGGAAACTCAAAGTGAGGCCTAGCTTCGAAGGAGGGCCCTGATACGCCATGCAGTGGAGTAGGCGTGCAAAGGCTTCCATGAGGCCTTAGTCGCTCTTCTGCTTTAGTTGAACGCTAGTAAGCTTTTCAGGACTCGTAGAGCCCTCGCGGCAGCACTCGTTTCCGTACAAGGACACTGAGTACTCCAAGGCTTCCCTGGGCTTGCTGGGCCACAGTCAGACCCGTAGGCCTGTCAGGGTGCCCATGGGTAGGCGGAGTAAAGGGTAACACACTGCACGCTTCATTCGGGGAGCTAGGTATCCCCAGCTACAGAAAGGTTTCATGAACACAGTTCTAGAAAATCCAGCATACCATGGAAATCGTCCTCGTGACCCTAGTCTCAGCTGTACTGAGAAAAACTCTCTGCTTACAAGTCCTTCTAGGACCTCATAACAAGTCACCGTATCTCAAGATTAAAGGCAGATTGCATTGCAACTTCCACTACAACACTGTTTTCTGTGGAACAATTCAGGCTTTTGGGAGAGGCACAGGACCCTAGGAGACCTAGGGCACTCTTTCGTCTAGGCATTTCACTACACGCAGAGCACCCTGTGTAGAAAAGTTGAATGAGGGAAGAGCCAGGGAGGTAGCTAGGTCTCTTTGGACCTGCCAGAAGCCAGAGACACTTACGCTGCGTGTCAACCTGGAGATGGTGCCTGATGGGACTGGCCTTGTTTTCCCACCTTGAAAGCTCCTCTTATGCGCCTTGAAGCTCCCTTAAAAACCCTGTTGTTGTCAGGCTTATACTCATTGCAGGCATGACTGTTAGAGGAAAAAGAGGTTACACGAAGAGACAGGGTATTTTAGTTTCCGAGTCAGAGCGCATCCTGTCCTGTTTTATAGCTAAAGGGAAACTCAAAGGGAGCTCTCACTTCCAAGGTGGGCCCTGATATGCCAAGTAGCGGGGTAGGCGTGCAACAGTTTCCATGAGGCCTTAGAAGTTCTCCTGCGTTAGATGAACGCTAGTAAGGTTTTCAGGACTCCTAAATGCCTCGCGGCAGCACTCGTTTCCATACAAAGACACTGAGTACTCCAAGGCTTCCCTGGGCTTGCTGGGCCACAGTCAGACCCGTAGGCCCGTCAGGATGCCCCTGGGTAGGCCGAGTGAAGGGTAACACGCTGCACGCTTTACTCGGGGAGCTAGATATCCCCAACTACCGAAAGGTTTCATGAACACGGTTCTAGAAAGTCAGGCATGCCGTGGAAGTCGTCCTCGTTGCCCTAGTCTGAGCTGTACTGAGAAAAACTCTCTGCTTACAAGTCCTTCTAGGACCTCATAGCTTAAGTCACCGTATCTCAAGGAGAAAGGCAGCTTGCATTGCAACTTCCACTACAGCACAGTTTTCTGTGGAACACTTCAGGCTTTTGGGAGAGGCACCGGACCCTCAGAGACCTAGGGCCCTCTTTCGTCTAGGCAGTTCACTACACGCAGAACACCCTGTGTAGAAAAGTTGAATCAGGGAAGAGCCAGGGAGCTAGCTAGGTCTCTTTTGACCTGCCAGTACCCTGAGACACTTACTCTGAGTGTCATCCTGGAGATGGTGCCTGATGGGACTGGCCTTGTTTTCCCACCTTGAAAGCTCCTCTTATGCGCCTTGAAGATCCCTTAAAAACACTGTGGTTGTCAGCCTTATACTCACGGCAGGCATGGCTGTGAGAGGGAAAAAAAGGTTTCACGAAGAAACAGGGTATCCCAGTTTCTCGGTCAGAGCTCATCCTGTCCTGTTCTATAGCTAAAGGGAATCTCAACGTGAGGCCTAACTTCGAAGGAGGGCCCTGATATGCCATGCAGCAGGGTAGGAGTGCGCAGCTTCCATGAGGCCTTAGTCGCACTTCTGCATTAGTTTCACGGTACTAATCTTCTCAGGACTCCTGCTCCCTTGCGTCTGCACCCGTTTCCGTACAAAGACACTGAGTAACCCCCAGGCTCCCCTGAGTTGAAGATCAACATTCAGACACGTAGGCCCTTCGGAGTGCCCGTGTCTGTGCCGAGTGAAGGGCAGCATGATGCACGCTCCCTCGGGGGAGCTCGATTTCCTCAGCTCACCAACAGCCTCAGGAACACGGTTGTAGTAGGTGCAGCATGCCATGCCAGTCTGCCTGCTTACAGTAGTCCGAGCTGTACTGAGGAAAACTCTTTGCTTACAGTTCCTTCTACCAGCTCCTAGCTGAAGTCAACCAACCTCTAGGAGAGAGTCGGCTTGTGGTCCAAGTGCAACTAGAGCACACTTTCTGGTGTAACGCCGCAGGCTTTTGGAAGATGCCCAGGAGCCCAGGACACCTAGGGAATTCTTTCATTTAGGCAGTTCGCTACACGCAGAACACCCTGCAGAGAAAAGTTGATTCTCCAAGGACCCAGTGAGGAGCTAGGTCTCTTTTGACCTGCTAGAAACCACAGATGCTTCTTCTGCGTGTCAGCCTGGAAATGGCGGCCTTAGGAGACAAGCCTTGTTTTCCCGTCTTGAAAGCTCCATTCATGCGGCCTTGAAGCTACCTGAAAAACACTGTGGTTGTCGGACTTGTCCTCACTCCAGGCATGGCTCTGGAAGAAAATGAGTTTTCTCCAAAGAAAGAGGGTGCTTCCAGGCCCTGGTGGGGAGCATATCCTGCCCTGCACTAGAGCTAAGGGGAATCTCAACGTGCGCCCTACCCTCGACCTAAGGCTCTGATTTGCCCTCCAGAAGGGTAGTTGTGCAGCATTTTCCTTGAGGCCTTAGTCGCAGTCCTGCATTAGTTTAAAGGTACTACTCTTCTCAGGACTCCAGGCCCACTCGTGTCAGTACCCATTTGCGTACAAGAACTCTGAGTACCCCAGGACTCCCCTGGGCTTGCTGGGCCACACTCAGACCCGTAGGCCCTTCAGTGTGCCCCTTTTTAGGCCGAGTGAAAGATAACAAACTGCACTCTTTCTTGGGAAAGCTAGATTTCCTCAGCTCACCATCAGCCTCAGGAACACGGTTCTAGCAAGGCCAGCAAACCATGGAAGTCTGCCTCATCGGCCGATTCTGAGCTGTACTGAGTAAAACTCTCTGCTTTGAAGTCCTTCGAGGACCTCGTACCTGAAGTCACCGTATCTCAAGGAGAAAGACGGCTTGCATTCCAACTTCCACTACGGCACAGTGTTCTGTGTAACACTTCAGGCTTTGGGACATGCACAGGGCTCTTAGAGACCTAGGGCAGTCTATTGTCTAGGCACTTCACTACACGTACAACACCCTGTGCAGAAATATTGATTCTGGGCAGAGCCAAGTAGGTAGCCAGGTCTCTTTTGACCTCTTAGAAACCACAGCTACTTATGCTGTGTGTCAATCTGGAAACAGGACCTGATGGGGCTAGCCTTGCTGTCCCATCATGAAAGCTCCTTTTATGCGCCTAGAAGCTAACTGAAAAACACTGTTGGTGTCGGGCTTATACTCACGACAGGCATGGCTGTGAGAGGGAAAAAGAGGTTTCACGAAGAAACACGTATTCCAGTTTCTGATTCAGAGCTCATCCTGTCCTGTTCTCTAGCTAAAGGGAAACTCAAAGTGAGGCCTAGCTTCGAAGGAGGGCCCTGATACGCCATGCAGTGGAGTAGGCGTGCAAAGGCTTCCATGAGGCCTTAGTCGCTCTTCTGCTTTAGTTGAACGCTAGTAAGCTTTTCAGGACTCGTAGAGCCCTCGCGGCAGCACTCGTTTCCGTACAAGGACACTGAGTACTCCAAGGCTTCCCTGGGCTTGCTGGGCCACAGTCAGACCCGTAGGCCTGTCAGGGTGCCCATGGGTAGGCGGAGTAAAGGGTAACACACTGCACGCTTCATTCGGGGAGCTAGGTATCCCCAGCTACAGAAAGGTTTCATGAACACAGTTCTAGAAAATCCAGCATACCATGGAAATCGTCCTCGTGACCCTAGTCTCAGCTGTACTGAGAAAAACTCTCTGCTTACAAGTCCTTCTAGGACCTCATAACAAGTCACCGTATCTCAAGATTAAAGGCAGATTGCATTGCAACTTCCACTACAACACTGTTTTCTGTGGAACAATTCAGGCTTTTGGGAGAGGCACAGGACCCTAGGAGACCTAGGGCACTCTTTCGTCTAGGCATTTCACTACACGCAGAGCACCCTGTGTAGAAAAGTTGAATGAGGGAAGAGCCAGGGAGGTAGCTAGGTCTCTTTGGACCTGCCAGAAGCCAGAGACACTTACGCTGCGTGTCAACCTGGAGATGGTGCCTGATGGGACTGGCCTTGTTTTCCCACCTTGAAAGCTCCTCTTATGCGCCTTGAAGCTCCCTTAAAAACCCTGTTGTTGTCAGGCTTATACTCATTGCAGGCATGACTGTTAGAGGAAAAAGAGGTTACACGAAGAGACAGGGTATTTTAGTTTCCGAGTCAGAGCGCATCCTGTCCTGTTTTATAGCTAAAGGGAAACTCAAAGGGAGCTCTCACTTCCAAGGTGGGCCCTGATATGCCAAGTAGCGGGGTAGGCGTGCAACAGTTTCCATGAGGCCTTAGAAGTTCTCCTGCGTTAGATGAACGTTAGTAAGGTTTTCAGGACTCCTAAATGCCTCGCGGCAGCACTCGTTTCCATACAAAGACACTGAGTACTCCAAGGCTTCCCTGGGCTTGCTGGGCCACAGTCAGACCCGTAGGCCCGTCAGGATGCCCCTGGGTAGGCCGAGTGAAGGGTAACACGCTGCACGCTTTACTCGGGGAGCTAGATATCCCCAACTACCGAAAGGTTTCATGAACACGGTTCTAGAAAGTCAGGCATGCCGTGGAAGTCGTCCTCGTTGCCCTAGTCTGAGCTGTACTGAGAAAAACTCTCTGCTTACAAGTCCTTCTAGGACCTCATAGCTTAAGTCACCGTATCTCAAGGAGAAAGGCAGCTTGCATTGCAACTTCCACTACAGCACAGTTTTCTGTGGAACACTTCAGGCTTTTGGGAGAGGCACCGGACCCTCAGAGACCTAGGGCCCTCTTTCGTCTAGGCAGTTCACTACACGCAGAACACCCTGTGTAGAAAAGTTGAATCAGGGAAGAGCCAGGGAGCTAGCTAGGTCTCTTTTGACCTGCCAGTACCCTGAGACACTTACTCTGAGTGTCATCCTGGAGATGGTGCCTGATGGGACTGGCCTTGTTTTCCCACCTTGAAAGCTCCTCTTATGCGCCTTGAAGATCCCTTAAAAACACTGTGGTTGTCAGCCTTATACTCACGGCAGGCATGGCTGTGAGAGGGAAAAAAAGGTTTCACGAAGAAACAGGGTATCCCAGTTTCTCGGTCAGAGCTCATCCTGTCCTGTTCTATAGCTAAAGGGAATCTCAACGTGAGGCCTAACTTCGAAGGAGGGCCCTGATATGCCATGCAGCAGGGTAGGAGTGCGCAGCTTCCATGAGGCCTTAGTCGCACTTCTGCATTAGTTTCACGGTACTAATCTTCTCAGGACTCCTGCTCCCTTGCGTCTGCACCCGTTTCCGTACAAAGACACTGAGTAACCCCCAGGCTCCCCTGAGTTGAAGATCAACATTCAGACACGTAGGCCCTTCGGAGTGCCCGTGTCTGTGCCGAGTGAAGGGCAGCATGATGCACGCTCCCTCGGGGGAGCTCGATTTCCTCAGCTCACCAACAGCCTCAGGAACACGGTTGTAGTAGGTGCAGCATGCCATGCCAGTCTGCCTGCTTACAGTAGTCCGAGCTGTACTGAGGAAAACTCTTTGCTTACAGTTCCTTCTACCAGCTCCTAGCTGAAGTCAACCAACCTCTAGGAGAGAGTCGGCTTGTGGTCCAAGTGCAACTAGAGCACACTTTCTGGTGTAACGCCGCAGGCTTTTGGAAGATGCCCAGGAGCCCAGGACACCTAGGGAATTCTTTCATTTAGGCAGTTCGCTACACGCAGAACACCCTGCAGAGAAAAGTTGATTCTCCAAGGACCCAGTGAGGAGCTAGGTCTCTTTTGACCTGCTAGAAACCACAGATGCTTCTTCTGCGTGTCAGCCTGGAAATGGCGGCCTTAGGAGACAAGCCTTGTTTTCCCGTCTTGAAAGCTCCATTCATGCGGCCTTGAAGCTACCTGAAAAACACTGTGGTTGTCGGACTTGTCCTCACTCCAGGCATGGCTCTGGAAGAAAATGAGTTTTCTCCAAAGAAAGAGGGTGCTTCCAGGCCCTGGTGGGGAGCATATCCTGCCCTGCACTAGAGCTAAGGGGAATCTCAACGTGCGCCCTACCCTCGACCTAAGGCTCTGATTTGCCCTCCAGAAGGGTAGTTGTGCAGCATTTTCCTTGAGGCCTTAGTCGCAGTCCTGCATTAGTTTAAAGGTACTACTCTTCTCAGGACTCCAGGCCCACTCGTGTCAGTACCCATTTGCGTACAAGAACTCTGAGTACCCCAGGACTCCCCTGGGCTTGCTGGGCCACACTCAGACCCGTAGGCCCTTCAGTGTGCCCCTTTTTAGGCCGAGTGAAAGATAACAAACTGCACTCTTTCTTGGGAAAGCTAGATTTCCTCAGCTCACCATCAGCCTCAGGAACACGGTTCTAGCAAGGCCAGCAAACCATGGAAGTCTGCCTCATCGGCCGATTCTGAGCTGTACTGAGTAAAACTCTCTGCTTTGAAGTCCTTCGAGGACCTCGTACCTGAAGTCACCGTATCTCAAGGAGAAAGACGGCTTGCATTCCAACTTCCACTACGGCACAGTGTTCTGTGTAACACTTCAGGCTTTGGGACATGCACAGGGCTCTTAGAGACCTAGGGCAGTCTATTGTCTAGGCACTTCACTACACGTACAACACCCTGTGCAGAAATATTGATTCTGGGCAGAGCCAAGTAGGTAGCCAGGTCTCTTTTGACCTCTTAGAAACCACAGCTACTTATGCTGTGTGTCAATCTGGAAACAGGACCTGATGGGGCTAGCCTTGCTGTCCCATCATGAAAGCTCCTTTTATGCGCCTAGAAGCTAACTGAAAAACACTGTTGGTGTCGGGCTTATACTCACGACAGGCATGGCTGTGAGAGGGAAAAAGAGGTTTCACGAAGAAACACGTATTCCAGTTTCTGATTCAGAGCTCATCCTGTCCTGTTCTCTAGCTAAAGGGAAACTCAAAGTGAGGCCTAGCTTCGAAGGAGGGCCCTGATACGCCATGCAGTGGAGTAGGCGTGCAAAGGCTTCCATGAGGCCTTAGTCGCTCTTCTGCTTTAGTTGAACGCTAGTAAGCTTTTCAGGACTCGTAGAGCCCTCGCGGCAGCACTCGTTTCCGTACAAGGACACTGAGTACTCCAAGGCTTCCCTGGGCTTGCTGGGCCACAGTCAGACCCGTAGGCCTGTCAGGGTGCCCATGGGTAGGCGGAGTAAAGGGTAACACACTGCACGCTTCATTCGGGGAGCTAGGTATCCCCAGCTACAGAAAGGTTTCATGAACACAGTTCTAGAAAATCCAGCATACCATGGAAATCGTCCTCGTGACCCTAGTCTCAGCTGTACTGAGAAAAACTCTCTGCTTACAAGTCCTTCTAGGACCTCATAACAAGTCACCGTATCTCAAGATTAAAGGCAGATTGCATTGCAACTTCCACTACAACACTGTTTTCTGTGGAACAATTCAGGCTTTTGGGAGAGGCACAGGACCCTAGGAGACCTAGGGCACTCTTTCGTCTAGGCATTTCACTACACGCAGAGCACCCTGTGTAGAAAAGTTGAATGAGGGAAGAGCCAGGGAGGTAGCTAGGTCTCTTTGGACCTGCCAGAAGCCAGAGACACTTACGCTGCGTGTCAACCTGGAGATGGTGCCTGATGGGACTGGCCTTGTTTTCCCACCTTGAAAGCTCCTCTTATGCGCCTTGAAGCTCCCTTAAAAACCCTGTTGTTGTCAGGCTTATACTCATTGCAGGCATGACTGTTAGAGGAAAAAGAGGTTACACGAAGAGACAGGGTATTTTAGTTTCCGAGTCAGAGCGCATCCTGTCCTGTTTTATAGCTAAAGGGAAACTCAAAGGGAGCTCTCACTTCCAAGGTGGGCCCTGATATGCCAAGTAGCGGGGTAGGCGTGCAACAGTTTCCATGAGGCCTTAGAAGTTCTCCTGCGTTAGATGAACGCTAGTAAGGTTTTCAGGACTCCTAAATGCCTCGCGGCAGCACTCGTTTCCATACAAAGACACTGAGTACTCCAAGGCTTCCCTGGGCTTGCTGGGCCACAGTCAGACCCGTAGGCCCGTCAGGATGCCCCTGGGTAGGCCGAGTGAAGGGTAACACGCTGCACGCTTTACTCGGGGAGCTAGATATCCCCAACTACCGAAAGGTTTCATGAACACGGTTCTAGAAAGTCAGGCATGCCGTGGAAGTCGTCCTCGTTGCCCTAGTCTGAGCTGTACTGAGAAAAACTCTCTGCTTACAAGTCCTTCTAGGACCTCATAGCTTAAGTCACCGTATCTCAAGGAGAAAGGCAGCTTGCATTGCAACTTCCACTACAGCACAGTTTTCTGTGGAACACTTCAGGCTTTTGGGAGAGGCACCGGACCCTCAGAGACCTAGGGCCCTCTTTCGTCTAGGCAGTTCACTACACGCAGAACACCCTGTGTAGAAAAGTTGAATCAGGGAAGAGCCAGGGAGCTAGCTAGGTCTCTTTTGACCTGCCAGTACCCTGAGACACTTACTCTGAGTGTCATCCTGGAGATGGTGCCTGATGGGACTGGCCTTGTTTTCCCACCTTGAAAGCTCCTCTTATGCGCCTTGAAGATCCCTTAAAAACACTGTGGTTGTCAGCCTTATACTCACGGCAGGCATGGCTGTGAGAGGGAAAAAAAGGTTTCACGAAGAAACAGGGTATCCCAGTTTCTCGGTCAGAGCTCATCCTGTCCTGTTCTATAGCTAAAGGGAATCTCAACGTGAGGCCTAACTTCGAAGGAGGGCCCTGATATGCCATGCAGCAGGGTAGGAGTGCGCAGCTTCCATGAGGCCTTAGTCGCACTTCTGCATTAGTTTCACGGTACTAATCTTCTCAGGACTCCTGCTCCCTTGCGTCTGCACCCGTTTCCGTACAAAGACACTGAGTAACCCCCAGGCTCCCCTGAGTTGAAGATCAACATTCAGACACGTAGGCCCTTCGGAGTGCCCGTGTCTGTGCCGAGTGAAGGGCAGCATGATGCACGCTCCCTCGGGGGAGCTCGATTTCCTCAGCTCACCAACAGCCTCAGGAACACGGTTGTAGTAGGTGCAGCATGCCATGCCAGTCTGCCTGCTTACAGTAGTCCGAGCTGTACTGAGGAAAACTCTTTGCTTACAGTTCCTTCTACCAGCTCCTAGCTGAAGTCAACCAACCTCTAGGAGAGAGTCGGCTTGTGGTCCAAGTGCAACTAGAGCACACTTTCTGGTGTAACGCCGCAGGCTTTTGGAAGATGCCCAGGAGCCCAGGACACCTAGGGAATTCTTTCATTTAGGCAGTTCGCTACACGCAGAACACCCTGCAGAGAAAAGTTGATTCTCCAAGGACCCAGTGAGGAGCTAGGTCTCTCTTGACCTGCTAGAAACCACAGATGCTTCTTCTGCGTGTCAGCCTGGAAATGGCGGCCTTAGGAGACAAGCCTTGTTTTCCCGTCTTGAAAGCTCCATTCATGCGGCCTTGAAGCTACCTGAAAAACACTGTGGTTGTCGGACTTGTCCTCACTCCAGGCATGGCTCTGGAAGAAAATGAGTTTTCTCCAAAGAAAGAGGGTGCTTCCAGGCCCTGGTGGGGAGCATATCCTGCCCTGCACTAGAGCTAAGGGGAATCTCAACGTGCGCCCTACCCTCGACCTAAGGCTCTGATTTGCCCTCCAGAAGGGTAGTTGTGCAGCATTTTCCTTGAGGCCTTAGTCGCAGTCCTGCATTAGTTTAAAGGTACTACTCTTCTCAGGACTCCAGGCCCACTCGTGTCAGTACCCATTTGCGTACAAGAACTCTGAGTACCCCAGGACTCCCCTGGGCTTGCTGGGCCACACTCAGACCCGTAGGCCCTTCAGTGTGCCCCTTTTTAGGCCGAGTGAAAGATAACAAACTGCACTCTTTCTTGGGAAAGCTAGATTTCCTCAGCTCACCATCAGCCTCAGGAACACGGTTCTAGCAAGGCCAGCAAACCATGGAAGTCTGCCTCCTCGGCCGATTCTGAGCTGTACTGAGTAAAACTCTCTGCTTTGAAGTCCTTCGAGGACCTCGTACCTGAAGTCACCGTATCTCAAGGAGAAAGACGGCTTGCATTCCAACTTCCACTACGGCACAGTGTTCTGTGTAACACTTCAGGCTTTGGGACATGCACAGGGCTCTTAGAGACCTAGGGCAGTCTATTGTCTAGGCACTTCACTACACGTACAACACCCTGTGCAGAAATATTGATTCTGGGCAGAGCCAAGTAGGTAGCCAGGTCTCTTTTGACCTCTTAGAAACCACAGCTACTTATGCTGTGTGTCAATCTGGAAACAGGACCTGATGGGGCTAGCCTTGCTGTCCCATCATGAAAGCTCCTTTTATGCGCCTAGAAGCTAACTGAAAAACACTGTTGGTGTCGGGCTTATACTCACGACAGGCATGGCTGTGAGAGGGAAAAAGAGGTTTCACGAAGAAACACGTATTCCAGTTTCTGATTCAGAGCTCATCCTGTCCTGTTCTCTAGCTAAAGGGAAACTCAAAGTGAGGCCTAGCTTCGAAGGAGGGCCCTGATACGCCATGCAGTGGAGTAGGCGTGCAGCAGCTTCCATGAGGCCTTAGTCGCTCTTCTGCTTTAGTTGAACGCTAGTAAGCTTTTCAGGACTCGTAGAGCCCTCGCGGCAGCACTCGTTTCCGTACAAGGACACTGAGTACTCCAAGGCTTCCCTGGGCTTGCTGGGCCACAGTCAGACCCGTAGGCCTGTCAGGGTGCCCATGGGTAGGCGGAGTAAAGGGTAACACACTGCACGCTTCATTCGGGGAGCTAGGTATCCCCAGCTACAGAAAGGTTTCATGAACACAGTTCTAGAAAATCCAGCATACCATGGAAATCGTCCTCGTGACCCTAGTCTCAGCTGTACTGAGAAAAACTCTCTGCTTACAAGTCCTTCTAGGACCTCATAACAAGTCACCGTATCTCAAGATTAAAGGCAGATTGCATTGCAACTTCCACTACAACACTGTTTTCTGTGGAACAATTCAGGCTTTTGGGAGAGGCACAGGACCCTAGGAGACCTAGGGCACTCTTTCGTCTAGGCATTTCACTACACGCAGAGCACCCTGTGTAGAAAAGTTGAATGAGGGAAGAGCCAGGGAGGTAGCTAGGTCTCTTTGGACCTGCCAGAAGCCAGAGACACTTACGCTGCGTGTCAACCTGGAGATGGTGCCTGATGGGACTGGCCTTGTTTTCCCACCTTGAAAGCTCCTCTTCTGCGCCTTGAAGCTCCCTTAAAAACCCTGTTGTTGTCAGGCTTATACTCATTGCAGGCATGACTGTTAGAGGAAAAAGAGGTTACACGAAGAGACAGGGTATTTTAGTTTCCGAGTCAGAGCGCATCCTGTCCTGTTTTATAGCTAAAGGGAAACTCAAAGGGAGCTCTCACTTCCAAGGTGGGCCCTGATATGCCAAGTAGCGGGGTAGGCGTGCAACAGTTTCCATGAGGCCTTAGAAGTTCTCCTGCGTTAGATGAACGCTAGTAAGGTTTTCAGGACTCCTAAATGCCTCGCGGCAGCACTCGTTTCCATACAAAGACACTGAGTACTCCAAGGCTTCCCTGGGCTTGCTGGGCCACAGTCAGACCCGTAGGCCCGTCAGGATGCCCCTGGGTAGGCCGAGTGAAGGGTAACACGCTGCACGCTTTACTCGGGGAGCTAGATATCCCCAACTACCGAAAGGTTTCATGAACACGGTTCTAGAAAGTCAGGCATGCCGTGGAAGTCGTCCTCGTTGCCCTAGTCTGAGCTGTACTGAGAAAAACTCTCTGCTTACAAGTCCTTCTAGGACCTCATAGCTTAAGTCACCGTATCTCAAGGAGAAAGGCAGCTTGCATTGCAACTTCCACTACAGCACAGTTTTCTGTGGAACACTTCAGGCTTTTGGGAGAGGCACCGGACCCTCAGAGACCTAGGGCCCTCTTTCGTCTAGGCAGTTCACTACACGCAGAACACCCTGTGTAGAAAAGTTGAATCAGGGAAGAGCCAGGGAGCTAGCTAGGTCTCTTTTGACCTGCCAGTACCCTGAGACACTTACTCTGAGTGTCATCCTGGAGATGGTGCCTGATGGGACTGGCCTTGTTTTCCCACCTTGAAAGCTCCTCTTATGCGCCTTGAAGATCCCTTAAAAACACTGTGGTTGTCAGCCTTATACTCACGGCAGGCATGGCTGTGAGAGGGAAAAAAAGGTTTCACGAAGAAACAGGGTATCCCAGTTTCTCGGTCAGAGCTCATCCTGTCCTGTTCTATAGCTAAAGGGAATCTCAACGTGAGGCCTAACTTCGAAGGAGGGCCCTGATATGCCATGCAGCAGGGTAGGAGTGCGCAGCTTCCATGAGGCCTTAGTCGCACTTCTGCATTAGTTTCACGGTACTAATCTTCTCAGGACTCCTGCTCCCTTGCGTCTGCACCCGTTTCCGTACAAAGACACTGAGTAACCCCCAGGCTCCCCTGAGTTGAAGATCAACATTCAGACACGTAGGCCCTTCGGAGTGCCCGTGTCTGTGCCGAGTGAAGGGCAGCATGATGCACGCTCCCTCGGGGGAGCTCGATTTCCTCAGCTCACCAACAGCCTCAGGAACACGGTTGTAGTAGGTGCAGCATGCCATGCCAGTCTGCCTGCTTACAGTAGTCCGAGCTGTACTGAGGAAAACTCTTTGCTTACAGTTCCTTCTACCAGCTCCTAGCTGAAGTCAACCAACCTCTAGGAGAGAGTCGGCTTGTGGTCCAAGTGCAACTAGAGCACACTTTCTGGTGTAACGCCGCAGGCTTTTGGAAGATGCCCAGGAGCCCAGGACACCTAGGGAATTCTTTCATTTAGGCAGTTCGCTACACGCAGAACACCCTGCAGAGAAAAGTTGATTCTCCAAGGACCCAGTGAGGAGCTAGGTCTCTTTTGACCTGCTAGAAACCACAGATGCTTCTTCTGCGTGTCAGCCTGGAAATGGCGGCCTTAGGAGACAAGCCTTGTTTTCCCGTCTTGAAAGCTCCATTCATGCGGCCTTGAAGCTACCTGAAAAACACTGTGGTTGTCGGACTTGTCCTCACTCCAGGCATGGCTCTGGAAGAAAATGAGTTTTCTCCAAAGAAAGAGGGTGCTTCCAGGCCCTGGTGGGGAGCATATCCTGCCCTGCACTAGAGCTAAGGGGAATCTCAACGTGCGCCCTACCCTCGACCTAAGGCTCTGATTTGCCCTCCAGAAGGGTAGTTGTGCAGCATTTTCCTTGAGGCCTTAGTCGCAGTCCTGCATTAGTTTAAAGGTACTACTCTTCTCAGGACTCCAGGCCCACTCGTGTCAGTACCCATTTGCGTACAAGAACTCTGAGTACCCCAGGACTCCCCTGGGCTTGCTGGGCCACACTCAGACCCGTAGGCCCTTCAGTGTGCCCCTTTTTAGGCCGAGTGAAAGATAACAAACTGCACTCTTTCTTGGGAAAGCTAGATTTCCTCAGCTCACCATCAGCCTCAGGAACACGGTTCTAGCAAGGCCAGCAAACCATGGAAGTCTGCCTCCTCACCCGATTCTGAGCTGTACTGAGTAAAACTCTCTGCTTTGAAGTCCTTCGAGGACCTCGTACCTGAAGTCACCGTATCTCAAGGAGAAAGACGGCTTGCATTCCAACTTCCACTACGGCACAGTGTTCTGTGTAACACTTCAGGCTTTGGGACATGCACAGGGCTCTTAGAGACCTAGGGCAGTCTATTGTCTAGGCACTTCACTACACGTACAACACCCTGTGCAGAAATATTGATTCTGGGCAGAGCCAAGTAGGTAGCCAGGTCTCTTTTGACCTCTTAGAAACCACAGCTACTTATGCTGTGTGTCAATCTGGAAACAGGACCTGATGGGGCTAGCCTTGCTGTCCCATCATGAAAGCTCCTTTTATGCGCCTAGAAGCTAACTGAAAAACACTGTTGGTGTCGGGCTTATACTCACGACAGGCATGGCTGTGAGAGGGAAAAAGAGGTTTCACGAAGAAACACGTATTCCAGTTTCTGATTCAGAGCTCATCCTGTCCTGTTCTCTAGCTAAAGGGAAACTCAAAGTGAGGCCTAGCTTCGAAGGAGGGCCCTGATACGCCATGCAGTGGAGTAGGCGTGCAAAGGCTTCCATGAGGCCTTAGTCGCTCTTCTGCTTTAGTTGAACGCTAGTAAGCTTTTCAGGACTCGTAGAGCCCTCGCGGCAGCACTCGTTTCCGTACAAGGACACTGAGTACTCCAAGGCTTCCCTGGGCTTGCTGGGCCACAGTCAGACCCGTAGGCCTGTCAGGGTGCCCATGGGTAGGCGGAGTAAAGGGTAACACACTGCACGCTTCATTCGGGGAGCTAGGTATCCCCAGCTACAGAAAGGTTTCATGAACACAGTTCTAGAAAATCCAGCATACCATGGAAATCGTCCTCGTGACCCTAGTCTCAGCTGTACTGAGAAAAACTCTCTGCTTACAAGTCCTTCTAGGACCTCATAACAAGTCACCGTATCTCAAGATTAAAGGCAGATTGCATTGCAACTTCCACTACAACACTGTTTTCTGTGGAACAATTCAGGCTTTTGGGAGAGGCACAGGACCCTAGGAGACCTAGGGCACTCTTTCGTCTAGGCATTTCACTACACGCAGAGCACCCTGTGTAGAAAAGTTGAATGAGGGAAGAGCCAGGGAGGTAGCTAGGTCTCTTTGGACCTGCCAGAAGCCAGAGACACTTACGCTGCGTGTCAACCTGGAGATGGTGCCTGATGGGACTGGCCTTGTTTTCCCACCTTGAAAGCTCCTCTTATGCGCCTTGAAGCTCCCTTAAAAACCCTGTTGTTGTCAGGCTTATACTCATTGCAGGCATGACTGTTAGAGGAAAAAGAGGTTACACGAAGAGACAGGGTATTTTAGTTTCCGAGTCAGAGCGCATCCTGTCCTGTTTTATAGCTAAAGGGAAACTCAAAGGGAGCTCTCACTTCCAAGGTGGGCCCTGATATGCCAAGTAGCGGGGTAGGCGTGCAACAGTTTCCATGAGGCCTTAGAAGTTCTCCTGCGTTAGATGAACGCTAGTAAGGTTTTCAGGACTCCTAAATGCCTCGCGGCAGCACTCGTTTCCATACAAAGACACTGAGTACTCCAAGGCTTCCCTGGGCTTGCTGGGCCACAGTCAGACCCGTAGGCCCGTCAGGATGCCCCTGGGTAGGCCGAGTGAAGGGTAACACGCTGCACGCTTTACTCGGGGAGCTAGATATCCCCAACTACCGAAAGGTTTCATGAACACGGTTCTAGAAAGTCAGGCATGCCGTGGAAGTCGTCCTCGTTGCCCTAGTCTGAGCTGTACTGAGAAAAACTCTCTGCTTACAAGTCCTTCTAGGACCTCATAGCTTAAGTCACCGTATCTCAAGGAGAAAGGCAGCTTGCATTGCAACTTCCACTACAGCACAGTTTTCTGTGGAACACTTCAGGCTTTTGGGAGAGGCACCGGACCCTCAGAGACCTAGGGCCCTCTTTCGTCTAGGCAGTTCACTACACGCAGAACACCCTGTGTAGAAAAGTTGAATCAGGGAAGAGCCAGGGAGCTAGCTAGGTCTCTTTTGACCTGCCAGTACCCTGAGACACTTACTCTGAGTGTCATCCTGGAGATGGTGCCTGATGGGACTGGCCTTGTTTTCCCACCTTGAAAGCTCCTCTTATGCGCCTTGAAGATCCCTTAAAAACACTGTGGTTGTCAGCCTTATACTCACGGCAGGCATGGCTGTGAGAGGGAAAAAAAGGTTTCACGAAGAAACAGGGTATCCCAGTTTCTCGGTCAGAGCTCATCCTGTCCTGTTCTATAGCTAAAGGGAATCTCAACGTGAGGCCTAACTTCGAAGGAGGGCCCTGATATGCCATGCAGCAGGGTAGGAGTGCGCAGCTTCCATGAGGCCTTAGTCGCACTTCTGCATTAGTTTCACGGTACTAATCTTCTCAGGACTCCTGCTCCCTTGCGTCTGCACCCGTTTCCGTACAAAGACACTGAGTAACCCCCAGGCTCCCCTGAGTTGAAGATCAACATTCAGACACGTAGGCCCTTCGGAGTGCCCGTGTCTGTGCCGAGTGAAGGGCAGCATGATGCACGCTCCCTCGGGGGAGCTCGATTTCCTCAGCTCACCAACAGCCTCAGGAACACGGTTGTAGTAGGTGCAGCATGCCATGCCAGTCTGCCTGCTTACAGTAGTCCGAGCTGTACTGAGGAAAACTCTTTGCTTACAGTTCCTTCTACCAGCTCCTAGCTGAAGTCAACCAACCTCTAGGAGAGAGTCGGCTTGTGGTCCAAGTGCAACTAGAGCACACTTTCTGGTGTAACGCCGCAGGCTTTTGGAAGATGCCCAGGAGCCCAGGACACCTAGGGAATTCTTTCATTTAGGCAGTTCGCTACACGCAGAACACCCTGCAGAGAAAAGTTGATTCTCCAAGGACCCAGTGAGGAGCTAGGTCTCTTTTGACCTGCTAGAAACCACAGATGCTTCTTCTGCGTGTCAGCCTGGAAATGGCGGCCTTAGGAGACAAGCCTTGTTTTCCCGTCTTGAAAGCTCCATTCATGCGGCCTTGAAGCTACCTGAAAAACACTGTGGTTGTCGGACTTGTCCTCACTCCAGGCATGGCTCTGGAAGAAAATGAGTTTTCTCCAAAGAAAGAGGGTGCTTCCAGGCCCTGGTGGGGAGCATATCCTGCCCTGCACTAGAGCTAAGGGGAATCTCAACGTGCGCCCTACCCTCGACCTAAGGCTCTGATTTGCCCTCCAGAAGGGTAGTTGTGCAGCATTTTCCTTGAGGCCTTAGTCGCAGTCCTGCATTAGTTTAAAGGTACTACTCTTCTCAGGACTCCAGGCCCACTCGTGTCAGTACCCATTTGCGTACAAGAACTCTGAGTACCCCAGGACTCCCCTGGGCTTGCTGGGCCACACTCAGACCCGTAGGCCCTTCAGTGTGCCCCTTTTTAGGCCGAGTGAAAGATAACAAACTGCACTCTTTCTTGGGAAAGCTAGATTTCCTCAGCTCACCATCAGCCTCAGGAACACGGTTCTAGCAAGGCCAGCAAACCATGGAAGTCTGCCTCATCGGCCGATTCTGAGCTGTACTGAGTAAAACTCTCTGCTTTGAAGTCCTTCGAGGACCTCGTACCTGAAGTCACCGTATCTCAAGGAGAAAGACGGCTTGCATTCCAACTTCCACTACGGCACAGTGTTCTGTGTAACACTTCAGGCTTTGGGACATGCACAGGGCTCTTAGAGACCTAGGGCAGTCTATTGTCTAGGCACTTCACTACACGTACAACACCCTGTGCAGAAATATTGATTCTGGGCAGAGCCAAGTAGGTAGCCAGGTCTCTTTTGACCTCTTAGAAACCACAGCTACTTATGCTGTGTGTCAATCTGGAAACAGGACCTGATGGGGCTAGCCTTGCTGTCCCATCATGAAAGCTCCTTTTATGCGCCTAGAAGCTAACTGAAAAACACTGTTGGTGTCGGGCTTATACTCACGACAGGCATGGCTGTGAGAGGGAAAAAGAGGTTTCACGAAGAAACACGTATTCCAGTTTCTGATTCAGAGCTCATCCTGTCCTGTTCTCTAGCTAAAGGGAAACTCAAAGTGAGGCCTAGCTTCGAAGGAGGGCCCTGATACGCCATGCAGTGGAGTAGGCGTGCAAAGGCTTCCATGAGGCCTTAGTCGCTCTTCTGCTTTAGTTGAACGCTAGTAAGCTTTTCAGGACTCGTAGAGCCCTCGCGGCAGCACTCGTTTCCGTACAAGGACACTGAGTACTCCAAGGCTTCCCTGGGCTTGCTGGGCCACAGTCAGACCCGTAGGCCTGTCAGGGTGCCCATGGGTAGGCGGAGTAAAGGGTAACACACTGCACGCTTCATTCGGGGAGCTAGGTATCCCCAGCTACAGAAAGGTTTCATGAACACAGTTCTAGAAAATCCAGCATACCATGGAAATCGTCCTCGTGACCCTAGTCTCAGCTGTACTGAGAAAAACTCTCTGCTTACAAGTCCTTCTAGGACCTCATAACAAGTCACCGTATCTCAAGATTAAAGGCAGATTGCATTGCAACTTCCACTACAACACTGTTTTCTGTGGAACAATTCAGGCTTTTGGGAGAGGCACAGGACCCTAGGAGACCTAGGGCACTCTTTCGTCTAGGCATTTCACTACACGCAGAGCACCCTGTGTAGAAAAGTTGAATGAGGGAAGAGCCAGGGAGGTAGCTAGGTCTCTTTGGACCTGCCAGAAGCCAGAGACACTTACGCTGCGTGTCAACCTGGAGATGGTGCCTGATGGGACTGGCCTTGTTTTCCCACCTTGAAAGCTCCTCTTATGCGCCTTGAAGCTCCCTTAAAAACCCTGTTGTTGTCAGGCTTATACTCATTGCAGGCATGACTGTTAGAGGAAAAAGAGGTTACACGAAGAGACAGGGTATTTTAGTTTCCGAGTCAGAGCGCATCCTGTCCTGTTTTATAGCTAAAGGGAAACTCAAAGGGAGCTCTCACTTCCAAGGTGGGCCCTGATATGCCAAGTAGCGGGGTAGGCGTGCAACAGTTTCCATGAGGCCTTAGAAGTTCTCCTGCGTTAGATGAACGCTAGTAAGGTTTTCAGGACTCCTAAATGCCTCGCGGCAGCACTCGTTTCCATACAAAGACACTGAGTACTCCAAGGCTTCCCTGGGCTTGCTGGGCCACAGTCAGACCCGTAGGCCCGTCAGGATGCCCCTGGGTAGGCCGAGTGAAGGGTAACACGCTGCACGCTTTACTCGGGGAGCTAGATATCCCCAACTACCGAAAGGTTTCATGAACACGGTTCTAGAAAGTCAGGCATGCCGTGGAAGTCGTCCTCGTTGCCCTAGTCTGAGCTGTACTGAGAAAAACTCTCTGCTTACAAGTCCTTCTAGGACCTCATAGCTTAAGTCACCGTATCTCAAGGAGAAAGGCAGCTTGCATTGCAACTTCCACTACAGCACAGTTTTCTGTGGAACACTTCAGGCTTTTGGGAGAGGCACCGGACCCTCAGAGACCTAGGGCCCTCTTTCGTCTAGGCAGTTCACTACACGCAGAACACCCTGTGTAGAAAAGTTGAATCAGGGAAGAGCCAGGGAGCTAGCTAGGTCTCTTTTGACCTGCCAGTACCCTGAGACACTTACTCTGAGTGTCATCCTGGAGATGGTGCCTGATGGGACTGGCCTTGTTTTCCCACCTTGAAAGCTCCTCTTATGCGCCTTGAAGATCCCTTAAAAACACTGTGGTTGTCAGCCTTATACTCACGGCAGGCATGGCTGTGAGAGGGAAAAAAAGGTTTCACGAAGAAACAGGGTATCCCAGTTTCTCGGTCAGAGCTCATCCTGTCCTGTTCTATAGCTAAAGGGAATCTCAACGTGAGGCCTAACTTCGAAGGAGGGCCCTGATATGCCATGCAGCAGGGTAGGAGTGCGCAGCTTCCATGAGGCCTTAGTCGCACTTCTGCATTAGTTTCACGGTACTAATCTTCTCAGGACTCCTGCTCCCTTGCGTCTGCACCCGTTTCCGTACAAAGACACTGAGTAACCCCCAGGCTCCCCTGAGTTGAAGATCAACATTCAGACACGTAGGCCCTTCGGAGTGCCCGTGTCTGTGCCGAGTGAAGGGCAGCATGATGCACGCTCCCTCGGGGGAGCTCGATTTCCTCAGCTCACCAACAGCCTCAGGAACACGGTTGTAGTAGGTGCAGCATGCCATGCCAGTCTGCCTGCTTACAGTAGTCCGAGCTGTACTGAGGAAAACTCTTTGCTTACAGTTCCTTCTACCAGCTCCTAGCTGAAGTCAACCAACCTCTAGGAGAGAGTCGGCTTGTGGTCCAAGTGCAACTAGAGCACACTTTCTGGTGTAACGCCGCAGGCTTTTGGAAGATGCCCAGGAGCCCAGGACACCTAGGGAATTCTTTCATTTAGGCAGTTCGCTACACGCAGAACACCCTGCAGAGAAAAGTTGATTCTCCAAGGACCCAGTGAGGAGCTAGGTCTCTTTTGACCTGCTAGAAACCACAGATGCTTCTTCTGCGTGTCAGCCTGGAAATGGCGGCCTTAGGAGACAAGCCTTGTTTTCCCGTCTTGAAAGCTCCATTCATGCGGCCTTGAAGCTACCTGAAAAACACTGTGGTTGTCGGACTTGTCCTCACTCCAGGCATGGCTCTGGAAGAAAATGAGTTTTCTCCAAAGAAAGAGGGTGCTTCCAGGCCCTGGTGGGGAGCATATCCTGCCCTGCACTAGAGCTAAGGGGAATCTCAACGTGCGCCCTACCCTCGACCTAAGGCTCTGATTTGCCCTCCAGAAGGGTAGTTGTGCAGCATTTTCCTTGAGGCCTTAGTCGCAGTCCTGCATTAGTTTAAAGGTACTACTCTTCTCAGGACTCCAGGCCCACTCGTGTCAGTACCCATTTGCGTACAAGAACTCTGAGTACCCCAGGACTCCCCTGGGCTTGCTGGGCCACACTCAGACCCGTAGGCCCTTCAGTGTGCCCCTTTTTAGGCCGAGTGAAAGATAACAAACTGCACTCTTTCTTGGGAAAGCTAGATTTCCTCAGCTCACCATCAGCCTCAGGAACACGGTTCTAGCAAGGCCAGCAAACCATGGAAGTCTGCCTCATCGGCCGATTCTGAGCTGTACTGAGTAAAACTCTCTGCTTTGAAGTCCTTCGAGGACCTCGTACCTGAAGTCACCGTATCTCAAGGAGAAAGACGGCTTGCATTCCAACTTCCACTACGGCACAGTGTTCTGTGTAACACTTCAGGCTTTGGGACATGCACAGGGCTCTTAGAGACCTAGGGCAGTCTATTGTCTAGGCACTTCACTACACGTACAACACCCTGTGCAGAAATATTGATTCTGGGCAGAGCCAAGTAGGTAGCCAGGTCTCTTTTGACCTCTTAGAAACCACAGCTACTTATGCTGTGTGTCAATCTGGAAACAGGACCTGATGGGGCTAGCCTTGCTGTCCCATCATGAAAGCTCCTTTTATGCGCCTAGAAGCTAACTGAAAAACACTGCTGGTGTCGGGCTTATACTCACGACAGGCATGGCTGTGAGAGGGAAAAAGAGGTTTCACGAAGAAACACGTATTCCAGTTTCTGATTCAGAGCTCATCCTGTCCTGTTCTCTAGCTAAAGGGAAACTCAAAGTGAGGCCTAGCTTCGAAGGAGGGCCCTGATACGCCATGCAGTGGAGTAGGCGTGCAGCAGCTTCCATGAGGCCTTAGTCGCTCTTCTGCTTTAGTTGAACGCTAGTAAGCTTTTCAGGACTCGTAGAGCCCTCGCGGCAGCACTCGTTTCCGTACAGCGACCCTGAGTACCCCGAGGCTCCCCTGGGATTGCTGGGTCACACTCAGACCCGTAGGCCATTCAGGGTGGCCCTACGTAGGTCGAGTGAAGAGTCACACGCTGCACTCTTCCTTGGGCGAGCTAGATATCCCCAGCTCGCCAATGGCTTCATGAACACGGTCCTAGCAAGTCCAGCATACCATGAAATTCGTCCTCGTTGCCCTACTCTGAGCGGTACTGAGAAAAACTCTCTGCTTACAAGTCCTTCTAGGACCTCATAGCTTAAGTCACCGTATCTCAAGGAGAAAGGCAGCTTGCATTGCAACTTCCACTTCAGCACAGTTTTCTGTGGAACACTTCAGGCTTTTGGGAGAGGCACCGGACCCTCAGAGACCTAGGGCCCTCTTTCGTCTAGGCAGTTCACTACACGCAGAACACCCTGTGTAGAAAAGTTGAATCAGGGAAGAGCCAGGGAGCTAGCTAGGTCTCTTTTGACCTGCCAGTACCCTGAGACACTTACTCTGAGTGTCATCCTGGAGATGGTGCCTGATGGGACTGGCCTTGTTTTCCCACCTTGAAAGCTCCTCTTATGCGCCTTGAAGATCCCTTAAAAACACTGTGGTTGTCAGCCTTATACTCACGGCAGGCATGGCTGTGAGAGGGAAAAAAAGGTTTCACGAAGAAACAGGGTATCCCAGTTTCTCGGTCAGAGCTCATCCTGTCCTGTTCTATAGCTAAAGGGAATCTCAACGTGAGGCCTAACTTCGAAGGAGGGCCCTGATATGCCATGCAGCAGGGTAGGAGTGCGCAGCTTCCATGAGGCCTTAGTCGCACTTCTGCATTAGTTTCACGGTACTAATCTTCTCAGGACTCCTGCTCCCTTGCGTCTGCACCCGTTTCCGTACAAAGACACTGAGTAACCCCCAGGCTCCCCTGAGTTGAAGATCAACATTCAGACACGTAGGCCCTTCGGAGTGCCCGTGTCTGTGCCGAGTGAAGGGCAGCATGATGCACGCTCCCTCGGGGGAGCTCGATTTCCTCAGCTCACCAACAGCCTCAGGAACACGGTTGTAGTAGGTGCAGCATGCCATGCCAGTCTGCCTGCTTACAGTAGTCCGAGCTGTACTGAGGAAAACTCTTTGCTTACAGTTCCTTCTACCAGCTCCTAGCTGAAGTCAACCAACCTCTAGGAGAGAGTCGGCTTGTGGTCCAAGTGCAACTAGAGCACACTTTCTGGTGTAACGCCGCAGGCTTTTGGAAGATGCCCAGGAGCCCAGGACACCTAGGGAATTCTTTCATTTAGGCAGTTCGCTACACGCAGAACACCCTGCAGAGAAAAGTTGATTCTCCAAGGACCCAGTGAGGAGCTAGGTCTCTCTTGACCTGCTAGAAACCACAGATGCTTCTTCTGCGTGTCAGCCTGGAAATGGCGGCCTTAGGAGACAAGCCTTGTTTTCCCGTCTTGAAAGCTCCATTCATGCGGCCTTGAAGCTACCTGAAAAACACTGTGGTTGTCGGACTTGTCCTCACTCCAGGCATGGCTCTGGAAGAAAATGAGTTTTCTCCAAAGAAAGAGGGTGCTTCCAGGCCCTGGTGGGGAGCATATCCTGCCCTGCACTAGAGCTAAGGGGAATCTCAACGTGCGCCCTACCCTCGACCTAAGGCTCTGATTTGCCCTCCAGAAGGGTAGTTGTGCAGCATTTTCCTTGAGGCCTTAGTCGCAGTCCTGCATTAGTTTAAAGGTACTACTCTTCTCAGGACTCCAGGCCCACTCGTGTCAGTACCCATTTGCGTACAAGAACTCTGAGTACCCCAGGACTCCCCTGGGCTTGCTGGGCCACACTCAGACCCGTAGGCCCTTCAGTGTGCCCCTTTTTAGGCCGAGTGAAAGATAACAAACTGCACTCTTTCTTGGGAAAGCTAGATTTCCTCAGCTCACCATCAGCCTCAGGAACACGGTTCTAGCAAGGCCAGCAAACCATGGAAGTCTGCCTCCTCACCCGATTCTGAGCTGTACTGAGTAAACCTCTCTGCTTTGAAGTCCTTCGAGGACCTCAGACCTGAAGTCACCGTATCTCAAGGAGAAAGACGGCTTGCATTCCAACTTCCACTACGGCACAGTGTTCTGTGTAACACTTCAGGCTTTGGGACATGCACAGGGCTCTTAGAGACCTAGGGCAGTCTATTCTCTAGGCACTTCACTACACGTACAACACCCTGTGCAGAAAAATTGATTCTGGGAAGAGCCAAGTAGGTAGCTAGGTCTCTTTTGACCTCTTAGAAACCACAGCTACTTATGTGGTGTGTCAATCTGGAAACAGGACCTGATGGGGCTAGCCTTGCTGTCCCATCATGAAAGCTCCTTTTATGGGCCTAGAAGCTAGAAGCTAACTGAAAAACACTGTTGGTGTCGGGCTTATACTCACGACAGGCATGGCTGTGAGAGGGAAAAAGAGGTTTCACGAAGAAACACGTATTCCAGTTTCTGATTCAGAGCTCATCCTGTCCTGTTCTCTAGCTAAAGGGAAACTCAAAGTGAGGCCTAGCTTCGAAGGAGGGCCCTGACATGCCATGCAGCGGAGTAGGCGTGCAGCAGCTTCCATGAGGCCTTAGTCGCTCTTCTGCTTTAGTTGAACGCTAGTAAGCTTTTCAGGACTCGTAGACCCCCTCGCGGCAGCACTCGTTTCCGTACAAGGACCCTGAGCACCCCCAGGCTCCCCTGAGCTTGCTGGGCCACACTCAGACCCGTAGGCCATTCAGGGTGGCCCTGCGTAGGTCGAGTGAAGAGTCACACGCTGCACTCTTCCTTGGGCGAGCTAGATATCCCCAGCTCGCCAACGGCTTCATGAACGCGGTCCTAGCAAGTCCAGCATACCATGGAATTCGTCCTCGTTGCCCTACTCTGAGCGGTACTGAGAAAAACTCTCTGCTTACAAGTCCTTCTAGGACCTCATACCTGAAGTCACCGTATCTCCAGGAGAAAGGCAGCTTGCATTGCAACTTCCACTACAGCACAGTTTTGTGTGGAACACTTCAGGCTTTTGGGAGAGGCACAGGACCCTAGGAGTCCTAGGGCAGTCTTTCATCTAAGCAGTTCGCTACCCGCAGAGCACCTTATGTAGAAAAGTTGAATAAGGGAAGAGCCAGGGAGGTAGCTAGGTCTCTTTTGACCTGCCAGAAGCCGGAGACACTTACGCTGCGTGTCAACCTGGAGATGGTGCCTGATGGGACTGGCCTTGCTTTCCCACCTTGAAAGCTCCTCTTATGCGCCTTGAAGCTCCCATAAAAACACTGTGGTTGTCAGCATTATATTCATTGCAGGCATGGCTGTGTGAGGGAAAAAGAGGATACACGAAGAGACAGGGTATTTCAGTTTCTGATTCAGAGCTAATCCTGTCCTGTTTTATAGCTAAAGGGAAACTCAAAGTGAGCCCTCGCTTCGAAGGAGGGCCCTGATATGCCATGTAGCGGAGTCGGCGTGCAAAGGCTTCCATGAGGCCTTAGTCGCTCTCTTGCTTTAGTTGAACGCTAGTAAGGTATTCAGGACTCCTAGACCCCTCGCGGCAGCACTCGTTTCCGTACAAGGACACTGAGTACTCCAAGGCTTCCCTGGGCTTGCTGGGCCACAGTCAGACCCGTAGGCCTGTCAGGGTGCCCATGGGTAGGCGGAGTAAAGGGTAACACACTGCACGCTTCATTCGGGGAGCTAGGTATCCCCAGCTACAGAAAGGTTTCATGAACACAGTTCTAGAAAATCCAGCATAACATGGAAATCGTCCTCGTGACCCTAGTCTCAGCTGTACTGAGAAAAACTCTCTGCTTACAAGTCCTTCTAGGACCTCATAACAAGTCACCGTATCTCAAGATTAAAGGCAGATTGCATTGCAACTTCCACTACAACACTGTTTTCTGTGGAACAATTCAGGCTTTTGGGAGAGGCACAGGACCCTAGGAGACCTAGGGCACTCTTTCGTCTAGGCATTTCACTACACGCAGAGCACCCTGTGTAGAAAAGTTGAATGAGGGAAGAGCCAGGGAGGTAGCTAGGTCTCTTTGGACCTGCCAGAAGCCAGAGACACTTACGCTGCGTGTCAACCTGGAGATGGTGCCTGATGGGACTGGCCTTGTTTTCCCACCTTGAAAGCTCCTCTTATGCGCCTTGAAGCTCCCTTAAAAACCCTGTTGTTGTCAGGCTTATACTCATTGCAGGCATGACTGTTAGAGGAAAAAGAGGTTACACGAAGAGACAGGGTATTTTAGTTTCCGAGTCAGAGCGCATCCTGTCCTGTTTATAGCTAAAGGGAAACTCAAAGGGATCTCTCACTTCCAAGGTGGGCCCTGATATGCCAAGTAGCGTGGTAGGCGTGCAACAGTTTCCATGAGGCCTTAGAAGTTCTCCTGCGTTAGATGAACGCTAGTAAGGTTTTCAGGACTCCTAAATGCCTCGCGGCAGCACTCGTTTCCACACAAAGACACTGAGTACTCCAAGGCTTCCCTGGGCTTGCTGGGCCACAGTCAGACCCGTAGGCCCGTCAGGATGCCCCTGGGTAGGCCGAGTGAAGGGTAACACGCTGCACGCTTTACTCGGGGAGCTAGATATCCCCAACTACCGAAAGGTTTCATGAACACGGTTCTAGAAAGTCAGGCATGCCGTGGAAGTCGTCCTCGTTGCCCTAGTCTGAGCTGTACTGAGAAAAACTCTCTGCTTACAAGTCCTTCTAGGACCTCATAGCTTAAGTCACCGTATCTCAAGGAGAAAGGCAGCTTGCATTGCAACTTCCACTACAGCACAGTTTTCTGTGGAACACTTCAGGCTTTTGGGAGAGGCACCGGACCCTCAGAGACCTAGGGCCCTCTTTCGTCTAGGCAGTTCACTACACGCAGAACACCCTGTGTAGAAAAGTTGAATCAGGGAAGAGCCAGGGAGCTAGCTAGGTCTCTTTTGACCTGCCAGTACCCTGAGACACTTACTCTGAGTGTCATCCTGGAGATGGTGCCTGATGGGACTGGCCTTGTTTTCCCACCTTGAAAGCTCCTCTTATGCGCCTTGAAGATCCCTTAAAAACACTGTGGTTGTCAGCCTTATACTCACGGCAGGCATGGCTGTGAGAGGGAAAAAAAGGTTTCACGAAGAAACAGGGTATCCCAGTTTCTCGGTCAGAGCTCATCCTGTCCTGTTCTATAGCTAAAGGGAATCTCAACGTGAGGCCTAACTTCGAAGGAGGGCCCTGATATGCCATGCAGCAGGGTAGGAGTGCGCAGCTTCCATGAGGCCTTAGTCGCACTTCTGCATTAGTTTCACGGTACTAATCTTCTCAGGACTCCTGCTCCCTTGCGTCTGCACCCGTTTCCGTACAAAGACACTGAGTAACCCCCAGGCTCCCCTGAGTTGAAGATCAACATTCAGACACGTAGGCCCTTCGGAGTGCCCGTGTCTGTGCCGAGTGAAGGGCAGCATGATGCACGCTCCCTCGGGGGAGCTCGATTTCCTCAGCTCACCAACAGCCTCAGGAACACGGTTGTAGTAGGTGCAGCATGCCATGCCAGTCTGCCTGCTTACAGTAGTCCGAGCTGTACTGAGGAAAACTCTTTGCTTACAGTTCCTTCTACCAGCTCCTAGCTGAAGTCAACCAACCTCTAGGAGAGAGTCGGCTTGTGGTCCAAGTGCAACTAGAGCACACTTTCTGGTGTAACGCCGCAGGCTTTTGGAAGATGCCCAGGAGCCCAGGACACCTAGGGAATTCTTTCATTTAGGCAGTTCGCTACACGCAGAACACCCTGCAGAGAAAAGTTGATTCTCCAAGGACCCAGTGAGGAGCTAGGTCTCTCTTGACCTGCTAGAAACCACAGATGCTTCTTCTGCGTGTCAGCCTGGAAATGGCGGCCTTAGGAGACAAGCCTTGTTTTCCCGTCTTGAAAGCTCCATTCATGCGGCCTTGAAGCTACCTGAAAAACACTGTGGTTGTCGGACTTGTCCTCACTCCAGGCATGGCTCTGGAAGAAAATGAGTTTTCTCCAAAGAAAGAGGGTGCTTCCAGGCCCTGGTGGGGAGCATATCCTGCCCTGCACTAGAGCTAAGGGGAATCTCAACGTGCGCCCTACCCTCGACCTAAGGCTCTGATTTGCCCTCCAGAAGGGTAGTTGTGCAGCATTTTCCTTGAGGCCTTAGTCGCAGTCCTGCATTAGTTTAAAGGTACTACTCTTCTCAGGACTCCAGGCCCACTCGTGTCAGTACCCATTTGCGTACAAGAACTCTGAGTACCCCAGGACTCCCCTGGGCTTGCTGGGCCACACTCAGACCCGTAGGCCCTTCAGTGTGCCCCTTTTTAGGCCGAGTGAAAGATAACAAACTGCACTCTTTCTTGGGAAAGCTAGATTTCCTCAGCTCACCATCAGCCTCAGGAACACGGTTCTAGCAAGGCCAGCAAACCATGGAAGTCTGCCTCATCGGCCGATTCTGAGCTGTACTGAGTAAAACTCTCTGCTTTGAAGTCCTTCGAGGACCTCGTACCTGAAGTCACCGTATCTCAAGGAGAAAGACGGCTTGCATTCCAACTTCCACTACGGCACAGTGTTCTGTGTAACACTTCAGGCTTTGGGACATGCACAGGGCTCTTAGAGACCTAGGGCAGTCTATTGTCTAGGCACTTCACTACACGTACAACACCCTGTGCAGAAATATTGATTCTGGGCAGAGCCAAGTAGGTAGCCAGGTCTCTTTTGACCTCTTAGAAACCACAGCTACTTATGCTGTGTGTCAATCTGGAAACAGGACCTGATGGGGCTAGCCTTGCTGTCCCATCATGAAAGCTCCTTTTATGCGCCTAGAAGCTAACTGAAAAACACTGTTGGTGTCGGGCTTATACTCACGACAGGCATGGCTGTGAGAGGGAAAAAGAGGTTTCACGAAGAAACACGTATTCCAGTTTCTGATTCAGAGCTCATCCTGTCCTGTTCTCTAGCTAAAGGGAAACTCAAAGTGAGGCCTAGCTTCGAAGGAGGGCCCTGATACGCCATGCAGTGGAGTAGGCGTGCAAAGGCTTCCATGAGGCCTTAGTCGCTCTTCTGCTTTAGTTGAACGCTAGTAAGCTTTTCAGGACTCGTAGAGCCCTCGCGGCAGCACTCGTTTCCGTACAAGGACACTGAGTACTCCAAGGCTTCCCTGGGCTTGCTGGGCCACAGTCAGACCCGTAGGCCTGTCAGGGTGCCCATGGGTAGGCGGAGTAAAGGGTAACACACTGCACGCTTCATTCGGGGAGCTAGGTATCCCCAGCTACAGAAAGGTTTCATGAACACAGTTCTAGAAAATCCAGCATACCATGGAAATCGTCCTCGTGACCCTAGTCTCAGCTGTACTGAGAAAAACTCTCTGCTTACAAGTCCTTCTAGGACCTCATAACAAGTCACCGTATCTCAAGATTAAAGGCAGATTGCATTGCAACTTCCACTACAACACTGTTTTCTGTGGAACAATTCAGGCTTTTGGGAGAGGCACAGGACCCTAGGAGACCTAGGGCACTCTTTCGTCTAGGCATTTCACTACACGCAGAGCACCCTGTGTAGAAAAGTTGAATGAGGGAAGAGCCAGGGAGGTAGCTAGGTCTCTTTGGACCTGCCAGAAGCCAGAGACACTTACGCTGCGTGTCAACCTGGAGATGGTGCCTGATGGGACTGGCCTTGTTTTCCCACCTTGAAAGCTCCTCTTATGCGCCTTGAAGCTCCCTTAAAAACCCTGTTGTTGTCAGGCTTATACTCATTGCAGGCATGACTGTTAGAGGAAAAAGAGGTTACACGAAGAGACAGGGTATTTTAGTTTCCGAGTCAGAGCGCATCCTGTCCTGTTTTATAGCTAAAGGGAAACTCAAAGGGAGCTCTCACTTCCAAGGTGGGCCCTGATATGCCAAGTAGCGGGGTAGGCGTGCAACAGTTTCCATGAGGCCTTAGAAGTTCTCCTGCGTTAGATGAACGTTAGTAAGGTTTTCAGGACTCCTAAATGCCTCGCGGCAGCACTCGTTTCCATACAAAGACACTGAGTACTCCAAGGCTTCCCTGGGCTTGCTGGGCCACAGTCAGACCCGTAGGCCCGTCAGGATGCCCCTGGGTAGGCCGAGTGAAGGGTAACACGCTGCACGCTTTACTCGGGGAGCTAGATATCCCCAACTACCGAAAGGTTTCATGAACACGGTTCTAGAAAGTCAGGCATGCCGTGGAAGTCGTCCTCGTTGCCCTAGTCTGAGCTGTACTGAGAAAAACTCTCTGCTTACAAGTCCTTCTAGGACCTCATAGCTTAAGTCACCGTATCTCAAGGAGAAAGGCAGCTTGCATTGCAACTTCCACTACAGCACAGTTTTCTGTGGAACACTTCAGGCTTTTGGGAGAGGCACCGGACCCTCAGAGACCTAGGGCCCTCTTTCGTCTAGGCAGTTCACTACACGCAGAACACCCTGTGTAGAAAAGTTGAATCAGGGAAGAGCCAGGGAGCTAGCTAGGTCTCTTTTGACCTGCCAGTACCCTGAGACACTTACTCTGAGTGTCATCCTGGAGATGGTGCCTGATGGGACTGGCCTTGTTTTCCCACCTTGAAAGCTCCTCTTATGCGCCTTGAAGATCCCTTAAAAACACTGTGGTTGTCAGCCTTATACTCACGGCAGGCATGGCTGTGAGAGGGAAAAAAAGGTTTCACGAAGAAACAGGGTATCCCAGTTTCTCGGTCAGAGCTCATCCTGTCCTGTTCTATAGCTAAAGGGAATCTCAACGTGAGGCCTAACTTCGAAGGAGGGCCCTGATATGCCATGCAGCAGGGTAGGAGTGCGCAGCTTCCATGAGGCCTTAGTCGCACTTCTGCATTAGTTTCACGGTACTAATCTTCTCAGGACTCCTGCTCCCTTGCGTCTGCACCCGTTTCCGTACAAAGACACTGAGTAACCCCCAGGCTCCCCTGAGTTGAAGATCAACATTCAGACACGTAGGCCCTTCGGAGTGCCCGTGTCTGTGCCGAGTGAAGGGCAGCATGATGCACGCTCCCTCGGGGGAGCTCGATTTCCTCAGCTCACCAACAGCCTCAGGAACACGGTTGTAGTAGGTGCAGCATGCCATGCCAGTCTGCCTGCTTACAGTAGTCCGAGCTGTACTGAGGAAAACTCTTTGCTTACAGTTCCTTCTACCAGCTCCTAGCTGAAGTCAACCAACCTCTAGGAGAGAGTCGGCTTGTGGTCCAAGTGCAACTAGAGCACACTTTCTGGTGTAACGCCGCAGGCTTTTGGAAGATGCCCAGGAGCCCAGGACACCTAGGGAATTCTTTCATTTAGGCAGTTCGCTACACGCAGAACACCCTGCAGAGAAAAGTTGATTCTCCAAGGACCCAGTGAGGAGCTAGGTCTCTTTTGACCTGCTAGAAACCACAGATGCTTCTTCTGCGTGTCAGCCTGGAAATGGCGGCCTTAGGAGACAAGCCTTGTTTTCCCGTCTTGAAAGCTCCATTCATGCGGCCTTGAAGCTACCTGAAAAACACTGTGGTTGTCGGACTTGTCCTCACTCCAGGCATGGCTCTGGAAGAAAATGAGTTTTCTCCAAAGAAAGAGGGTGCTTCCAGGCCCTGGTGGGGAGCATATCCTGCCCTGCACTAGAGCTAAGGGGAATCTCAACGTGCGCCCTACCCTCGACCTAAGGCTCTGATTTGCCCTCCAGAAGGGTAGTTGTGCAGCATTTTCCTTGAGGCCTTAGTCGCAGTCCTGCATTAGTTTAAAGGTACTACTCTTCTCAGGACTCCAGGCCCACTCGTGTCAGTACCCATTTGCGTACAAGAACTCTGAGTACCCCAGGACTCCCCTGGGCTTGCTGGGCCACACTCAGACCCGTAGGCCCTTCAGTGTGCCCCTTTTTAGGCCGAGTGAAAGATAACAAACTGCACTCTTTCTTGGGAAAGCTAGATTTCCTCAGCTCACCATCAGCCTCAGGAACACGGTTCTAGCAAGGCCAGCAAACCATGGAAGTCTGCCTCCTCACCCGATTCTGAGCTGTACTGAGTAAAACTCTCTGCTTTGAAGTCCTTCGAGGACCTCGTACCTGAAGTCACCGTATCTCAAGGAGAAAGACGGCTTGCATTCCAACTTCCACTACGGCACAGTGTTCTGTGTAACACTTCAGGCTTTGGGACATGCACAGGGCTCTTAGAGACCTAGGGCAGTCTATTGTCTAGGCACTTCACTACACGTACAACACCCTGTGCAGAAATATTGATTCTGGGCAGAGCCAAGTAGGTAGCCAGGTCTCTTTTGACCTCTTAGAAACCACAGCTACTTATGCTGTGTGTCAATCTGGAAACAGGACCTGATGGGGCTAGCCTTGCTGTCCCATCATGAAAGCTCCTTTTATGCGCCTAGAAGCTAACTGAAAAACACTGTTGGTGTCGGGCTTATACTCACGACAGGCATGGCTGTGAGAGGGAAAAAGAGGTTTCACGAAGAAACACGTATTCCAGTTTCTGATTCAGAGCTCATCCTGTCCTGTTCTCTAGCTAAAGGGAAACTCAAAGTGAGGCCTAGCTTCGAAGGAGGGCCCTGATACGCCATGCAGTGGAGTAGGCGTGCAAAGGCTTCCATGAGGCCTTAGTCGCTCTTCTGCTTTAGTTGAACGCTAGTAAGCTTTTCAGGACTCGTAGAGCCCTCGCGGCAGCACTCGTTTCCGTACAAGGACACTGAGTACTCCAAGGCTTCCCTGGGCTTGCTGGGCCACAGTCAGACCCGTAGGCCTGTCAGGGTGCCCATGGGTAGGCGGAGTAAAGGGTAACACACTGCACGCTTCATTCGGGGAGCTAGGTATCCCCAGCTACAGAAAGGTTTCATGAACACAGTTCTAGAAAATCCAGCATACCATGGAAATCGTCCTCGTGACCCTAGTCTCAGCTGTACTGAGAAAAACTCTCTGCTTACAAGTCCTTCTAGGACCTCATAACAAGTCACCGTATCTCAAGATTAAAGGCAGATTGCATTGCAACTTCCACTACAACACTGTTTTCTGTGGAACAATTCAGGCTTTTGGGAGAGGCACAGGACCCTAGGAGACCTAGGGCACTCTTTCGTCTAGGCATTTCACTACACGCAGAGCACCCTGTGTAGAAAAGTTGAATGAGGGAAGAGCCAGGGAGGTAGCTAGGTCTCTTTGGACCTGCCAGAAGCCAGAGACACTTACGCTGCGTGTCAACCTGGAGATGGTGCCTGATGGGACTGGCCTTGTTTTCCCACCTTGAAAGCTCCTCTTATGCGCCTTGAAGCTCCCTTAAAAACCCTGTTGTTGTCAGGCTTATACTCATTGCAGGCATGACTGTTAGAGGAAAAAGAGGTTACACGAAGAGACAGGGTATTTTAGTTTCCGAGTCAGAGCGCATCCTGTCCTGTTTTATAGCTAAAGGGAAACTCAAAGGGAGCTCTCACTTCCAAGGTGGGCCCTGATATGCCAAGTAGCGGGGTAGGCGTGCAACAGTTTCCATGAGGCCTTAGAAGTTCTCCTGCGTTAGATGAACGCTAGTAAGGTTTTCAGGACTCCTAAATGCCTCGCGGCAGCACTCGTTTCCATACAAAGACACTGAGTACTCCAAGGCTTCCCTGGGCTTGCTGGGCCACAGTCAGACCCGTAGGCCCGTCAGGATGCCCCTGGGTAGGCCGAGTGAAGGGTAACACGCTGCACGCTTTACTCGGGGAGCTAGATATCCCCAACTACCGAAAGGTTTCATGAACACGGTTCTAGAAAGTCAGGCATGCCGTGGAAGTCGTCCTCGTTGCCCTAGTCTGAGCTGTACTGAGAAAAACTCTCTGCTTACAAGTCCTTCTAGGACCTCATAGCTTAAGTCACCGTATCTCAAGGAGAAAGGCAGCTTGCATTGCAACTTCCACTACAGCACAGTTTTGTGTGGAACACTTCAGGCTTTTGGGAGAGGCACCGGACCCTCAGAGACCTAGGGCCCTCTTTCGTCTAGGCAGTTCACTACACGCAGAACACCCTGTGTAGAAAAGTTGAATCAGGGAAGAGCCAGGGAGCTAGCTAGGTCTCTTTTGACCTGCCAGTACCCTGAGACACTTACTCTGAGTGTCATCCTGGAGATGGTGCCTGATGGGACTGGCCTTGTTTTCCCACCTTGAAAGCTCCTCTTATGCGCCTTGAAGATCCCTTAAAAACACTGTGGTTGTCAGCCTTATACTCACGGCAGGCATGGCTGTGAGAGGGAAAAAAAGGTTTCACGAAGAAACAGGGTATCCCAGTTTCTCGGTCAGAGCTCATCCTGTCCTGTTCTATAGCTAAAGGGAATCTCAACGTGAGGCCTAACTTCGAAGGAGGGCCCTGATATGCCATGCAGCAGGGTAGGAGTGCGCAGCTTCCATGAGGCCTTAGTCGCACTTCTGCATTAGTTTCACGGTACTAATCTTCTCAGGACTCCTGCTCCCTTGCGTCTGCACCCGTTTCCGTACAAAGACACTGAGTAACCCCCAGGCTCCCCTGAGTTGAAGATCAACATTCAGACACGTAGGCCCTTCGGAGTGCCCGTGTCTGTGCCGAGTGAAGGGCAGCATGATGCACGCTCCCTCGGGGGAGCTCGATTTCCTCAGCTCACCAACAGCCTCAGGAACACGGTTGTAGTAGGTGCAGCATGCCATGCCAGTCTGCCTGCTTACAGTAGTCCGAGCTGTACTGAGGAAAACTCTTTGCTTACAGTTCCTTCTACCAGCTCCTAGCTGAAGTCAACCAACCTCTAGGAGAGAGTCGGCTTGTGGTCCAAGTGCAACTAGAGCACACTTTCTGGTGTAACGCCGCAGGCTTTTGGAAGATGCCCAGGAGCCCAGGACACCTAGGGAATTCTTTCATTTAGGCAGTTCGCTACACGCAGAACACCCTGCAGAGAAAAGTTGATTCTCCAAGGACCCAGTGAGGAGCTAGGTCTCTTTTGACCTGCTAGAAACCACAGATGCTTCTTCTGCGTGTCAGCCTGGAAATGGCGGCCTTAGGAGACAAGCCTTGTTTTCCCGTCTTGAAAGCTCCATTCATGCGGCCTTGAAGCTACCTGAAAAACACTGTGGTTGTCGGACTTGTCCTCACTCCAGGCATGGCTCTGGAAGAAAATGAGTTTTCTCCAAAGAAAGAGGGTGCTTCCAGGCCCTGGTGGGGAGCATATCCTGCCCTGCACTAGAGCTAAGGGGAATCTCAACGTGCGCCCTACCCTCGACCTAAGGCTCTGATTTGCCCTCCAGAAGGGTAGTTGTGCAGCATTTTCCTTGAGGCCTTAGTCGCAGTCCTGCATTAGTTTAAAGGTACTACTCTTCTCAGGACTCCAGGCCCACTCGTGTCAGTACCCATTTGCGTACAAGAACTCTGAGTACCCCAGGACTCCCCTGGGCTTGCTGGGCCACACTCAGACCCGTAGGCCCTTCAGTGTGCCCCTTTTTAGGCCGAGTGAAAGATAACAAACTGCACTCTTTCTTGGGAAAGCTAGATTTCCTCAGCTCACCATCAGCCTCAGGAACACGGTTCTAGCAAGGCCAGCAAACCATGGAAGTCTGCCTCATCGGCCGATTCTGAGCTGTACTGAGTAAAACTCTCTGCTTTGAAGTCCTTCGAGGACCTCGTACCTGAAGTCACCGTATCTCAAGGAGAAAGACGGCTTGCATTCCAACTTCCACTACGGCACAGTGTTCTGTGTAACACTTCAGGCTTTGGGACATGCACAGGGCTCTTAGAGACCTAGGGCAGTCTATTGTCTAGGCACTTCACTACACGTACAACACCCTGTGCAGAAATATTGATTCTGGGCAGAGCCAAGTAGGTAGCCAGGTCTCTTTTGACCTCTTAGAAACCACAGCTACTTATGCTGTGTGTCAATCTGGAAACAGGACCTGATGGGGCTAGCCTTGCTGTCCCATCATGAAAGCTCCTTTTATGCGCCTAGAAGCTAACTGAAAAACACTGTTGGTGTCGGGCTTATACTCACGACAGGCATGGCTGTGAGAGGGAAAAAGAGGTTTCACGAAGAAACACGTATTCCAGTTTCTGATTCAGAGCTCATCCTGTCCTGTTCTCTAGCTAAAGGGAAACTCAAAGTGAGGCCTAGCTTCGAAGGAGGGCCCTGATACGCCATGCAGTGGAGTAGGCGTGCAAAGGCTTCCATGAGGCCTTAGTCGCTCTTCTGCTTTAGTTGAACGCTAGTAAGCTTTTCAGGACTCGTAGAGCCCTCGCGGCAGCACTCGTTTCCGTACAAGGACACTGAGTACTCCAAGGCTTCCCTGGGCTTGCTGGGCCACAGTCAGACCCGTAGGCCTGTCAGGGTGCCCATGGGTAGGCGGAGTAAAGGGTAACACACTGCACGCTTCATTCGGGGAGCTAGGTATCCCCAGCTACAGAAAGGTTTCATGAACACAGTTCTAGAAAATCCAGCATACCATGGAAATCGTCCTCGTGACCCTAGTCTCAGCTGTACTGAGAAAAACTCTGTGCTTACAAGTCCTTCTAGGACCTCATAACAAGTCACCGTATCTCAAGATTAAAGGCAGATTGCATTGCAACTTCCACTACAACACTGTTTTCTGTGGAACAATTCAGGCTTTTGGGAGAGGCACAGGACCCTAGGAGACCTAGGGCACTCTTTCGTCTAGGCATTTCACTACACGCAGAGCACCCTGTGTAGAAAAGTTGAATGAGGGAAGAGCCAGGGAGGTAGCTAGGTCTCTTTGGACCTGCCAGAAGCCAGAGACACTTACGCTGCGTGTCAACCTGGAGATGGTGCCTGATGGGACTGGCCTTGTTTTCCCACCTTGAAAGCTCCTCTTATGCGCCTTGAAGCTCCCTTAAAAACCCTGTTGTTGTCAGGCTTATACTCATTGCAGGCATGACTGTTAGAGGAAAAAGAGGTTACACGAAGAGACAGGGTATTTTAGTTTCCGAGTCAGAGCGCATCCTGTCCTGTTTTATAGCTAAAGGGAAACTCAAAGGGAGCTCTCACTTCCAAGGTGGGCCCTGATATGCCAAGTAGCGGGGTAGGCGTGCAACAGTTTCCATGAGGCCTTAGAAGTTCTCCTGCGTTAGATGAACGCTAGTAAGGTTTTCAGGACTCCTAAATGCCTCGCGGCAGCACTCGTTTCCATACAAAGACACTGAGTACTCCAAGGCTTCCCTGGGCTTGCTGGGCCACAGTCAGACCCGTAGGCCCGTCAGGATGCCCCTGGGTAGGCCGAGTGAAGGGTAACACGCTGCACGCTTTACTCGGGGAGCTAGATATCCCCAACTACCGAAAGGTTTCATGAACACGGTTCTAGAAAGTCAGGCATGCCGTGGAAGTCGTCCTCGTTGCCCTAGTCTGAGCTGTACTGAGAAAAACTCTCTGCTTACAAGTCCTTCTAGGACCTCATAGCTTAAGTCACCGTATCTCAAGGAGAAAGGCAGCTTGCATTGCAACTTCCACTACAGCACAGTTTTCTGTGGAACACTTCAGGCTTTTGGGAGAGGCACCGGACCCTCAGAGACCTAGGGCCCTCTTTCGTCTAGGCAGTTCACTACACGCAGAACACCCTGTGTAGAAAAGTTGAATCAGGGAAGAGCCAGGGAGCTAGCTAGGTCTCTTTTGACCTGCCAGTACCCTGAGACACTTACTCTGAGTGTCATCCTGGAGATGGTGCCTGATGGGACTGGCCTTGTTTTCCCACCTTGAAAGCTCCTCTTATGCGCCTTGAAGATCCCTTAAAAACACTGTGGTTGTCAGCCTTATACTCACGGCAGGCATGGCTGTGAGAGGGAAAAAAAGGTTTCACGAAGAAACAGGGTATCCCAGTTTCTCGGTCAGAGCTCATCCTGTCCTGTTCTATAGCTAAAGGGAATCTCAACATGAGGCCTAACTTCGAAGGAGGGCCCTGATATGCCATGCAGCAGGGTAGGAGTGCGCAGCTTCCATGAGGCCTTAGTCGCACTTCTGCATTAGTTTCACGGTACTAATCTTCTCAGGACTCCTGCTCCCTTGCGTCTGCACCCGTTTCCGTACAAAGACACTGAGTAACCCCCAGGCTCCCCTGAGTTGAAGATCAACATTCAGACACGTAGGCCCTTCGGAGTGCCCGTGTCTGTGCCGAGTGAAGGGCAGCATGATGCACGCTCCCTCGGGGGAGCTCGATTTCCTCAGCTCACCAACAGCCTCAGGAACACGGTTGTAGTAGGTGCAGCATGCCATGCCAGTCTGCCTGCTTACAGTAGTCCGAGCTGTACTGAGGAAAACTCTTTGCTTACAGTTCCTTCTACCAGCTCCTAGCTGAAGTCAACCAACCTCTAGGAGAGAGTCGGCTTGTGGTCCAAGTGCAACTAGAGCACACTTTCTGGTGTAACGCCGCAGGCTTTTGGAAGATGCCCAGGAGCCCAGGACACCTAGGGAATTCTTTCATTTAGGCAGTTCGCTACACGCAGAACACCCTGCAGAGAAGAGTTGATTCTCCAAGGACCCAGTGAGGAGCTAGGTCTCTTTTGACCTGCTAGAAACCACAGATGCTTCTTCTGCGTGTCAGCCTGGAAATGGCGGCCTTAGGAGACAAGCCTTGTTTTCCCGTCTTGAAAGCTCCATTCATGCGGCCTTGAAGCTACCTGAAAAACACTGTGGTTGTCGGACTTGTCCTCACTCCAGGCATGGCTCTGGAAGAAAATGAGTTTTCTCCAAAGAAAGAGGGTGCTTCCAGGCCCTGGTGGGGAGCATATCCTGCCCTGCACTAGAGCTAAGGGGAATCTCAACGTGCGCCCTACCCTCGACCTAAGGCTCTGATTTGCCCTCCAGAAGGGTAGTTGTGCAGCATTTTCCTTGAGGCCTTAGTCGCAGTCCTGCATTAGTTTAAAGGTACTACTCTTCTCAGGACTCCAGGCCCACTCGTGTCAGTACCCATTTGCGTACAAGAACTCTGAGTACCCCAGGACTCCCCTGGGCTTGCTGGGCCACACTCAGACCCGTAGGCCCTTCAGTGTGCCCCTTTTTAGGCCGAGTGAAAGATAACAAACTGCACTCTTTCTTGGGAAAGCTAGATTTCCTCAGCTCACCATCAGCCTCAGGAACACGGTTCTAGCAAGGCCAGCAAACCATGGAAGTCTGCCTCATCGGCCGATTCTGAGCTGTACTGAGTAAAACTCTCTGCTTTGAAGTCCTTCGAGGACCTCGTACCTGAAGTCACCGTATCTCAAGGAGAAAGACGGCTTGCATTCCAACTTCCACTACGGCACAGTGTTCTGTGTAACACTTCAGGCTTTGGGACATGCACAGGGCTCTTAGAGACCTAGGGCAGTCTATTGTCTAGGCACTTCACTACACGTACAACACCCTGTGCAGAAATATTGATTCTGGGCAGAGCCAAGTAGGTAGCCAGGTCTCTTTTGACCTCTTAGAAACCACAGCTACTTATGCTGTGTGTCAATCTGGAAACAGGACCTGATGGGGCTAGCCTTGCTGTCCCATCATGAAAGCTCCTTTTATGCGCCTAGAAGCTAACTGAAAAACACTGTTGGTGTCGGGCTTATACTCACGACAGGCATGGCTGTGAGAGGGAAAAAGAGGTTTCACGAAGAAACACGTATTCCAGTTTCTGATTCAGAGCTCATCCTGTCCTGTTCTCTAGCTAAAGGGAAACTCAAAGTGAGGCCTAGCTTCGAAGGAGGGCCCTGATACGCCATGCAGTGGAGTAGGCGTGCAAAGGCTTCCATGAGGCCTTAGTCGCTCTTCTGCTTTAGTTGAACGCTAGTAAGCTTTTCAGGACTCGTAGAGCCCTCGCGGCAGCACTCGTTTCCGTACAAGGACACTGAGTACTCCAAGGCTTCCCTGGGCTTGCTGGGCCACAGTCAGACCCGTAGGCCTGTCAGGGTGCCCATGGGTAGGCGGAGTAAAGGGTAACACACTGCACGCTTCATTCGGGGAGCTAGGTATCCCCAGCTACAGAAAGGTTTCATGAACACAGTTCTAGAAAATCCAGCATACCATGGAAATCGTCCTCGTGACCCTAGTCTCAGCTGTACTGAGAAAAACTCTGTGCTTACAAGTCCTTCTAGGACCTCATAACAAGTCACCGTATCTCAAGATTAAAGGCAGATTGCATTGCAACTTCCACTACAACACTGTTTTCTGTGGAACAATTCAGGCTTTTGGGAGAGGCACAGGACCCTAGGAGACCTAGGGCACTCTTTCGTCTAGGCATTTCACTACACGCAGAGCACCCTGTGTAGAAAAGTTGAATGAGGGAAGAGCCAGGGAGGTAGCTAGGTCTCTTTGGACCTGCCAGAAGCCAGAGACACTTACGCTGCGTGTCAACCTGGAGATGGTGCCTGATGGGACTGGCCTTGTTTTCCCACCTTGAAAGCTCCTCTTATGCGCCTTGAAGCTCCCTTAAAAACCCTGTTGTTGTCAGGCTTATACTCATTGCAGGCATGACTGTTAGAGGAAAAAGAGGTTACACGAAGAGACAGGGTATTTTAGTTTCCGAGTCAGAGCGCATCCTGTCCTGTTTTATAGCTAAAGGGAAACTCAAAGGGAGCTCTCACTTCCAAGGTGGGCCCTGATATGCCAAGTAGCGGGGTAGGCGTGCAACAGTTTCCATGAGGCCTTAGAAGTTCTCCTGCGTTAGATGAACGTTAGTAAGGTTTTCAGGACTCCTAAATGCCTCGCGGCAGCACTCGTTTCCATACAAAGACACTGAGTACTCCAAGGCTTCCCTGGGCTTGCTGGGCCACAGTCAGACCCGTAGGCCCGTCAGGATGCCCCTGGGTAGGCCGAGTGAAGGGTAACACGCTGCACGCTTTACTCGGGGAGCTAGATATCCCCAACTACCGAAAGGTTTCATGAACACGGTTCTAGAAAGTCAGGCATGCCGTGGAAGTCGTCCTCGTTGCCCTAGTCTGAGCTGTACTGAGAAAAACTCTCTGCTTACAAGTCCTTCTAGGACCTCATAGCTTAAGTCACCGTATCTCAAGGAGAAAGGCAGCTTGCATTGCAACTTCCACTACAGCACAGTTTTCTGTGGAACACTTCAGGCTTTTGGGAGAGGCACCGGACCCTCAGAGACCTAGGGCCCTCTTTCGTCTAGGCAGTTCACTACACGCAGAACACCCTGTGTAGAAAAGTTGAATCAGGGAAGAGCCAGGGAGCTAGCTAGGTCTCTTTTGACCTGCCAGTACCCTGAGACACTTACTCTGAGTGTCATCCTGGAGATGGTGCCTGATGGGACTGGCCTTGTTTTCCCACCTTGAAAGCTCCTCTTATGCGCCTTGAAGATCCCTTAAAAACACTGTGGTTGTCAGCCTTATACTCACGGCAGGCATGGCTGTGAGAGGGAAAAAAAGGTTTCACGAAGAAACAGGGTATCCCAGTTTCTCGGTCAGAGCTCATCCTGTCCTGTTCTATAGCTAAAGGGAATCTCAACGTGAGGCCTAACTTCGAAGGAGGGCCCTGATATGCCATGCAGCAGGGTAGGAGTGCGCAGCTTCCATGAGGCCTTAGTCGCACTTCTGCATTAGTTTCACGGTACTAATCTTCTCAGGACTCCTGCTCCCTTGCGTCTGCACCCGTTTCCGTACAAAGACACTGAGTAACCCCCAGGCTCCCCTGAGTTGAAGATCAACATTCAGACACGTAGGCCCTTCGGAGTGCCCGTGTCTGTGCCGAGTGAAGGGCAGCATGATGCACGCTCCCTCGGGGGAGCTCGATTTCCTCAGCTCACCAACAGCCTCAGGAACACGGTTGTAGTAGGTGCAGCATGCCATGCCAGTCTGCCTGCTTACAGTAGTCCGAGCTGTACTGAGGAAAACTCTTTGCTTACAGTTCCTTCTACCAGCTCCTAGCTGAAGTCAACCAACCTCTAGGAGAGAGTCGGCTTGTGGTCCAAGTGCAACTAGAGCACACTTTCTGGTGTAACGCCGCAGGCTTTTGGAAGATGCCCAGGAGCCCAGGACACCTAGGGAATTCTTTCATTTAGGCAGTTCGCTACACGCAGAACACCCTGCAGAGAAAAGTTGATTCTCCAAGGACCCAGTGAGGAGCTAGGTCTCTTTTGACCTGCTAGAAACCACAGATGCTTCTTCTGCGTGTCAGCCTGGAAATGGCGGCCTTAGGAGACAAGCCTTGTTTTCCCGTCTTGAAAGCTCCATTCATGCGGCCTTGAAGCTACCTGAAAAACACTGTGGTTGTCGGACTTGTCCTCACTCCAGGCATGGCTCTGGAAGAAAATGAGTTTTCTCCAAAGAAAGAGGGTGCTTCCAGGCCCTGGTGGGGAGCATATCCTGCCCTGCACTAGAGCTAAGGGGAATCTCAACGTGCGCCCTACCCTCGACCTAAGGCTCTGATTTGCCCTCCAGAAGGGTAGTTGTGCAGCATTTTCCTTGAGGCCTTAGTCGCAGTCCTGCATTAGTTTAAAGGTACTACTCTTCTCAGGACTCCAGGCCCACTCGTGTCAGTACCCATTTGCGTACAAGAACTCTGAGTACCCCAGGACTCCCCTGGGCTTGCTGGGCCACACTCAGACCCGTAGGCCCTTCAGTGTGCCCCTTTTTAGGCCGAGTGAAAGATAACAAACTGCACTCTTTCTTGGGAAAGCTAGATTTCCTCAGCTCACCATCAGCCTCAGGAACACGGTTCTAGCAAGGCCAGCAAACCATGGAAGTCTGCCTCCTCACCCGATTCTGAGCTGTACTGAGTAAAACTCTCTGCTTTGAAGTCCTTCGAGGACCTCGTACCTGAAGTCACCGTATCTCAAGGAGAAAGACGGCTTGCATTCCAACTTCCACTACGGCACAGTGTTCTGTGTAACACTTCAGGCTTTGGGACATGCACAGGGCTCTTAGAGACCTAGGGCAGTCTATTGTCTAGGCACTTCACTACACGTACAACACCCTGTGCAGAAATATTGATTCTGGGCAGAGCCAAGTAGGTAGCCAGGTCTCTTTTGACCTCTTAGAAACCACAGCTACTTATGCTGTGTGTCAATCTGGAAACAGGACCTGATGGGGCTAGCCTTGCTGTCCCATCATGAAAGCTCCTTTTATGCGCCTAGAAGCTAACTGAAAAACACTGTTGGTGTCGGGCTTATACTCACGACAGGCATGGCTGTGAGAGGGAAAAAGAGGTTTCACGAAGAAACACGTATTCCAGTTTCTGATTCAGAGCTCATCCTGTCCTGTTCTCTAGCTAAAGGGAAACTCAAAGTGAGGCCTAGCTTCGAAGGAGGGCCCTGATACGCCATGCAGTGGAGTAGGCGTGCAAAGGCTTCCATGAGGCCTTAGTCGCTCTTCTGCTTTAGTTGAACGCTAGTAAGCTTTTCAGGACTCGTAGAGCCCTCGCGGCAGCACTCGTTTCCGTACAAGGACACTGAGTACTCCAAGGCTTCCCTGGGCTTGCTGGGCCACAGTCAGACCCGTAGGCCTGTCAGGGTGCCCATGGGTAGGCGGAGTAAAGGGTAACACACTGCACGCTTCATTCGGGGAGCTAGGTATCCCCAGCTACAGAAAGGTTTCATGAACACAGTTCTAGAAAATCCAGCATACCATGGAAATCGTCCTCGTGACCCTAGTCTCAGCTGTACTGAGAAAAACTCTCTGCTTACAAGTCCTTCTAGGACCTCATAACAAGTCACCGTATCTCAAGATTAAAGGCAGATTGCATTGCAACTTCCACTACAACACTGTTTTCTGTGGAACAATTCAGGCTTTTGGGAGAGGCACAGGACCCTAGGAGACCTAGGGCACTCTTTCGTCTAGGCATTTCACTACACGCAGAGCACCCTGTGTAGAAAAGTTGAATGAGGGAAGAGCCAGGGAGGTAGCTAGGTCTCTTTGGACCTGCCAGAAGCCAGAGACACTTACGCTGCGTGTCAACCTGGAGATGGTGCCTGATGGGACTGGCCTTGTTTTCCCACCTTGAAAGCTCCTCTTATGCGCCTTGAAGCTCCCTTAAAAACCCTGTTGTTGTCAGGCTTATACTCATTGCAGGCATGACTGTTAGAGGAAAAAGAGGTTACACGAAGAGACAGGGTATTTTAGTTTCCGAGTCAGAGCGCATCCTGTCCTGTTTTATAGCTAAAGGGAAACTCAAAGGGAGCTCTCACTTCCAAGGTGGGCCCTGATATGCCAAGTAGCGGGGTAGGCGTGCAACAGTTTCCATGAGGCCTTAGAAGTTCTCCTGCGTTAGATGAACGCTAGTAAGGTTTTCAGGACTCCTAAATGCCTCGCGGCAGCACTCGTTTCCATACAAAGACACTGAGTACTCCAAGGCTTCCCTGGGCTTGCTGGGCCACAGTCAGACCCGTAGGCCCGTCAGGATGCCCCTGGGTAGGCCGAGTGAAGGGTAACACGCTGCACGCTTTACTCGGGGAGCTAGATATCCCCAACTACCGAAAGGTTTCATGAACACGGTTCTAGAAAGTCAGGCATGCCGTGGAAGTCGTCCTCGTTGCCCTAGTCTGAGCTGTACTGAGAAAAACTCTCTGCTTACAAGTCCTTCTAGGACCTCATAGCTTAAGTCACCGTATCTCAAGGAGAAAGGCAGCTTGCATTGCAACTTCCACTACAGCACAGTTTTCTGTGGAACACTTCAGGCTTTTGGGAGAGGCACCGGACCCTCAGAGACCTAGGGCCCTCTTTCGTCTAGGCAGTTCACTACACGCAGAACACCCTGTGTAGAAAAGTTGAATCAGGGAAGAGCCAGGGAGCTAGCTAGGTCTCTTTTGACCTGCCAGTACCCTGAGACACTTACTCTGAGTGTCATCCTGGAGATGGTGCCTGATGGGACTGGCCTTGTTTTCCCACCTTGAAAGCTCCTCTTATGCGCCTTGAAGATCCCTTAAAAACACTGTGGTTGTCAGCCTTATACTCACGGCAGGCATGGCTGTGAGAGGGAAAAAAAGGTTTCACGAAGAAACAGGGTATCCCAGTTTCTCGGTCAGAGCTCATCCTGTCCTGTTCTATAGCTAAAGGGAATCTCAACGTGAGGCCTAACTTCGAAGGAGGGCCCTGATATGCCATGCAGCAGGGTAGGAGTGCGCAGCTTCCATGAGGCCTTAGTCGCACTTCTGCATTAGTTTCACGGTACTAATCTTCTCAGGACTCCTGCTCCCTTGCGTCTGCACCCGTTTCCGTACAAAGACACTGAGTAACCCCCAGGCTCCCCTGAGTTGAAGATCAACATTCAGACACGTAGGCCCTTCGGAGTGCCCGTGTCTGTGCCGAGTGAAGGGCAGCATGATGCACGCTCCCTCGGGGGAGCTCGATTTCCTCAGCTCACCAACAGCCTCAGGAACACGGTTGTAGTAGGTGCAGCATGCCATGCCAGTCTGCCTGCTTACAGTAGTCCGAGCTGTACTGAGGAAAACTCTTTGCTTACAGTTCCTTCTACCAGCTCCTAGCTGAAGTCAACCAACCTCTAGGAGAGAGTCGGCTTGTGGTCCAAGTGCAACTAGAGCACACTTTCTGGTGTAACGCCGCAGGCTTTTGGAAGATGCCCAGGAGCCCAGGACACCTAGGGAATTCTTTCATTTAGGCAGTTCGCTACACGCAGAACACCCTGCAGAGAAAAGTTGATTCTCCAAGGACCCAGTGAGGAGCTAGGTCTCTTTTGACCTGCTAGAAACCACAGATGCTTCTTCTGCGTGTCAGCCTGGAAATGGCGGCCTTAGGAGACAAGCCTTGTTTTCCCGTCTTGAAAGCTCCATTCATGCGGCCTTGAAGCTACCTGAAAAACACTGTGGTTGTCGGACTTGTCCTCACTCCAGGCATGGCTCTGGAAGAAAATGAGTTTTCTCCAAAGAAAGAGGGTGCTTCCAGGCCCTGGTGGGGAGCATATCCTGCCCTGCACTAGAGCTAAGGGGAATCTCAACGTGCGCCCTACCCTCGACCTAAGGCTCTGATTTGCCCTCCAGAAGGGTAGTTGTGCAGCATTTTCCTTGAGGCCTTAGTCGCAGTCCTGCATTAGTTTAAAGGTACTACTCTTCTCAGGACTCCAGGCCCACTCGTGTCAGTACCCATTTGCGTACAAGAACTCTGAGTACCCCAGGACTCCCCTGGGCTTGCTGGGCCACACTCAGACCCGTAGGCCCTTCAGTGTGCCCCTTTTTAGGCCGAGTGAAAGATAACAAACTGCACTCTTTCTTGGGAAAGCTAGATTTCCTCAGCTCACCATCAGCCTCAGGAACACGGTTCTAGCAAGGCCAGCAAACCATGGAAGTCTGCCTCATCGGCCGATTCTGAGCTGTACTGAGTAAAACTCTCTGCTTTGAAGTCCTTCGAGGACCTCGTACCTGAAGTCACCGTATCTCAAGGAGAAAGACGGCTTGCATTCCAACTTCCACTACGGCACAGTGTTCTGTGTAACACTTCAGGCTTTGGGACATGCACAGGGCTCTTAGAGACCTAGGGCAGTCTATTGTCTAGGCACTTCACTACACGTACAACACCCTGTGCAGAAATATTGATTCTGGGCAGAGCCAAGTAGGTAGCCAGGTCTCTTTTGACCTCTTAGAAACCACAGCTACTTATGCTGTGTGTCAATCTGGAAACAGGACCTGATGGGGCTAGCCTTGCTGTCCCATCATGAAAGCTCCTTTTATGCGCCTAGAAGCTAACTGAAAAACACTGTTGGTGTCGGGCTTATACTCACGACAGGCATGGCTGTGAGAGGGAAAAAGAGGTTTCACGAAGAAACACGTATTCCAGTTTCTGATTCAGAGCTCATCCTGTCCTGTTCTCTAGCTAAAGGGAAACTCAAAGTGAGGCCTAGCTTCGAAGGAGGGCCCTGATACGCCATGCAGTGGAGTAGGCGTGCAAAGGCTTCCATGAGGCCTTAGTCGCTCTTCTGCTTTAGTTGAACGCTAGTAAGCTTTTCAGGACTCGTAGAGCCCTCGCGGCAGCACTCGTTTCCGTACAAGGACACTGAGTACTCCAAGGCTTCCCTGGGCTTGCTGGGCCACAGTCAGACCCGTAGGCCTGTCAGGGTGCCCATGGGTAGGCGGAGTAAAGGGTAACACACTGCACGCTTCATTCGGGGAGCTAGGTATCCCCAGCTACAGAAAGGTTTCATGAACACAGTTCTAGAAAATCCAGCATACCATGGAAATCGTCCTCGTGACCCTAGTCTCAGCTGTACTGAGAAAAACTCTCTGCTTACAAGTCCTTCTAGGACCTCATAACAAGTCACCGTATCTCAAGATTAAAGGCAGATTGCATTGCAACTTCCACTACAACACTGTTTTCTGTGGAACAATTCAGGCTTTTGGGAGAGGCACAGGACCCTAGGAGACCTAGGGCACTCTTTCGTCTAGGCATTTCACTACACGCAGAGCACCCTGTGTAGAAAAGTTGAATGAGGGAAGAGCCAGGGAGGTAGCTAGGTCTCTTTGGACCTGCCAGAAGCCAGAGACACTTACGCTGCGTGTCAACCTGGAGATGGTGCCTGATGGGACTGGCCTTGTTTTCCCACCTTGAAAGCTCCTCTTATGCGCCTTGAAGCTCCCTTAAAAACCCTGTTGTTGTCAGGCTTATACTCATTGCAGGCATGACTGTTAGAGGAAAAAGAGGTTACACGAAGAGACAGGGTATTTTAGTTTCCGAGTCAGAGCGCATCCTGTCCTGTTTTATAGCTAAAGGGAAACTCAAAGGGAGCTCTCACTTCCAAGGTGGGCCCTGATATGCCAAGTAGCGGGGTAGGCGTGCAACAGTTTCCATGAGGCCTTAGAAGTTCTCCTGCGTTAGATGAACGTTAGTAAGGTTTTCAGGACTCCTAAATGCCTCGCGGCAGCACTCGTTTCCATACAAAGACACTGAGTACTCCAAGGCTTCCCTGGGCTTGCTGGGCCACAGTCAGACCCGTAGGCCCGTCAGGATGCCCCTGGGTAGGCCGAGTGAAGGGTAACACGCTGCACGCTTTACTCGGGGAGCTAGATATCCCCAACTACCGAAAGGTTTCATGAACACGGTTCTAGAAAGTCAGGCATGCCGTGGAAGTCGTCCTCGTTGCCCTAGTCTGAGCTGTACTGAGAAAAACTCTCTGCTTACAAGTCCTTCTAGGACCTCATAGCTTAAGTCACCGTATCTCAAGGAGAAAGGCAGCTTGCATTGCAACTTCCACTACAGCACAGTTTTCTGTGGAACACTTCAGGCTTTTGGGAGAGGCACCGGACCCTCAGAGACCTAGGGCCCTCTTTCGTCTAGGCAGTTCACTACACGCAGAACACCCTGTGTAGAAAAGTTGAATCAGGGAAGAGCCAGGGAGCTAGCTAGGTCTCTTTTGACCTGCCAGTACCCTGAGACACTTACTCTGAGTGTCATCCTGGAGATGGTGCCTGATGGGACTGGCCTTGTTTTCCCACCTTGAAAGCTCCTCTTATGCGCCTTGAAGATCCCTTAAAAACACTGTGGTTGTCAGCCTTATACTCACGGCAGGCATGGCTGTGAGAGGGAAAAAAAGGTTTCACGAAGAAACAGGGTATCCCAGTTTCTCGGTCAGAGCTCATCCTGTCCTGTTCTATAGCTAAAGGGAATCTCAACGTGAGGCCTAACTTCGAAGGAGGGCCCTGATATGCCATGCAGCAGGGTAGGAGTGCGCAGCTTCCATGAGGCCTTAGTCGCACTTCTGCATTAGTTTCACGGTACTAATCTTCTCAGGACTCCTGCTCCCTTGCGTCTGCACCCGTTTCCGTACAAAGACACTGAGTAACCCCCAGGCTCCCCTGAGTTGAAGATCAACATTCAGACACGTAGGCCCTTCGGAGTGCCCGTGTCTGTGCCGAGTGAAGGGCAGCATGATGCACGCTCCCTCGGGGGAGCTCGATTTCCTCAGCTCACCAACAGCCTCAGGAACACGGTTGTAGTAGGTGCAGCATGCCATGCCAGTCTGCCTGCTTACAGTAGTCCGAGCTGTACTGAGGAAAACTCTTTGCTTACAGTTCCTTCTACCAGCTCCTAGCTGAAGTCAACCAACCTCTAGGAGAGAGTCGGCTTGTGGTCCAAGTGCAACTAGAGCACACTTTCTGGTGTAACGCCGCAGGCTTTTGGAAGATGCCCAGGAGCCCAGGACACCTAGGGAATTCTTTCATTTAGGCAGTTCGCTACACGCAGAACACCCTGCAGAGAAAAGTTGATTCTCCAAGGACCCAGTGAGGAGCTAGGTCTCTTTTGACCTGCTAGAAACCACAGATGCTTCTTCTGCGTGTCAGCCTGGAAATGGCGGCCTTAGGAGACAAGCCTTGTTTTCCCGTCTTGAAAGCTCCATTCATGCGGCCTTGAAGCTACCTGAAAAACACTGTGGTTGTCGGACTTGTCCTCACTCCAGGCATGGCTCTGGAAGAAAATGAGTTTTCTCCAAAGAAAGAGGGTGCTTCCAGGCCCTGGTGGGGAGCATATCCTGCCCTGCACTAGAGCTAAGGGGAATCTCAACGTGCGCCCTACCCTCGACCTAAGGCTCTGATTTGCCCTCCAGAAGGGTAGTTGTGCAGCATTTTCCTTGAGGCCTTAGTCGCAGTCCTGCATTAGTTTAAAGGTACTACTCTTCTCAGGACTCCAGGCCCACTCGTGTCAGTACCCATTTGCGTACAAGAACTCTGAGTACCCCAGGACTCCCCTGGGCTTGCTGGGCCACACTCAGACCCGTAGGCCCTTCAGTGTGCCCCTTTTTAGGCCGAGTGAAAGATAACAAACTGCACTCTTTCTTGGGAAAGCTAGATTTCCTCAGCTCACCATCAGCCTCAGGAACACGGTTCTAGCAAGGCCAGCAAACCATGGAAGTCTGCCTCATCGGCCGATTCTGAGCTGTACTGAGTAAAACTCTCTGCTTTGAAGTCCTTCGAGGACCTCGTACCTGAAGTCACCGTATCTCAAGGAGAAAGACGGCTTGCATTCCAACTTCCACTACGGCACAGTGATCTGTGTAACACTTCAGGCTTTGGGACATGCACAGGGCTCTTAGAGACCTAGGGCAGTCTATTGTCTAGGCACTTCACTACACGTACAACACCCTGTGCAGAAATATTGATTCTGGGCAGAGCCAAGTAGGTAGCCAGGTCTCTTTTGACCTCTTAGAAACCACAGCTACTTATGCTGTGTGTCAATCTGGAAACAGGACCTGATGGGGCTAGCCTTGCTGTCCCATCATGAAAGCTCCTTTTATGCGCCTAGAAGCTAACTGAAAAACACTGTTGGTGTCGGGCTTATACTCACGACAGGCATGGCTGTGAGAGGGAAAAAGAGGTTTCACGAAGAAACACGTATTCCAGTTTCTGATTCAGAGCTCATCCTGTCCTGTTCTCTAGCTAAAGGGAAACTCAAAGTGAGGCCTAGCTTCGAAGGAGGGCCCTGATACGCCATGCAGTGGAGTAGGCGTGCAGCAGCTTCCATGAGGCCTTAGTCGCTCTTCTGCTTTAGTTGAACGCTAGTAAGCTTTTCAGGACTCGTAGAGCCCTCGCGGCAGCACTCGTTTCCGTATAGCGACCCTGAGTACCCCGAGGCTCCCCTGGGATTGCTGGGTCACACTCAGACCCGTAGGCCATTCAGGGTGGCCCTACGTAGGTCGAGTGAAGAGTCACACGCTGCACTCTTCCTTGGGCGAGCTAGATATCCCCAGCTCGCCAATGGCTTCATGAACACGGTCCTAGCAAGTCCAGCATACCATGAAATTCGTCCTCGTTGCCCTACTCTGAGCGGTACTGAGAAAAACTCTCTGCTTACAAGTCCTTCTAGGACCTCATAGCTTAAGTCACCGTATCTCAAGGAGAAAGGCAGCTTGCATTGCAACTTCCACTACAGCACAGTTTTCTGTGGAACACTTCAGGCTTTTGGGAGAGGCACCGGACCCTCAGAGACCTAGGGCCCTCTTTCGTCTAGGCAGTTCACTACACGCAGAACACCCTGTGTAGAAAAGTTGAATCAGGGAAGAGCCAGGGAGCTAGCTAGGTCTCTTTTGACCTGCCAGTACCCTGAGACACTTACTCTGAGTGTCATCCTGGAGATGGTGCCTGATGGGACTGGCCTTGTTTTCCCACCTTGAAAGCTCCTCTTATGCGCCTTGAAGATCCCTTAAAAACACTGTGGTTGTCAGCCTTATACTCACGGCAGGCATGGCTGTGAGAGGGAAAAAAAGGTTTCACGAAGAAACAGGGTATCCCAGTTTCTCGGTCAGAGCTCATCCTGTCCTGTTCTATAGCTAAAGGGAATCTCAACGTGAGGCCTAACTTCGAAGGAGGGCCCTGATATGCCATGCAGCAGGGTAGGAGTGCGCAGCTTCCATGAGGCCTTAGTCGCACTTCTGCATTAGTTTCACGGTACTAATCTTCTCAGGACTCCTGCTCCCTTGCGTCTGCACCCGTTTCCGTACAAAGACACTGAGTAACCCCCAGGCTCCCCTGAGTTGAAGATCAACATTCAGACACGTAGGCCCTTCGGAGTGCCCGTGTCTGTGCCGAGTGAAGGGCAGCATGATGCACGCTCCCTCGGGGGAGCTCGATTTCCTCAGCTCACCAACAGCCTCAGGAACACGGTTGTAGTAGGTGCAGCATGCCATGCCAGTCTGCCTGCTTACAGTAGTCCGAGCTGTACTGAGGAAAACTCTTTGCTTACAGTTCCTTCTACCAGCTCCTAGCTGAAGTCAACCAACCTCTAGGAGAGAGTCGGCTTGTGGTCCAAGTGCAACTAGAGCACACTTTCTGGTGTAACGCCGCAGGCTTTTGGAAGATGCCCAGGAGCCCAGGACACCTAGGGAATTCTTTCATTTAGGCAGTTCGCTACACGCAGAACACCCTGCAGAGAAAAGTTGATTCTCCAAGGACCCAGTGAGGAGCTAGGTCTCTCTTGACCTGCTAGAAACCACAGATGCTTCTTCTGCGTGTCAGCCTGGAAATGGCGGCCTTAGGAGACAAGCCTTGTTTTCCCGTCTTGAAAGCTCCATTCATGCGGCCTTGAAGCTACCTGAAAAACACTGTGGTTGTCGGACTTGTCCTCACTCCAGGCATGGCTCTGGAAGAAAATGAGTTTTCTCCAAAGAAAGAGGGTGCTTCCAGGCCCTGGTGGGGAGCATATCCTGCCCTGCACTAGAGCTAAGGGGAATCTCAACGTGCGCCCTACCCTCGACCTAAGGCTCTGATTTGCCCTCCAGAAGGGTAGTTGTGCAGCATTTTCCTTGAGGCCTTAGTCGCAGTCCTGCATTAGTTTAAAGGTACTACTCTTCTCAGGACTCCAGGCCCACTCGTGTCAGTACCCATTTGCGTACAAGAACTCTGAGTACCCCAGGACTCCCCTGGGCTTGCTGGGCCACACTCAGACCCGTAGGCCCTTCAGTGTGCCCCTTTTTAGGCCGAGTGAAAGATAACAAACTGCACTCTTTCTTGGGAAAGCTAGATTTCCTCAGCTCACCATCAGCCTCAGGAACACGGTTCTAGCAAGGCCAGCAAACCATGGAAGTCTGCCTCCTCACCCGATTCTGAGCTGTACTGAGTAAACCTCTCTGCTTTGAAGTCCTTCGAGGACCTCAGACCTGAAGTCACCGTATCTCAAGGAGAAAGACGGCTTGCATTCCAACTTCCACTACGGCACAGTGTTCTGTGTAACACTTCAGGCTTTGGGACATGCACAGGGCTCTTAGAGACCTAGGGCAGTCTATTCTCTAGGCACTTCACTACACGTACAACACCCTGTGCAGAAAAATTGATTCTGGGAAGAGCCAAGTAGGTAGCTAGGTCTCTTTTGACCTCTTAGAAACCACAGCTACTTATGTGGTGTGTCAATCTGGAAACAGGACCTGATGGGGCTAGCCTTGCTGTCCCATCATGAAAGCTCCTTTTATGGGCCTAGAAGCTAGAAGCTAACTGAAAAACACTGTTGGTGTCGGGCTTATACTCACGACAGGCATGGCTGTGAGAGGGAAAAAGAGGTTTCACGAAGAAACACGTATTCCAGTTTCTGATTCAGAGCTCATCCTGTCCTGTTCTCTAGCTAAAGGGAAACTCAAAGTGAGGCCTAGCTTCGAAGGAGGGCCCTGACATGCCATGCAGCGGAGTAGGCGTGCAGCAGCTTCCATGAGGCCTTAGTCGCTCTTCTGCTTTAGTTGAACGCTAGTAAGCTTTTCAGGACTCGTAGACCCCCTCGCGGCAGCACTCGTTTCCGTACAAGGACCCTGAGCACCCCCAGGCTCCCCTGAGCTTGCTGGGCCACACTCAGACCCGTAGGCCATTCAGGGTGGCCCTGCGTAGGTCGAGTGAAGAGTCACACGCTGCACTCTTCCTTGGGCGAGCTAGATATCCCCAGCTCGCCAACGGCTTCATGAACGCGGTCCTAGCAAGTCCAGCATACCATGGAATTCGTCCTCGTTGCCCTACTCTGAGCGGTACTGAGAAAAACTCTCTGCTTACAAGTCCTTCTAGGACCTCATACCTGAAGTCACCGTATCTCCAGGAGAAAGGCAGCTTGCATTGCAACTTCCACTACAGCACAGTTTTGTGTGGAACACTTCAGGCTTTTGGGAGAGGCACAGGACCCTAGGAGTCCTAGGGCAGTCTTTCATCTAAGCAGTTCGCTACCCGCAGAGCACCTTATGTAGAAAAGTTGAATAAGGGAAGAGCCAGGGAGGTAGCTAGGTCTCTTTTGACCTGCCAGAAGCCGGAGACACTTACGCTGCGTGTCAACCTGGAGATGGTGCCTGATGGGACTGGCCTTGCTTTCCCACCTTGAAAGCTCCTCTTATGCGCCTTGAAGCTCCCATAAAAACACTGTGGTTGTCAGCATTATATTCATTGCAGGCATGGCTGTGTGAGGGAAAAAGAGGATACACGAAGAGACAGGGTATTTCAGTTTCTGATTCAGAGCTAATCCTGTCCTGTTTTATAGCTAAAGGGAAACTCAAAGTGAGCCCTCGCTTCGAAGGAGGGCCCTGATATGCCATGTAGCGGAGTCGGCGTGCAAAGGCTTCCATGAGGCCTTAGTCGCTCTCTTGCTTTAGTTGAACGCTAGTAAGGTATTCAGGACTCCTAGACCCCTCGCGGCAGCACTCGTTTCCGTACAAGGACACTGAGTACTCCAAGGCTTCCCTGGGCTTGCTGGGCCACAGTCAGACCCGTAGGCCTGTCAGGGTGCCCATGGGTAGGCGGAGTAAAGGGTAACACACTGCACGCTTCATTCGGGGAGCTAGGTATCCCCAGCTACAGAAAGGTTTCATGAACACAGTTCTAGAAAATCCAGCATAACATGGAAATCGTCCTCGTGACCCTAGTCTCAGCTGTACTGAGAAAAACTCTCTGCTTACAAGTCCTTCTAGGACCTCATAACAAGTCACCGAATCTCAAGATTAAAGGCAGATTGCATTGCAACTTCCACTACAACACTGTTTTCTGTGGAACAATTCAGGCTTTTGGGAGAGGCACAGGACCCTAGGAGACCTAGGGCACTCTTTCGTCTAGGCATTTCACTACACGCAGAGCACCCTGTGTAGAAAAGTTGAATGAGGGAAGAGCCAGGGAGGTAGCTAGGTCTCTTTGGACCTGCCAGAAGCCAGAGACACTTACGCTGCGTGTCAACCTGGAGATGGTGCCTGATGGGACTGGCCTTGTTTTCCCACCTTGAAAGCTCCTCTTCTGCGCCTTGAAGCTCCCTTAAAAACCCTGTTGTTGTCAGGCTTATACTCATTGCAGGCATGACTGTTAGAGGAAAAAGAGGTTACACGAAGAGACAGGGTATCCCAGTTTCTCGGTCAGAGCTCATCCTGTCCTGTTCTATAGCTAAAGGGAATCTCAACGTGAGGCCTAACTTCGAAGGAGGGCCCTGATATGCCATGCAGCAGGGTAGGAGTGCGCAGCTTCCATGAGGCCTTAGTCGCACTTCTGCATTAGTTTCACGGTACTAATCTTCTCAGGACTCCTGCTCCCTTGCGTCTGCACCCGTTTCCGTACAAAGACACTGAGTAACCCCCAGGCTCCCCTGAGTTGAAGATCAACATTCAGACACGTAGGCCCTTCGGAGTGCCCGTGTCTGTGCCGAGTGAAGGGCAGCATGATGCACGCTCCCTCGGGGGAGCTCGATTTCCTCAGCTCACCAACAGCCTCAGGAACACGGTTGTAGTAGGTGCAGCATGCCATGCCAGTCTGCCTGCTTACAGTAGTCCGAGCTGTACTGAGGAAAACTCTTTGCTTACAGTTCCTTCTACCAGCTCCTAGCTGAAGTCAACCAACCTCTAGGAGAGAGTCGGCTTGTGGTCCAAGTGCAACTAGAGCACACTTTCTGGTGTAACGCCGCAGGCTTTTGGAAGATGCCCAGGAGCCCAGGACACCTAGGGAATTCTTTCATTTAGGCAGTTCGCTACACGCAGAACACCCTGCAGAGAAAAGTTGATTCTCCAAGGACCCAGTGAGGAGCTAGGTCTCTCTTGACCTGCTAGAAACCACAGATGCTTCTTCTGCGTGTCAGCCTGGAAATGGCGGCCTTAGGAGACAAGCCTTGTTTTCCCGTCTTGAAAGCTCCATTCATGCGGCCTTGAAGCTACCTGAAAAACACTGTGGTTGTCGGACTTGTCCTCACTCCAGGCATGGCTCTGGAAGAAAATGAGTTTTCTCCAAAGAAAGAGGGTGCTTCCAGGCCCTGGTGGGGAGCATATCCTGCCCTGCACTAGAGCTAAGGGGAATCTCAACGTGCGCCCTACCCTCGACCTAAGGCTCTGATTTGCCCTCCAGAAGGGTAGTTGTGCAGCATTTTCCTTGAGGCCTTAGTCGCAGTCCTGCATTAGTTTAAAGGTACTACTCTTCTCAGGACTCCAGGCCCACTCGTGTCAGTACCCATTTGCGTACAAGAACTCTGAGTACCCCAGGACTCCCCTGGGCTTGCTGGGCCACACTCAGACCCGTAGGCCCTTCAGTGTGCCCCTTTTTAGGCCGAGTGAAAGATAACAAACTGCACTCTTTCTTGGGAAAGCTAGATTTCCTCAGCTCACCATCAGCCTCAGGAACACGGTTCTAGCAAGGCCAGCAAACCATGGAAGTCTGCCTCCTCACCCGATTCTGAGCTGTACTGAGTAAACCTCTCTGCTTTGAAGTCCTTCGAGGACCTCAGACCTGAAGTCACCGTATCTCAAGGAGAAAGACGGCTTGCATTCCAACTTCCACTACGGCACAGTGTTCTGTGTAACACTTCAGGCTTTGGGACATGCACAGGGCTCTTAGAGACCTAGGGCAGTCTATTCTCTAGGCACTTCACTACACGTACAACACCCTGTGCAGAAAAATTGATTCTGGGAAGAGCCAAGTAGGTAGCTAGGTCTCTTTTGACCTCTTAGAAACCACAGCTACTTATGTGGTGTGTCAATCTGGAAACAGGACCTGATGGGGCTAGCCTTGCTGTCCCATCATGAAAGCTCCTTTTATGGGCCTAGAAGCTAGAAGCTAACTGAAAAACACTGTTGGTGTCGGGCTTATACTCACGACAGGCATGGCTGTGAGAGGGAAAAAGAGGTTTCACGAAGAAACACGTATTCCAGTTTCTGATTCAGAGCTCATCCTGTCCTGTTCTCTAGCTAAAGGGAAACTCAAAGTGAGGCCTAGCTTCGAAGGAGGGCCCTGACATGCCATGCAGCGGAGTAGGCGTGCAGCAGCTTCCATGAGGCCTTAGTCGCTCTTCTGCTTTAGTTGAACGCTAGTAAGCTTTTCAGGACTCGTAGACCCCCTCGCGGCAGCACTCGTTTCCGTACAAGGACCCTGAGCACCCCCAGGCTCCCCTGAGCTTGCTGGGCCACACTCAGACCCGTAGGCCATTCAGGGTGGCCCTGCGTAGGTCGAGTGAAGAGTCACACGCTGCACTCTTCCTTGGGCGAGCTAGATATCCCCAGCTCGCCAACGGCTTCATGAACGCGGTCCTAGCAAGTCCAGCATACCATGGAATTCGTCCTCGTTGCCCTACTCTGAGCGGTACTGAGAAAAACTCTCTGCTTACAAGTCCTTCTAGGACCTCATACCTGAAGTCACCGTATCTCCAGGAGAAAGGCAGCTTGCATTGCAACTTCCACTACAGCACAGTTTTGTGTGGAACACTTCAGGCTTTTGGGAGAGGCACAGGACCCTAGGAGTCCTAGGGCAGTCTTTCATCTAAGCAGTTCGCTACCCGCAGAGCACCTTATGTAGAAAAGTTGAATAAGGGAAGAGCCAGGGAGGTAGCTAGGTCTCTTTTGACCTGCCAGAAGCCGGAGACACTTACGCTGCGTGTCAACCTGGAGATGGTGCCTGATGGGACTGGCCTTGCTTTCCCACCTTGAAAGCTCCTCTTATGCGCCTTGAAGCTCCCATAAAAACACTGTGGTTGTCAGCATTATATTCATTGCAGGCATGGCTGTGTGAGGGAAAAAGAGGATACACGAAGAGACAGGGTATTTCAGTTTCTGATTCAGAGCTAATCCTGTCCTGTTTTATAGCTAAAGGGAAACTCAAAGTGAGCCCTCGCTTCGAAGGAGGGCCCTGATATGCCATGTAGCGGAGTCGGCGTGCAAAGGCTTCCATGAGGCCTTAGTCGCTCTCTTGCTTTAGTTGAACGCTAGTAAGGTATTCAGGACTCCTAGACCCCTCGCGGCAGCACTCGTTTCCGTACAAGGACACTGAGTACTCCAAGGCTTCCCTGGGCTTGCTGGGCCACAGTCAGACCCGTAGGCCTGTCAGGGTGCCCATGGGTAGGCGGAGTAAAGGGTAACACACTGCACGCTTCATTCGGGGAGCTAGGTATCCCCAGCTACAGAAAGGTTTCATGAACACAGTTCTAGAAAATCCAGCATAACATGGAAATCGTCCTCGTGACCCTAGTCTCAGCTGTACTGAGAAAAACTCTCTGCTTACAAGTCCTTCTAGGACCTCATAACAAGTCACCGAATCTCAAGATTAAAGGCAGATTGCATTGCAACTTCCACTACAACACTGTTTTCTGTGGAACAATTCAGGCTTTTGGGAGAGGCACAGGACCCTAGGAGACCTAGGGCACTCTTTCGTCTAGGCATTTCACTACACGCAGAGCACCCTGTGTAGAAAAGTTGAATGAGGGAAGAGCCAGGGAGGTAGCTAGGTCTCTTTGGACCTGCCAGAAGCCAGAGACACTTACGCTGCGTGTCAACCTGGAGATGGTGCCTGATGGGACTGGCCTTGTTTTCCCACCTTGAAAGCTCCTCTTATGCGCCTTGAAGCTCCCTTAAAAACCCTGTTGTTGTCAGGCTTATACTCATTGCAGGCATGACTGTTAGAGGAAAAAGAGGTTACACGAAGAGACAGGGTATCCCAGTTTCTCGGTCAGAGCTCATCCTGTCCTGTTCTATAGCTAAAGGGAATCTCAACGTGAGGCCTAACTTCGAAGGAGGGCCCTGATATGCCATGCAGCAGGGTAGGAGTGCGCAGCTTCCATGAGGCCTTAGTCGCACTTCTGCATTAGTTTCACGGTACTAATCTTCTCAGGACTCCTGCTCCCTTGCGTCTGCACCCGTTTCCGTACAAAGACACTGAGTAACCCCCAGGCTCCCCTGAGTTGAAGATCAACATTCAGACACGTAGGCCCTTCGGAGTGCCCGTGTCTGTGCCGAGTGAAGGGCAGCATGATGCACGCTCCCTCGGGGGAGCTCGATTTCCTCAGCTCACCAACAGCCTCAGGAACACGGTTGTAGTAGGTGCAGCATGCCATGCCAGTCTGCCTGCTTACAGTAGTCCGAGCTGTACTGAGGAAAACTCTTTGCTTACAGTTCCTTCTACCAGCTCCTAGCTGAAGTCAACCAACCTCTAGGAGAGAGTCGGCTTGTGGTCCAAGTGCAACTAGAGCACACTTTCTGGTGTAACGCCGCAGGCTTTTGGAAGATGCCCAGGAGCCCAGGACACCTAGGGAATTCTTTCATTTAGGCAGTTCGCTACACGCAGAACACCCTGCAGAGAAAAGTTGATTCTCCAAGGACCCAGTGAGGAGCTAGGTCTCTCTTGACCTGCTAGAAACCACAGATGCTTCTTCTGCGTGTCAGCCTGGAAATGGCGGCCTTAGGAGACAAGCCTTGTTTTCCCGTCTTGAAAGCTCCATTCATGCGGCCTTGAAGCTACCTGAAAAACACTGTGGTTGTCGGACTTGTCCTCACTCCAGGCATGGCTCTGGAAGAAAATGAGTTTTCTCCAAAGAAAGAGGGTGCTTCCAGGCCCTGGTGGGGAGCATATCCTGCCCTGCACTAGAGCTAAGGGGAATCTCAACGTGCGCCCTACCCTCGACCTAAGGCTCTGATTTGCCCTCCAGAAGGGTAGTTGTGCAGCATTTTCCTTGAGGCCTTAGTCGCAGTCCTGCATTAGTTTAAAGGTACTACTCTTCTCAGGACTCCAGGCCCACTCGTGTCAGTACCCATTTGCGTACAAGAACTCTGAGTACCCCAGGACTCCCCTGGGCTTGCTGGGCCACACTCAGACCCGTAGGCCCTTCAGTGTGCCCCTTTTTAGGCCGAGTGAAAGATAACAAACTGCACTCTTTCTTGGGAAAGCTAGATTTCCTCAGCTCACCATCAGCCTCAGGAACACAGTTCTAGCAAGGCCAGCAAACCATGGAAGTCTGCCTCATCGGCCGATTCTGAGCTGTACTGAGTAAAACTCTCTGCTTTGAAGTCCTTCGAGGACCTCGTACCTGAAGTCACCGTATCTCAAGGAGAAAGACGGCTTGCATTCCAACTTCCACTACGGCACAGTGTTCTGTGTAACACTTCAGGCTTTGGGACATGCACAGGGCTCTTAGAGACCTAGGGCAGTCTATTGTCTAGGCACTTCACTACACGTACAACACCCTGTGCAGAAATATTGATTCTGGGCAGAGCCAAGTAGGTAGCCAGGTCTCTTTTGACCTCTTAGAAACCACAGCTACTTATGCTGTGTGTCAATCTGGAAACAGGACCTGATGGGGCTAGCCTTGCTGTCCCATCATGAAAGCTCCTTTTATGCGCCTAGAAGCTAACTGAAAAACACTGTTGGTGTCGGGCTTATACTCACGACAGGCATGGCTGTGAGAGGGAAAAAGAGGTTTCACGAAGAAACACGTATTCCAGTTTCTGATTCAGAGCTCATCCTGTCCTGTTCTCTAGCTAAAGGGAAACTCAAAGTGAGGCCTAGCTTCGAAGGAGGGCCCTGATACGCCATGCAGTGGAGTAGGCGTGCAGCAGCTTCCATGAGGCCTTAGTCGCTCTTCTGCTTTAGTTGAACGCTAGTAAGCTTTTCAGGACTCGTAGAGCCCTCGCGGCAGCACTCGTTTCCGTACAAGGACACTGAGTACTCCAAGGCTTCCCTGGGCTTGCTGGGCCACAGTCAGACCCGTAGGCCTGTCAGGGTGCCCATGGGTAGGCGGAGTAAAGGGTAACACACTGCACGCTTCATTCGGGGAGCTAGGTATCCCCAGCTACAGAAAGGTTTCATGAACACAGTTCTAGAAAATCCAGCATACCATGGAAATCGTCCTCGTGACCCTAGTCTCAGCTGTACTGAGAAAAACTCTGTGCTTACAAGTCCTTCTAGGACCTCATAACAAGTCACCGTATCTCAAGATTAAAGGCAGATTGCATTGCAACTTCCACTACAACACTGTTTTCTGTGGAACAATTCAGGCTTTTGGGAGAGGCACAGGACCCTAGGAGACCTAGGGCACTCTTTCGTCTAGGCATTTCACTACACGCAGAGCACCCTGTGTAGAAAAGTTGAATGAGGGAAGAGCCAGGGAGGTAGCTAGGTCTCTTTGGACCTGCCAGAAGCCAGAGACACTTACGCTGCGTGTCAACCTGGAGATGGTGCCTGATGGGACTGGCCTTGTTTTCCCACCTTGAAAGCTCCTCTTATGCGCCTTGAAGCTCCCTTAAAAACCCTGTTGTTGTCAGGCTTATACTCATTGCAGGCATGACTGTTAGAGGAAAAAGAGGTTACACGAAGAGACAGGGTATTTTAGTTTCCGAGTCAGAGCGCATCCTGTCCTGTTTTATAGCTAAAGGGAAACTCAAAGGGAGCTCTCACTTCCAAGGTGGGCCCTGATATGCCAAGTAGCGGGGTAGGCGTGCAACAGTTTCCATGAGGCCTTAGAAGTTCTCCTGCGTTAGATGAACGCTAGTAAGGTTTTCAGGACTCCTAAATGCCTCGCGGCAGCACTCGTTTCCATACAAAGACACTGAGTACTCCAAGGCTTCCCTGGGCTTGCTGGGCCACAGTCAGACCCGTAGGCCCGTCAGGATGCCCCTGGGTAGGCCGAGTGAAGGGTAACACGCTGCACGCTTTACTCGGGGAGCTAGATATCCCCAACTACCGAAAGGTTTCATGAACACGGTTCTAGAAAGTCAGGCATGCCGTGGAAGTCGTCCTCGTTGCCCTAGTCTGAGCTGTACTGAGAAAAACTCTCTGCTTACAAGTCCTTCTAGGACCTCATAGCTTAAGTCACCGTATCTCAAGGAGAAAGGCAGCTTGCATTGCAACTTCCACTACAGCACAGTTTTCTGTGGAACACTTCAGGCTTTTGGGAGAGGCACCGGACCCTCAGAGACCTAGGGCCCTCTTTCGTCTAGGCAGTTCACTACACGCAGAACACCCTGTGTAGAAAAGTTGAATCAGGGAAGAGCCAGGGAGCTAGCTAGGTCTCTTTTGACCTGCCAGTACCCTGAGACACTTACTCTGAGTGTCATCCTGGAGATGGTGCCTGATGGGACTGGCCTTGTTTTCCCACCTTGAAAGCTCCTCTTATGCGCCTTGAAGATCCCTTAAAAACACTGTGGTTGTCAGCCTTATACTCACGGCAGGCATGGCTGTGAGAGGGAAAAAAAGGTTTCACGAAGAAACAGGGTATCCCAGTTTCTCGGTCAGAGCTCATCCTGTCCTGTTCTATAGCTAAAGGGAATCTCAACGTGAGGCCTAACTTCGAAGGAGGGCCCTGATATGCCATGCAGCAGGGTAGGAGTGCGCAGCTTCCATGAGGCCTTAGTCGCACTTCTGCATTAGTTTCACGGTACTAATCTTCTCAGGACTCCTGCTCCCTTGCGTCTGCACCCGTTTCCGTACAAAGACACTGAGTAACCCCCAGGCTCCCCTGAGTTGAAGATCAACATTCAGACACGTAGGCCCTTCGGAGTGCCCGTGTCTGTGCCGAGTGAAGGGCAGCATGATGCACGCTCCCTCGGGGGAGCTCGATTTCCTCAGCTCACCAACAGCCTCAGGAACACGGTTGTAGTAGGTGCAGCATGCCATGCCAGTCTGCCTGCTTACAGTAGTCTGAGCTGTACTGAGGGAAACTCTTTGCTTACAGTTCCTTCTACCAGCTCCTAGCTGAAGTCAACCAACCTCTAGGAGAGAGTCGGCTTGTGGTCCAAGTGCAACTAGAGCACACTTTCTGGTGTAACGCCGCAGGCTTTTGGAAGATGCCCAGGAGCCCAGGACACCTAGGGAATTCTTTCATTTAGGCAGTTCGCTACACGCAGAACACCCTGCAGAGAAAAGTTGATTCTCCAAGGACCCAGTGAGGAGCTAGGTCTCTTTTGACCTGCTAGAAACCACAGATGCTTCTTCTGCGTGTCAGCCTGGAAATGGCGGCCTTAGGAGACAAGCCTTGTTTTCCCGTCTTGAAAGCTCCATTCATGCGGCCTTGAAGCTACCTGAAAAACACTGTGGTTGTCGGACTTGTCCTCACTCCAGGCATGGCTCTGGAAGAAAATGAGTTTTCTCCAAAGAAAGAGGGTGCTTCCAGGCCCTGGTGGGGAGCATATCCTGCCCTGCACTAGAGCTAAGGGGAATCTCAACGTGCGCCCTACCCTCGACCTAAGGCTCTGATTTGCCCTCCAGAAGGGTAGTTGTGCAGCATTTTCCTTGAGGCCTTAGTCGCAGTCCTGCATTAGTTTAAAGGTACTACTCTTCTCAGGACTCCAGGCCCACTCGTGTCAGTACCCATTTGCGTACAAGAACTCTGAGTACCCCAGGACTCCCCTGGGCTTGCTGGGCCACACTCAGACCCGTAGGCCCTTCAGTGTGCCCCTTTTTAGGCCGAGTGAAAGATAACAAACTGCACTCTTTCTTGGGAAAGCTAGATTTCCTCAGCTCACCATCAGCCTCAGGAACACGGTTCTAGCAAGGCCAGCAAACCATGGAAGTCTGCCTCATCGGCCGATTCTGAGCTGTACTGAGTAAACCTCTCTGCTTTGAAGTCCTTCGAGGACCTCAGACCTGAAGTCACCGTATCTCAAGGAGAAAGACGGCTTGCATTCCAACTTCCACTACGGCACAGTGTTCTGTGTAACACTTCAGGCTTTGGGACATGCACAGGGCTCTTAGAGACCTAGGGCAGTCTATTCTCTAGGCACTTCACTACACGTACAACACCCTGTGCAGAAAAATTGATTCTGGGAAGAGCCAAGTAGGTAGCTAGGTCTCTTTTGACCTCTTAGAAACCACAGCTACTTATGTGGTGTGTCAATCTGGAAACAGGACCTGATGGGGCTAGCCTTGCTGTCCCATCATGAAAGCTCCTTTTATGGGCCTAGAAGCTAGAAGCTAACTGAAAAACACTGTTGGTGTCGGGCTTATACTCACGACAGGCATGGCTGTGAGAGGGAAAAAGAGGTTTCACGAAGAAACACGTATTCCAGTTTCTGATTCAGAGCTCATCCTGTCCTGTTCTCTAGCTAAAGGGAAACTCAAAGTGAGGCCTAGCTTCGAAGGAGGGCCCTGACATGCCATGCAGCGGAGTAGGCGTGCAGCAGCTTCCATGAGGCCTTAGTCGCTCTTCTGCTTTAGTTGAACGCTAGTAAGCTTTTCAGGACTCGTAGACCCCCTCGCGGCAGCACTCGTTTCCGTACAAGGACCCTGAGCACCCCCAGGCTCCCCTGAGCTTGCTGGGCCACACTCAGACCCGTAGGCCATTCAGGGTGGCCCTGCGTAGGTCGAGTGAAGAGTCACACGCTGCACTCTTCCTTGGGCGAGCTAGATATCCCCAGCTCACCAACGGCTTCATGAACGCGGTCCTAGCAAGTCCAGCATACCATGGAATTCGTCCTCGTTGCCCTACTCTGAGCGGTACTGAGAAAAACTCTCTGCTTACAAGTCCTTCTAGGACCTCATACCTGAAGTCACCGTATCTCCAGGAGAAAGGCAGCTTGCATTGCAACTTCCACTACAGCACAGTTTTGTGTGGAACACTTCAGGCTTTTGGGAGAGGCACAGGACCCTAGGAGTCCTAGGGCAGTCTTTCATCTAAGCAGTTCGCTACCCGCAGAGCACCTTATGTAGAAAAGTTGAATAAGGGAAGAGCCAGGGAGGTAGCTAGGTCTCTTTTGACCTGCCAGAAGCCAGAGACACTTACGCTGCGTGTCAACCTGGAGATGGTGCCTGATGGGACTGGCCTTGCTTTCCCACCTTGAAAGCTCCTCTTATGCGCCTTGAAGCTCCCATAAAAACACTGTGGTTGTCAGCATTATATTCATTGCAGGCATGGCTGTGTGAGGGAAAAAGAGGATACACGAAGAGACAGGGTATTTCAGTTTCTGATTCAGAGCTAATCCTGTCCTGTTTTATAGCTAAAGGGAAACTCAAAGTGAGCCCTCGCTTCGAAGGAGGGCCCTGATATGCCATGTAGCGGAGTCGGCGTGCAAAGGCTTCCATGAGGCCTTAGTCGCTCTCTTGCTTTAGTTGAACGCTAGTAAGGTATTCAGGACTCCTAGACCCCTCGCGGCAGCACTCGTTTCCGTACAAGGACACTGAGTACTCCAAGGCTTCCCTGGGCTTGCTGGGCCACAGTCAGACCCGTAGGCCTGTCAGGGTGCCCATGGGTAGGCGGAGTAAAGGGTAACACACTGCACGCTTCATTCGGGGAGCTAGGTATCCCCAGCTACAGAAAGGTTTCATGAACACAGTTCTAGAAAATCCAGCATAACATGGAAATCGTCCTCGTGACCCTAGTCTCAGCTGTACTGAGAAAAACTCTCTGCTTACAAGTCCTTCTAGGACCTCATAACAAGTCACCGAATCTCAAGATTAAAGGCAGATTGCATTGCAACTTCCACTACAACACTGTTTTCTGTGGAACAATTCAGGCTTTTGGGAGAGGCACAGGACCCTAGGAGACCTAGGGCACTCTTTCGTCTAGGCATTTCACTACACGCAGAGCACCCTGTGTAGAAAAGTTGAATGAGGGAAGAGCCAGGGAGGTAGCTAGGTCTCTTTGGACCTGCCAGAAGCCAGAGACACTTACGCTGCGTGTCAACCTGGAGATGGTGCCTGATGGGACTGGCCTTGTTTTCCCACCTTGAAAGCTCCTCTTATGCGCCTTGAAGCTCCCTTAAAAACCCTGTTGTTGTCAGGCTTATACTCATTGCAGGCATGACTGTTAGAGGAAAAAGAGGTTACACGAAGAGACAGGGTATCCCAGTTTCTCGGTCAGAGCTCATCCTGTCCTGTTCTATAGCTAAAGGGAATCTCAACGTGAGGCCTAACTTCGAAGGAGGGCCCTGATATGCCATGCAGCAGGGTAGGAGTGCGCAGCTTCCATGAGGCCTTAGTCGCACTTCTGCATTAGTTTCACGGTACTAATCTTCTCAGGACTCCTGCTCCCTTGCGTCTGCACCCGTTTCCGTACAAAGACACTGAGTAACCCCCAGGCTCCCCTGAGTTGAAGATCAACATTCAGACACGTAGGCCCTTCGGAGTGCCCGTGTCTGTGCCGAGTGAAGGGCAGCATGATGCACGCTCCCTCGGGGGAGCTCGATTTCCTCAGCTCACCAACAGCCTCAGGAACACGGTTGTAGTAGGTGCAGCATGCCATGCCAGTCTGCCTGCTTACAGTAGTCCGAGCTGTACTGAGGAAAACTCTTTGCTTACAGTTCCTTCTACCAGCTCCTAGCTGAAGTCAACCAACCTCTAGGAGAGAGTCGGCTTGTGGTCCAAGTGCAACTAGAGCACACTTTCTGGTGTAACGCCGCAGGCTTTTGGAAGATGCCCAGGAGCCCAGGACACCTAGGGAATTCTTTCATTTAGGCAGTTCGCTACACGCAGAACACCCTGCAGAGAAAAGTTGATTCTCCAAGGACCCAGTGAGGAGCTAGGTCTCTCTTGACCTGCTAGAAACCACAGATGCTTCTTCTGCGTGTCAGCCTGGAAATGGCGGCCTTAGGAGACAAGCCTTGTTTTCCCGTCTTGAAAGCTCCATTCATGCGGCCTTGAAGCTACCTGAAAAACACTGTGGTTGTCGGACTTGTCCTCACTCCAGGCATGGCTCTGGAAGAAAATGAGTTTTCTCCAAAGAAAGAGGGTGCTTCCAGGCCCTGGTGGGGAGCATATCCTGCCCTGCACTAGAGCTAAGGGGAATCTCAACGTGCGCCCTACCCTCGACCTAAGGCTCTGATTTGCCCTCCAGAAGGGTAGTTGTGCAGCATTTTCCTTGAGGCCTTAGTCGCAGTCCTGCATTAGTTTAAAGGTACTACTCTTCTCAGGACTCCAGGCCCACTCGTGTCAGTACCCATTTGCGTACAAGAACTCTGAGTACCCCAGGACTCCCCTGGGCTTGCTGGGCCACACTCAGACCCGTAGGCCCTTCAGTGTGCCCCTTTTTAGGCCGAGTGAAAGATAACAAACTGCACTCTTTCTTGGGAAAGCTAGATTTCCTCAGCTCACCATCAGCCTCAGGAACACAGTTCTAGCAAGGCCAGCAAACCATGGAAGTCTGCCTCATCGGCCGATTCTGAGCTGTACTGAGTAAAACTCTCTGCTTTGAAGTCCTTCGAGGACCTCGTACCTGAAGTCACCGTATCTCAAGGAGAAAGACGGCTTGCATTCCAACTTCCACTACGGCACAGTGTTCTGTGTAACACTTCAGGCTTTGGGACATGCACAGGGCTCTTAGAGACCTAGGGCAGTCTATTGTCTAGGCACTTCACTACACGTACAACACCCTGTGCAGAAATATTGATTCTGGGCAGAGCCAAGTAGGTAGCCAGGTCTCTTTTGACCTCTTAGAAACCACAGCTACTTATGCTGTGTGTCAATCTGGAAACAGGACCTGATGGGGCTAGCCTTGCTGTCCCATCATGAAAGCTCCTTTTATGCGCCTAGAAGCTAACTGAAAAACACTGTTGGTGTCGGGCTTATACTCACGACAGGCATGGCTGTGAGAGGGAAAAAGAGGTTTCACGAAGAAACACGTATTCCAGTTTCTGATTCAGAGCTCATCCTGTCCTGTTCTCTAGCTAAAGGGAAACTCAAAGTGAGGCCTAGCTTCGAAGGAGGGCCCTGATACGCCATGCAGTGGAGTAGGCGTGCAGCAGCTTCCATGAGGCCTTAGTCGCTCTTCTGCTTTAGTTGAACGCTAGTAAGCTTTTCAGGACTCGTAGAGCCCTCGCGGCAGCACTCGTTTCCGTATAGCGACCCTGAGTACCCCGAGGCTCCCCTGGGATTGCTGGGTCACACTCAGACCCGTAGGCCATTCAGGGTGGCCCTACGTAGGTCGAGTGAAGAGTCACACGCTGCACTCTTCCTTGGGCGAGCTAGATATCCCCAGCTCGCCAATGGCTTCATGAACACGGTCCTAGCAAGTCCAGCATACCATGAAATTCGTCCTCGTTGCCCTACTCTGAGCGGTACTGAGAAAAACTCTCTGCTTACAAGTCCTTCTAGGACCTCATAGCTTAAGTCACCGTATCTCAAGGAGAAAGGCAGCTTGCATTGCAACTTCCACTACAGCACAGTTTTCTGTGGAACACTTCAGGCTTTTGGGAGAGGCACCGGACCCTCAGAGACCTAGGGCCCTCTTTCGTCTAGGCAGTTCACTACACGCAGAACACCCTGTGTAGAAAAGTTGAATCAGGGAAGAGCCAGGGAGCTAGCTAGGTCTCTTTTGACCTGCCAGTACCCTGAGACACTTACTCTGAGTGTCATCCTGGAGATGGTGCCTGATGGGACTGGCCTTGTTTTCCCACCTTGAAAGCTCCTCTTATGCGCCTTGAAGATCCCTTAAAAACACTGTGGTTGTCAGCCTTATACTCACGGCAGGCATGGCTGTGAGAGGGAAAAAAAGGTTTCACGAAGAAACAGGGTATCCCAGTTTCTCGGTCAGAGCTCATCCTGTCCTGTTCTATAGCTAAAGGGAATCTCAACGTGAGGCCTAACTTCGAAGGAGGGCCCTGATATGCCATGCAGCAGGGTAGGAGTGCGCAGCTTCCATGAGGCCTTAGTCGCACTTCTGCATTAGTTTCACGGTACTAATCTTCTCAGGACTCCTGCTCCCTTGCGTCTGCACCCGTTTCCGTACAAAGACACTGAGTAACCCCCAGGCTCCCCTGAGTTGAAGATCAACATTCAGACACGTAGGCCCTTCGGAGTGCCCGTGTCTGTGCCGAGTGAAGGGCAGCATGATGCACGCTCCCTCGGGGGAGCTCGATTTCCTCAGCTCACCAACAGCCTCAGGAACACGGTTGTAGTAGGTGCAGCATGCCATGCCAGTCTGCCTGCTTACAGTAGTCCGAGCTGTACTGAGGAAAACTCTTTGCTTACAGTTCCTTCTACCAGCTCCTAGCTGAAGTCAACCAACCTCTAGGAGAGAGTCGGCTTGTGGTCCAAGTGCAACTAGAGCACACTTTCTGGTGTAACGCCGCAGGCTTTTGGAAGATGCCCAGGAGCCCAGGACACCTAGGGAATTCTTTCATTTAGGCAGTTCGCTACACGCAGAACACCCTGCAGAGAAAAGTTGATTCTCCAAGGACCCAGTGAGGAGCTAGGTCTCTCTTGACCTGCTAGAAACCACAGATGCTTCTTCTGCGTGTCAGCCTGGAAATGGCGGCCTTAGGAGACAAGCCTTGTTTTCCCGTCTTGAAAGCTCCATTCATGCGGCCTTGAAGCTACCTGAAAAACACTGTGGTTGTCGGACTTGTCCTCACTCCAGGCATGGCTCTGGAAGAAAATGAGTTTTCTCCAAAGAAAGAGGGTGCTTCCAGGCCCTGGTGGGGAGCATATCCTGCCCTGCACTAGAGCTAAGGGGAATCTCAACGTGCGCCCTACCCTCGACCTAAGGCTCTGATTTGCCCTCCAGAAGGGTAGTTGTGCAGCATTTTCCTTGAGGCCTTAGTCGCAGTCCTGCATTAGTTTAAAGGTACTACTCTTCTCAGGACTCCAGGCCCACTCGTGTCAGTACCCATTTGCGTACAAGAACTCTGAGTACCCCAGGACTCCCCTGGGCTTGCTGGGCCACACTCAGACCCGTAGGCCCTTCAGTGTGCCCCTTTTTAGGCCGAGTGAAAGATAACAAACTGCACTCTTTCTTGGGAAAGCTAGATTTCCTCAGCTCACCATCAGCCTCAGGAACACGGTTCTAGCAAGGCCAGCAAACCATGGAAGTCTGCCTCATCGGCCGATTCTGAGCTGTACTGAGTAAACCTCTCTGCTTTGAAGTCCTTCGAGGACCTCAGACCTGAAGTCACCGTATCTCAAGGAGAAAGACGGCTTGCATTCCAACTTCCACTACGGCACAGTGTTCTGTGTAACACTTCAGGCTTTGGGACATGCACAGGGCTCTTAGAGACCTAGGGCAGTCTATTCTCTAGGCACTTCACTACACGTACAACACCCTGTGCAGAAAAATTGATTCTGGGAAGAGCCAAGTAGGTAGCTAGGTCTCTTTTGACCTCTTAGAAACCACAGCTACTTATGTGGTGTGTCAATCTGGAAACAGGACCTGATGGGGCTAGCCTTGCTGTCCCATCATGAAAGCTCCTTTTATGGGCCTAGAAGCTAGAAGCTAACTGAAAAACACTGTTGGTGTCGGGCTTATACTCACGACAGGCATGGCTGTGAGAGGGAAAAAGAGGTTTCACGAAGAAACACGTATTCCAGTTTCTGATTCAGAGCTCATCCTGTCCTGTTCTCTAGCTAAAGGGAAACTCAAAGTGAGGCCTAGCTTCGAAGGAGGGCCCTGACATGCCATGCAGCGGAGTAGGCGTGCAGCAGCTTCCATGAGGCCTTAGTCGCTCTTCTGCTTTAGTTGAACGCTAGTAAGCTTTTCAGGACTCGTAGACCCCCTCGCGGCAGCACTCGTTTCCGTACAAGGACCCTGAGCACCCCCAGGCTCCCCTGAGCTTGCTGGGCCACACTCAGACCCGTAGGCCATTCAGGGTGGCCCTGCGTAGGTCGAGTGAAGAGTCACACGCTGCACTCTTCCTTGGGCGAGCTAGATATCCCCAGCTCGCCAACGGCTTCATGAACGCGGTCCTAGCAAGTCCAGCATACCATGGAATTCGTCCTCGTTGCCCTACTCTGAGCGGTACTGAGAAAAACTCTCTGCTTACAAGTCCTTCTAGGACCTCATACCTGAAGTCACCGTATCTCCAGGAGAAAGGCAGCTTGCATTGCAACTTCCACTACAGCACAGTTTTGTGTGGAACACTTCAGGCTTTTGGGAGAGGCACAGGACCCTAGGAGTCCTAGGGCAGTCTTTCATCTAAGCAGTTCGCTACCCGCAGAGCACCTTATGTAGAAAAGTTGAATAAGGGAAGAGCCAGGGAGGTAGCTAGGTCTCTTTTGACCTGCCAGAAGCCGGAGACACTTACGCTGCGTGTCAACCTGGAGATGGTGCCTGATGGGACTGGCCTTGCTTTCCCACCTTGAAAGCTCCTCTTATGCGCCTTGAAGCTCCCATAAAAACACTGTGGTTGTCAGCATTATATTCATTGCAGGCATGGCTGTGTGAGGGAAAAAGAGGATACACGAAGAGACAGGGTATTTCAGTTTCTGATTCAGAGCTAATCCTGTCCTGTTTTATAGCTAAAGGGAAACTCAAAGTGAGCCCTCGCTTCGAAGGAGGGCCCTGATATGCCATGTAGCGGAGTCGGCGTGCAAAGGCTTCCATGAGGCCTTAGTCGCTCTCTTGCTTTAGTTGAACGCTAGTAAGGTATTCAGGACTCCTAGACCCCTCGCGGCAGCACTCGTTTCCGTACAAGGACACTGAGTACTCCAAGGCTTCCCTGGGCTTGCTGGGCCACAGTCAGACCCGTAGGCCTGTCAGGGTGCCCATGGGTAGGCGGAGTAAAGGGTAACACACTGCACGCTTCATTCGGGGAGCTAGGTATCCCCAGCTACAGAAAGGTTTCATGAACACAGTTCTAGAAAATCCAGCATAACATGGAAATCGTCCTCGTGACCCTAGTCTCAGCTGTACTGAGAAAAACTCTCTGCTTACAAGTCCTTCTAGGACCTCATAACAAGTCACCGAATCTCAAGATTAAAGGCAGATTGCATTGCAACTTCCACTACAACACTGTTTTCTGTGGAACAATTCAGGCTTTTGGGAGAGGCACAGGACCCTAGGAGACCTAGGGCACTCTTTCGTCTAGGCATTTCACTACACGCAGAGCACCCTGTGTAGAAAAGTTGAATGAGGGAAGAGCCAGGGAGGTAGCTAGGTCTCTTTGGACCTGCCAGAAGCCAGAGACACTTACGCTGCGTGTCAACCTGGAGATGGTGCCTGATGGGACTGGCCTTGTTTTCCCACCTTGAAAGCTCCTCTTATGCGCCTTGAAGCTCCCTTAAAAACCCTGTTGTTGTCAGGCTTATACTCATTGCAGGCATGACTGTTAGAGGAAAAAGAGGTTACACGAAGAGACAGGGTATCCCAGTTTCTCGGTCAGAGCTCATCCTGTCCTGTTCTATAGCTAAAGGGAATCTCAACGTGAGGCCTAACTTCGAAGGAGGGCCCTGATATGCCATGCAGCAGGGTAGGAGTGCGCAGCTTCCATGAGGCCTTAGTCGCACTTCTGCATTAGTTTCACGGTACTAATCTTCTCAGGACTCCTGCTCCCTTGCGTCTGCACCCGTTTCCGTACAAAGACACTGAGTAACCCCCAGGCTCCCCTGAGTTGAAGATCAACATTCAGACACGTAGGCCCTTCGGAGTGCCCGTGTCTGTGCCGAGTGAAGGGCAGCATGATGCACGCTCCCTCGGGGGAGCTCGATTTCCTCAGCTCACCAACAGCCTCAGGAACACGGTTGTAGTAGGTGCAGCATGCCATGCCAGTCTGCCTGCTTACAGTAGTCCGAGCTGTACTGAGGAAAACTCTTTGCTTACAGTTCCTTCTACCAGCTCCTAGCTGAAGTCAACCAACCTCTAGGAGAGAGTCGGCTTGTGGTCCAAGTGCAACTAGAGCACACTTTCTGGTGTAACGCCGCAGGCTTTTGGAAGATGCCCAGGAGCCCAGGACACCTAGGGAATTCTTTCATTTAGGCAGTTCGCTACACGCAGAACACCCTGCAGAGAAAAGTTGATTCTCCAAGGACCCAGTGAGGAGCTAGGTCTCTCTTGACCTGCTAGAAACCACAGATGCTTCTTCTGCGTGTCAGCCTGGAAATGGCGGCCTTAGGAGACAAGCCTTGTTTTCCCGTCTTGAAAGCTCCATTCATGCGGCCTTGAAGCTACCTGAAAAACACTGTGGTTGTCGGACTTGTCCTCACTCCAGGCATGGCTCTGGAAGAAAATGAGTTTTCTCCAAAGAAAGAGGGTGCTTCCAGGCCCTGGTGGGGAGCATATCCTGCCCTGCACTAGAGCTAAGGGGAATCTCAACGTGCGCCCTACCCTCGACCTAAGGCTCTGATTTGCCCTCCAGAAGGGTAGTTGTGCAGCATTTTCCTTGAGGCCTTAGTCGCAGTCCTGCATTAGTTTAAAGGTACTACTCTTCTCAGGACTCCAGGCCCACTCGTGTCAGTACCCATTTGCGTACAAGAACTCTGAGTACCCCAGGACTCCCCTGGGCTTGCTGGGCCACACTCAGACCCGTAGGCCCTTCAGTGTGCCCCTTTTTAGGCCGAGTGAAAGATAACAAACTGCACTCTTTCTTGGGAAAGCTAGATTTCCTCAGCTCACCATCAGCCTCAGGAACACAGTTCTAGCAAGGCCAGCAAACCATGGAAGTCTGCCTCATCGGCCGATTCTGAGCTGTACTGAGTAAAACTCTCTGCTTTGAAGTCCTTCGAGGACCTCGTACCTGAAGTCACCGTATCTCAAGGAGAAAGACGGCTTGCATTCCAACTTCCACTACGGCACAGTGTTCTGTGTAACACTTCAGGCTTTGGGACATGCACAGGGCTCTTAGAGACCTAGGGCAGTCTATTGTCTAGGCACTTCACTACACGTACAACACCCTGTGCAGAAATATTGATTCTGGGCAGAGCCAAGTAGGTAGCCAGGTCTCTTTTGACCTCTTAGAAACCACAGCTACTTATGCTGTGTGTCAATCTGGAAACAGGACCTGATGGGGCTAGCCTTGCTGTCCCATCATGAAAGCTCCTTTTATGCGCCTAGAAGCTAACTGAAAAACACTGTTGGTGTCGGGCTTATACTCACGACAGGCATGGCTGTGAGAGGGAAAAAGAGGTTTCACGAAGAAACACGTATTCCAGTTTCTGATTCAGAGCTCATCCTGTCCTGTTCTCTAGCTAAAGGGAAACTCAAAGTGAGGCCTAGCTTCGAAGGAGGGCCCTGATACGCCATGCAGTGGAGTAGGCGTGCAGCAGCTTCCATGAGGCCTTAGTCGCTCTTCTGCTTTAGTTGAACGCTAGTAAGCTTTTCAGGACTCGTAGAGCCCTCGCGGCAGCACTCGTTTCCGTACAAGGACACTGAGTACTCCAAGGCTTCCCTGGGCTTGCTGGGCCACAGTCAGACCCGTAGGCCTGTCAGGGTGCCCATGGGTAGGCGGAGTAAAGGGTAACACACTGCACGCTTCATTCGGGGAGCTAGGTATCCCCAGCTACAGAAAGGTTTCATGAACACAGTTCTAGAAAATCCAGCATACCATGGAAATCGTCCTCGTGACCCTAGTCTCAGCTGTACTGAGAAAAACTCTCTGCTTACAAGTCCTTCTAGGACCTCATAACAAGTCACCGTATCTCAAGATTAAAGGCAGATTGCATTGCAACTTCCACTACAACACTGTTTTCTGTGGAACAATTCAGGCTTTTGGGAGAGGCACAGGACCCTAGGAGACCTAGGGCACTCTTTCGTCTAGGCATTTCACTACACGCAGAGCACCCTGTGTAGAAAAGTTGAATGAGGGAAGAGCCAGGGAGGTAGCTAGGTCTCTTTGGACCTGCCAGAAGCCAGAGACACTTACGCTGCGTGTCAACCTGGAGATGGTGCCTGATGGGACTGGCCTTGTTTTCCCACCTTGAAAGCTCCTCTTATGCGCCTTGAAGCTCCCTTAAAAACCCTGTTGTTGTCAGGCTTATACTCATTGCAGGCATGACTGTTAGAGGAAAAAGAGGTTACACGAAGAGACAGGGTATTTTAGTTTCCGAGTCAGAGCGCATCCTGTCCTGTTTTATAGCTAAAGGGAAACTCAAAGGGAGCTCTCACTTCCAAGGTGGGCCCTGATATGCCAAGTAGCGGGGTAGGCGTGCAACAGTTTCCATGAGGCCTTAGAAGTTCTCCTGCGTTAGATGAACGCTAGTAAGGTTTTCAGGACTCCTAAATGCCTCGCGGCAGCACTCGTTTCCATACAAAGACACTGAGTACTCCAAGGCTTCCCTGGGCTTGCTGGGCCACAGTCAGACCCGTAGGCCCGTCAGGATGCCCCTGGGTAGGCCGAGTGAAGGGTAACACGCTGCACGCTTTACTCGGGGAGCTAGATATCCCCAACTACCGAAAGGTTTCATGAACACGGTTCTAGAAAGTCAGGCATGCCGTGGAAGTCGTCCTCGTTGCCCTAGTCTGAGCTGTACTGAGAAAAACTCTCTGCTTACAAGTCCTTCTAGGACCTCATAGCTTAAGTCACCGTATCTCAAGGAGAAAGGCAGCTTGCATTGCAACTTCCACTACAGCACAGTTTTCTGTGGAACACTTCAGGCTTTTGGGAGAGGCACCGGACCCTCAGAGACCTAGGGCCCTCTTTCGTCTAGGCAGTTCACTACACGCAGAACACCCTGTGTAGAAAAGTTGAATCAGGGAAGAGCCAGGGAGGTAGCTAGGTCTCTTTTGACCTGCCAGTACCCTGAGACACTTACTCTGAGTGTCATCCTGGAGATGGTGCCTGATGGGACTGGCCTTGTTTTCCCACCTTGAAAGCTCCTCTTATGCGCCTTGAAGATCCCTTAAAAACACTGTGGTTGTCAGCCTTATACTCACGGCAGGCATGGCTGTGAGAGGGAAAAAAAGGTTTCACGAAGAAACAGGGTATCCCAGTTTCTCGGTCAGAGCTCATCCTGTCCTGTTCTATAGCTAAAGGGAATCTCAACGTGAGGCCTAACTTCGAAGGAGGGCCCTGATATGCCATGCAGCAGGGTAGGAGTGCGCAGCTTCCATGAGGCCTTAGTCGCACTTCTGCATTAGTTTCACGGTACTAATCTTCTCAGGACTCCTGCTCCCTTGCGTCTGCACCCGTTTCCGTACAAAGACACTGAGTAACCCCCAGGCTCCCCTGAGTTGAAGATCAACATTCAGACACGTAGGCCCTTCGGAGTGCCCGTGTCTGTGCCGAGTGAAGGGCAGCATGATGCACGCTCCCTCGGGGGAGCTCGATTTCCTCAGCTCACCAACAGCCTCAGGAACACGGTTGTAGTAGGTGCAGCATGCCATGCCAGTCTGCCTGCTTACAGTAGTCCGAGCTGTACTGAGGAAAACTCTTTGCTTACAGTTCCTTCTACCAGCTCCTAGCTGAAGTCAACCAACCTCTAGGAGAGAGTCGGCTTGTGGTCCAAGTGCAACTAGAGCACACTTTCTGGTGTAACGCCGCAGGCTTTTGGAAGATGCCCAGGAGCCCAGGACACCTAGGGAATTCTTTCATTTAGGCAGTTCGCTACACGCAGAACACCCTGCAGAGAAAAGTTGATTCTCCAAGGACCCAGTGAGGAGCTAGGTCTCTTTTGACCTGCTAGAAACCACAGATGCTTCTTCTGCGTGTCAGCCTGGAAATGGCGGCCTTAGGAGACAAGCCTTGTTTTCCCGTCTTGAAAGCTCCATTCATGCGGCCTTGAAGCTACCTGAAAAACACTGTGGTTGTCGGACTTGTCCTCACTCCAGGCATGGCTCTGGAAGAAAATGAGTTTTCTCCAAAGAAAGAGGGTGCTTCCAGGCCCTGGTGGGGAGCATATCCTGCCCTGCACTAGAGCTAAGGGGAATCTCAACGTGCGCCCTACCCTCGACCTAAGGCTCTGATTTGCCCTCCAGAAGGGTAGTTGTGCAGCATTTTCCTTGAGGCCTTAGTCGCAGTCCTGCATTAGTTTAAAGGTACTACTCTTCTCAGGACTCCAGGCCCACTCGTGTCAGTACCCATTTGCGTACAAGAACTCTGAGTACCCCAGGACTCCCCTGGGCTTGCTGGGCCACACTCAGACCCGTAGGCCCTTCAGTGTGCCCCTTTTTAGGCCGAGTGAAAGATAACAAACTGCACTCTTTCTTGGGAAAGCTAGATTTCCTCAGCTCACCATCAGCCTCAGGAACACGGTTCTAGCAAGGCCAGCAAACCATGGAAGTCTGCCTCATCGGCCGATTCTGAGCTGTACTGAGTAAAACTCTCTGCTTTGAAGTCCTTCGAGGACCTCGTACCTGAAGTCACCGTATCTCAAGGAGAAAGACGGCTTGCATTCCAACTTCCACTACGGCACAGTGTTCTGTGTAACACTTCAGGCTTTGGGACATGCACAGGGCTCTTAGAGACCTAGGGCAGTCTATTGTCTAGGCACTTCACTACACGTACAACACCCTGTGCAGAAATATTGATTCTGGGCAGAGCCAAGTAGGTAGCCAGGTCTCTTTTGACCTCTTAGAAACCACAGCTACTTATGCTGTGTGTCAATCTGGAAACAGGACCTGATGGGGCTAGCCTTGCTGTCCCATCATGAAAGCTCCTTTTATGCGCCTAGAAGCTAACTGAAAAACACTGTTGGTGTCGGGCTTATACTCACGACAGGCATGGCTGTGAGAGGGAAAAAGAGGTTTCACGAAGAAACACGTATTCCAGTTTCTGATTCAGAGCTCATCCTGTCCTGTTCTCTAGCTAAAGGGAAACTCAAAGTGAGGCCTAGCTTCGAAGGAGGGCCCTGATACGCCATGCAGTGGAGTAGGCGTGCAGCAGCTTCCATGAGGCCTTAGTCGCTCTTCTGCTTTAGTTGAACGCTAGTAAGCTTTTCAGGACTCGTAGAGCCCTCGCGGCAGCACTCGTTTCCGTATAGCGACCCTGAGTACCCCGAGGCTCCCCTGGGATTGCTGGGTCACACTCAGACCCGTAGGCCATTCAGGGTGGCCCTACGTAGGTCGAGTGAAGAGTCACACGCTGCACTCTTCCTTGGGCGAGCTAGATATCCCCAGCTCGCCAATGGCTTCATGAACACGGTCCTAGCAAGTCCAGCATACCATGAAATTCGTCCTCGTTGCCCTACTCTGAGCGGTACTGAGAAAAACTCTCTGCTTACAAGTCCTTCTAGGACCTCATAGCTTAAGTCACCGTATCTCAAGGAGAAAGGCAGCTTGCATTGCAACTTCCACTACAGCACAGTTTTCTGTGGAACACTTCAGGCTTTTGGGAGAGGCACCGGACCCTCAGAGACCTAGGGCCCTCTTTCGTCTAGGCAGTTCACTACACGCAGAACACCCTGTGTAGAAAAGTTGAATCAGGGAAGAGCCAGGGAGCTAGCTAGGTCTCTTTTGACCTGCCAGTACCCTGAGACACTTACTCTGAGTGTCATCCTGGAGATGGTGCCTGATGGGACTGGCCTTGTTTTCCCACCTTGAAAGCTCCTCTTATGCGCCTTGAAGATCCCTTAAAAACACTGTGGTTGTCAGCCTTATACTCACGGCAGGCATGGCTGTGAGAGGGAAAAAAAGGTTTCACGAAGAAACAGGGTATCCCAGTTTCTCGGTCAGAGCTCATCCTGTCCTGTTCTATAGCTAAAGGGAATCTCAACGTGAGGCCTAACTTCGAAGGAGGGCCCTGATATGCCATGCAGCAGGGTAGGAGTGCGCAGCTTCCATGAGGCCTTAGTCGCACTTCTGCATTAGTTTCACGGTACTAATCTTCTCAGGACTCCTGCTCCCTTGCGTCTGCACCCGTTTCCGTACAAAGACACTGAGTAACCCCCAGGCTCCCCTGAGTTGAAGATCAACATTCAGACACGTAGGCCCTTCGGAGTGCCCGTGTCTGTGCCGAGTGAAGGGCAGCATGATGCACGCTCCCTCGGGGGAGCTCGATTTCCTCAGCTCACCAACAGCCTCAGGAACACGGTTGTAGTAGGTGCAGCATGCCATGCCAGTCTGCCTGCTTACAGTAGTCCGAGCTGTACTGAGGAAAACTCTTTGCTTACAGTTCCTTCTACCAGCTCCTAGCTGAAGTCAACCAACCTCTAGGAGAGAGTCGGCTTGTGGTCCAAGTGCAACTAGAGCACACTTTCTGGTGTAACGCCGCAGGCTTTTGGAAGATGCCCAGGAGCCCAGGACACCTAGGGAATTCTTTCATTTAGGCAGTTCGCTACACGCAGAACACCCTGCAGAGAAAAGTTGATTCTCCAAGGACCCAGTGAGGAGCTAGGTCTCTCTTGACCTGCTAGAAACCACAGATGCTTCTTCTGCGTGTCAGCCTGGAAATGGCGGCCTTAGGAGACAAGCCTTGTTTTCCCGTCTTGAAAGCTCCATTCATGCGGCCTTGAAGCTACCTGAAAAACACTGTGGTTGTCGGACTTGTCCTCACTCCAGGCATGGCTCTGGAAGAAAATGAGTTTTCTCCAAAGAAAGAGGGTGCTTCCAGGCCCTGGTGGGGAGCATATCCTGCCCTGCACTAGAGCTAAGGGGAATCTCAACGTGCGCCCTACCCTCGACCTAAGGCTCTGATTTGCCCTCCAGAAGGGTAGTTGTGCAGCATTTTCCTTGAGGCCTTAGTCGCAGTCCTGCATTAGTTTAAAGGTACTACTCTTCTCAGGACTCCAGGCCCACTCGTGTCAGTACCCATTTGCGTACAAGAACTCTGAGTACCCCAGGACTCCCCTGGGCTTGCTGGGCCACACTCAGACCCGTAGGCCCTTCAGTGTGCCCCTTTTTAGGCCGAGTGAAAGATAACAAACTGCACTCTTTCTTGGGAAAGCTAGATTTCCTCAGCTCACCATCAGCCTCAGGAACACGGTTCTAGCAAGGCCAGCAAACCATGGAAGTCTGCCTCATCGGCCGATTCTGAGCTGTACTGAGTAAACCTCTCTGCTTTGAAGTCCTTCGAGGACCTCAGACCTGAAGTCACCGTATCTCAAGGAGAAAGACGGCTTGCATTCCAACTTCCACTACGGCACAGTGTTCTGTGTAACACTTCAGGCTTTGGGACATGCACAGGGCTCTTAGAGACCTAGGGCAGTCTATTCTCTAGGCACTTCACTACACGTACAACACCCTGTGCAGAAAAATTGATTCTGGGAAGAGCCAAGTAGGTAGCTAGGTCTCTTTTGACCTCTTAGAAACCACAGCTACTTATGTGGTGTGTCAATCTGGAAACAGGACCTGATGGGGCTAGCCTTGCTGTCCCATCATGAAAGCTCCTTTTATGGGCCTAGAAGCTAGAAGCTAACTGAAAAACACTGTTGGTGTCGGGCTTATACTCACGACAGGCATGGCTGTGAGAGGGAAAAAGAGGTTTCACGAAGAAACACGTATTCCAGTTTCTGATTCAGAGCTCATCCTGTCCTGTTCTCTAGCTAAAGGGAAACTCAAAGTGAGGCCTAGCTTCGAAGGAGGGCCCTGACATGCCATGCAGCGGAGTAGGCGTGCAGCAGCTTCCATGAGGCCTTAGTCGCTCTTCTGCTTTAGTTGAACGCTAGTAAGCTTTTCAGGACTCGTAGACCCCCTCGCGGCAGCACTCGTTTCCGTACAAGGACCCTGAGCACCCCCAGGCTCCCCTGAGCTTGCTGGGCCACACTCAGACCCGTAGGCCATTCAGGGTGGCCCTGCGTAGGTCGAGTGAAGAGTCACACGCTGCACTCTTCCTTGGGCGAGCTAGATATCCCCAGCTCGCCAACGGCTTCATGAACGCGGTCCTAGCAAGTCCAGCATACCATGGAATTCGTCCTCGTTGCCCTACTCTGAGCGGTACTGAGAAAAACTCTCTGCTTACAAGTCCTTCTAGGACCTCATACCTGAAGTCACCGTATCTCCAGGAGAAAGGCAGCTTGCATTGCAACTTCCACTACAGCACAGTTTTGTGTGGAACACTTCAGGCTTTTGGGAGAGGCACAGGACCCTAGGAGTCCTAGGGCAGTCTTTCATCTAAGCAGTTCGCTACCCGCAGAGCACCTTATGTAGAAAAGTTGAATAAGGGAAGAGCCAGGGAGGTAGCTAGGTCTCTTTTGACCTGCCAGAAGCCGGAGACACTTACGCTGCGTGTCAACCTGGAGATGGTGCCTGATGGGACTGGCCTTGCTTTCCCACCTTGAAAGCTCCTCTTATGCGCCTTGAAGCTCCCATAAAAACACTGTGGTTGTCAGCATTATATTCATTGCAGGCATGGCTGTGTGAGGGAAAAAGAGGATACACGAAGAGACAGGGTATTTCAGTTTCTGATTCAGAGCTAATCCTGTCCTGTTTTATAGCTAAAGGGAAACTCAAAGTGAGCCCTCGCTTCGAAGGAGGGCCCTGATATGCCATGTAGCGGAGTCGGCGTGCAAAGGCTTCCATGAGGCCTTAGTCGCTCTCTTGCTTTAGTTGAACGCTAGTAAGGTATTCAGGACTCCTAGACCCCTCGCGGCAGCACTCGTTTCCGTACAAGGACACTGAGTACTCCAAGGCTTCCCTGGGCTTGCTGGGCCACAGTCAGACCCGTAGGCCTGTCAGGGTGCCCATGGGTAGGCGGAGTAAAGGGTAACACACTGCACGCTTCATTCGGGGAGCTAGGTATCCCCAGCTACAGAAAGGTTTCATGAACACAGTTCTAGAAAATCCAGCATAACATGGAAATCGTCCTCGTGACCCTAGTCTCAGCTGTACTGAGAAAAACTCTCTGCTTACAAGTCCTTCTAGGACCTCATAACAAGTCACCGAATCTCAAGATTAAAGGCAGATTGCATTGCAACTTCCACTACAACACTGTTTTCTGTGGAACAATTCAGGCTTTTGGGAGAGGCACAGGACCCTAGGAGACCTAGGGCACTCTTTCGTCTAGGCATTTCACTACACGCAGAGCACCCTGTGTAGAAAAGTTGAATGAGGGAAGAGCCAGGGAGGTAGCTAGGTCTCTTTGGACCTGCCAGAAGCCAGAGACACTTACGCTGCGTGTCAACCTGGAGATGGTGCCTGATGGGACTGGCCTTGTTTTCCCACCTTGAAAGCTCCTCTTATGCGCCTTGAAGCTCCCTTAAAAACCCTGTTGTTGTCAGGCTTATACTCATTGCAGGCATGACTGTTAGAGGAAAAAGAGGTTACACGAAGAGACAGGGTATCCCAGTTTCTCGGTCAGAGCTCATCCTGTCCTGTTCTATAGCTAAAGGGAATCTCAACGTGAGGCCTAACTTCGAAGGAGGGCCCTGATATGCCATGCAGCAGGGTAGGAGTGCGCAGCTTCCATGAGGCCTTAGTCGCACTTCTGCATTAGTTTCACGGTACTAATCTTCTCAGGACTCCTGCTCCCTTGCGTCTGCACCTGTTTCCGTACAAAGACACTGAGTAACCCCCAGGCTCCCCTGAGTTGAAGATCAACATTCAGACACGTAGGCCCTTCGGAGTGCCCGTGTCTGTGCCGAGTGAAGGGCAGCATGATGCACGCTCCCTCGGGGGAGCTCGATTTCCTCAGCTCACCAACAGCCTCAGGAACACGGTTGTAGTAGGTGCAGCATGCCATGCCAGTCTGCCTGCTTACAGTAGTCCGAGCTGTACTGAGGAAAACTCTTTGCTTACAGTTCCTTCTACCAGCTCCTAGCTGAAGTCAACCAACCTCTAGGAGAGAGTCGGCTTGTGGTCCAAGTGCAACTAGAGCACACTTTCTGGTGTAACGCCGCAGGCTTTTGGAAGATGCCCAGGAGCCCAGGACACCTAGGGAATTCTTTCATTTAGGCAGTTCGCTACACGCAGAACACCCTGCAGAGAAAAGTTGATTCTCCAAGGACCCAGTGAGGAGCTAGGTCTCTTTTGACCTGCTAGAAACCACAGATGCTTCTTCTGCGTGTCAGCCTGGAAATGGCGGCCTTAGGAGACAAGCCTTGTTTTCCCGTCTTGAAAGCTCCATTCATGCGGCCTTGAAGCTACCTGAAAAACACTGTGGTTGTCGGACTTGTCCTCACTCCAGGCATGGCTCTGGAAGAAAATGAGTTTTCTCCAAAGAAAGAGGGTGCTTCCAGGCCCTGGTGGGGAGCATATCCTGCCCTGCACTAGAGCTAAGGGGAATCTCAACGTGCGCCCTACCCTCGACCTAAGGCTCTGATTTGCCCTCCAGAAGGGTAGTTGTGCAGCATTTTCCTTGAGGCCTTAGTCGCAGTCCTGCATTAGTTTAAAGGTACTACTCTTCTCAGGACTCCAGGCCCACTCGTGTCAGTACCCATTTGCGTACAAGAACTCTGAGTACCCCAGGACTCCCCTGGGCTTGCTGGGCCACACTCAGACCCGTAGGCCCTTCAGTGTGCCCCTTTTTAGGCCGAGTGAAAGATAACAAACTGCACTCTTTCTTGGGAAAGCTAGATTTCCTCAGCTCACCATCAGCCTCAGGAACACGGTTCTAGCAAGGCCAGCAAACCATGGAAGTCTGCCTCATCGGCCGATTCTGAGCTGTACTGAGTAAAACTCTCTGCTTTGAAGTCCTTCGAGGACCTCGTACCTGAAGTCACCGTATCTCAAGGAGAAAGACGGCTTGCATTCCAACTTCCACTACGGCACAGTGTTCTGTGTAACACTTCAGGCTTTGGGACATGCACAGGGCTCTTAGAGACCTAGGGCAGTCTATTGTCTAGGCACTTCACTACACGTACAACACCCTGTGCAGAAATATTGATTCTGGGCAGAGCCAAGTAGGTAGCCAGGTCTCTTTTGACCTCTTAGAAACCACAGCTACTTATGCTGTGTGTCAATCTGGAAACAGGACCTGATGGGGCTAGCCTTGCTGTCCCATCATGAAAGCTCCTTTTATGCGCCTAGAAGCTAACTGAAAAACACTGTTGGTGTCGGGCTTATACTCACGACAGGCATGGCTGTGAGAGGGAAAAAGAGGTTTCACGAAGAAACACGTATTCCAGTTTCTGATTCAGAGCTCATCCTGTCCTGTTCTCTAGCTAAAGGGAAACTCAAAGTGAGGCCTAGCTTCGAAGGAGGGCCCTGATACGCCATGCAGTGGAGTAGGCGTGCAGCAGCTTCCATGAGGCCTTAGTCGCTCTTCTGCTTTAGTTGAACGCTAGTAAGCTTTTCAGGACTCGTAGAGCCCTCGCGGCAGCACTCGTTTCCGTACAAGGACACTGAGTACTCCAAGGCTTCCCTGGGCTTGCTGGGCCACAGTCAGACCCGTAGGCCTGTCAGGGTGCCCATGGGTAGGCGGAGTAAAGGGTAACACACTGCACGCTTCATTCGGGGAGCTAGGTATCCCCAGCTACAGAAAGGTTTCATGAACACAGTTCTAGAAAATCCAGCATACCATGGAAATCGTCCTCGTGACCCTAGTCTCAGCTGTACTGAGAAAAACTCTCTGCTTACAAGTCCTTCTAGGACCTCATAACAAGTCACCGTATCTCAAGATTAAAGGCAGATTGCATTGCAACTTCCACTACAACACTGTTTTCTGTGGAACAATTCAGGCTTTTGGGAGAGGCACAGGACCCTAGGAGACCTAGGGCACTCTTTCGTCTAGGCATTTCACTACACGCAGAGCACCCTGTGTAGAAAAGTTGAATGAGGGAAGAGCCAGGGAGGTAGCTAGGTCTCTTTGGACCTGCCAGAAGCCAGAGACACTTACGCTGCGTGTCAACCTGGAGATGGTGCCTGATGGGACTGGCCTTGTTTTCCCACCTTGAAAGCTCCTCTTATGCGCCTTGAAGCTCCCTTAAAAACCCTGTTGTTGTCAGGCTTATACTCATTGCAGGCATGACTGTTAGAGGAAAAAGAGGTTACACGAAGAGACAGGGTATTTTAGTTTCCGAGTCAGAGCGCATCCTGTCCTGTTTTATAGCTAAAGGGAAACTCAAAGGGAGCTCTCACTTCCAAGGTGGGCCCTGATATGCCAAGTAGCGGGGTAGGCGTGCAACAGTTTCCATGAGGCCTTAGAAGTTCTCCTGCGTTAGATGAACGCTAGTAAGGTTTTCAGGACTCCTAAATGCCTCGCGGCAGCACTCGTTTCCATACAAAGACACTGAGTACTCCAAGGCTTCCCTGGGCTTGCTGGGCCACAGTCAGACCCGTAGGCCCGTCAGGATGCCCCTGGGTAGGCCGAGTGAAGGGTAACACGCTGCACGCTTTACTCGGGGAGCTAGATATCCCCAACTACCGAAAGGTTTCATGAACACGGTTCTAGAAAGTCAGGCATGCCGTGGAAGTCGTCCTCGTTGCCCTAGTCTGAGCTGTACTGAGAAAAACTCTCTGCTTACAAGTCCTTCTAGGACCTCATAGCTTAAGTCACCGTATCTCAAGGAGAAAGGCAGCTTGCATTGCAACTTCCACTACAGCACAGTTTTCTGTGGAACACTTCAGGCTTTTGGGAGAGGCACCGGACCCTCAGAGACCTAGGGCCCTCTTTCGTCTAGGCAGTTCACTACACGCAGAACACCCTGTGTAGAAAAGTTGAATCAGGGAAGAGCCAGGGAGCTAGCTAGGTCTCTTTTGACCTGCCAGTACCCTGAGACACTTACTCTGAGTGTCATCCTGGAGATGGTGCCTGATGGGACTGGCCTTGTTTTCCCACCTTGAAAGCTCCTCTTATGCGCCTTGAAGATCCCTTAAAAACACTGTGGTTGTCAGCCTTATACTCACGGCAGGCATGGCTGTGAGAGGGAAAAAAAGGTTTCACGAAGAAACAGGGTATCCCAGTTTCTCGGTCAGAGCTCATCCTGTCCTGTTCTATAGCTAAAGGGAATCTCAACGTGAGGCCTAACTTCGAAGGAGGGCCCTGATATGCCATGCAGCAGGGTAGGAGTGCGCAGCTTCCATGAGGCCTTAGTCGCACTTCTGCATTAGTTTCACGGTACTAATCTTCTCAGGACTCCTGCTCCCTTGCGTCTGCACCCGTTTCCGTACAAAGACACTGAGTAACCCCCAGGCTCCCCTGAGTTGAAGATCAACATTCAGACACGTAGGCCCTTCGGAGTGCCCGTGTCTGTGCCGAGTGAAGGGCAGCATGATGCACGCTCCCTCGGGGGAGCTCGATTTCCTCAGCTCACCAACAGCCTCAGGAACACGGTTGTAGTAGGTGCAGCATGCCATGCCAGTCTGCCTGCTTACAGTAGTCCGAGCTGTACTGAGGAAAACTCTTTGCTTACAGTTCCTTCTACCAGCTCCTAGCTGAAGTCAACCAACCTCTAGGAGAGAGTCGGCTTGTGGTCCAAGTGCAACTAGAGCACACTTTCTGGTGTAACGCCGCAGGCTTTTGGAAGATGCCCAGGAGCCCAGGACACCTAGGGAATTCTTTCATTTAGGCAGTTCGCTACACGCAGAACACCCTGCAGAGAAAAGTTGATTCTCCAAGGACCCAGTGAGGAGCTAGGTCTCTTTTGACCTGCTAGAAACCACAGATGCTTCTTCTGCGTGTCAACCTGGAAATGGCGGCCTTAGGAGACAAGCCTTGTTTTCCCGTCTTGAAAGCTCCATTCATGCGGCCTTGAAGCTACCTGAAAAACACTGTGGTTGTCGGACTTGTCCTCACTCCAGGCATGGCTCTGGAAGAAAATGAGTTTTCTCCAAAGAAAGAGGGTGCTTCCAGGCCCTGGTGGGGAGCATATCCTGCCCTGCACTAGAGCTAAGGGGAATCTCAACGTGCGCCCTACCCTCGACCTAAGGCTCTGATTTGCCCTCCAGAAGGGTAGTTGTGCAGCATTTTCCTTGAGGCCTTAGTCGCAGTCCTGCATTAGTTTAAAGGTACTACTCTTCTCAGGACTCCAGGCCCACTCGTGTCAGTACCCATTTGCGTACAAGAACTCTGAGTACCCCAGGACTCCCCTGGGCTTGCTGGGCCACACTCAGACCCGTAGGCCCTTCAGTGTGCCCCTTTTTAGGCCGAGTGAAAGATAACAAACTGCACTCTTTCTTGGGAAAGCTAGATTTCCTCAGCTCACCATCAGCCTCAGGAACACGGTTCTAGCAAGGCCAGCAAACCATGGAAGTCTGCCTCCTCGGCCGATTCTGAGCTGTACTGAGTAAAACTCTCTGCTTTGAAGTCCTTCGAGGACCTCGTACCTGAAGTCACCGTATCTCAAGGAGAAAGACGGCTTGCATTCCAACTTCCACTACGGCACAGTGTTCTGTGTAACACTTCAGGCTTTGGGACATGCACAGGGCTCTTAGAGACCTAGGGCAGTCTATTGTCTAGGCACTTCACTACACGTACAACACCCTGTGCAGAAATATTGATTCTGGGCAGAGCCAAGTAGGTAGCCAGGTCTCTTTTGACCTCTTAGAAACCACAGCTACTTATGCTGTGTGTCAATCTGGAAACAGGACCTGATGGGGCTAGCCTTGCTGTCCCATCATGAAAGCTCCTTTTATGCGCCTAGAAGCTAACTGAAAAACACTGTTGGTGTCGGGCTTATACTCACGACAGGCATGGCTGTGAGAGGGAAAAAGAGGTTTCACGAAGAAACACGTATTCCAGTTTCTGATTCAGAGCTCATCCTGTCCTGTTCTCTAGCTAAAGGGAAACTCAAAGTGAGGCCTAGCTTCGAAGGAGGGCCCTGATACGCCATGCAGTGGAGTAGGCGTGCAAAGGCTTCCATGAGGCCTTAGTCGCTCTTCTGCTTTAGTTGAACGCTAGTAAGCTTTTCAGGACTCGTAGAGCCCTCGCGGCAGCACTCGTTTCCGTACAAGGACACTGAGTACTCCAAGGCTTCCCTGGGCTTGCTGGGCCACAGTCAGACCCGTAGGCCTGTCAGGGTGCCCATGGGTAGGCGGAGTAAAGGGTAACACACTGCACGCTTCATTCGGGGAGCTAGGTATCCCCAGCTACAGAAAGGTTTCATGAACACAGTTCTAGAAAATCCAGCATACCATGGAAATCGTCCTCGTGACCCTAGTCTCAGCTGTACTGAGAAAAACTCTCTGCTTACAAGTCCTTCTAGGACCTCATAACAAGTCACCGTATCTCAAGATTAAAGGCAGATTGCATTGCAACTTCCACTACAACACTGTTTTCTGTGGAACAATTCAGGCTTTTGGGAGAGGCACAGGACCCTAGGAGACCTAGGGCACTCTTTCGTCTAGGCATTTCACTACACGCAGAGCACCCTGTGTAGAAAAGTTGAATGAGGGAAGAGCCAGGGAGGTAGCTAGGTCTCTTTGGACCTGCCAGAAGCCAGAGACACTTACGCTGCGTGTCAACCTGGAGATGGTGCCTGATGGGACTGGCCTTGTTTTCCCACCTTGAAAGCTCCTCTTATGCGCCTTGAAGCTCCCTTAAAAACCCTGTTGTTGTCAGGCTTATACTCATTGCAGGCATGACTGTTAGAGGAAAAAGAGGTTACACGAAGAGACAGGGTATTTTAGTTTCCGAGTCAGAGCGCATCCTGTCCTGTTTTATAGCTAAAGGGAAACTCAAAGGGAGCTCTCACTTCCAAGGTGGGCCCTGATATGCCAAGTAGCGGGGTAGGCGTGCAACAGTTTCCATGAGGCCTTAGAAGTTCTCCTGCGTTAGATGAACGTTAGTAAGGTTTTCAGGACTCCTAAATGCCTCGCGGCAGCACTCGTTTCCATACAAAGACACTGAGTACTCCAAGGCTTCCCTGGGCTTGCTGGGCCACAGTCAGACCCGTAGGCCCGTCAGGATGCCCCTGGGTAGGCCGAGTGAAGGGTAACACGCTGCACGCTTTACTCGGGGAGCTAGATATCCCCAACTACCGAAAGGTTTCATGAACACGGTTCTAGAAAGTCAGGCATGCCGTGGAAGTCGTCCTCGTTGCCCTAGTCTGAGCTGTACTGAGAAAAACTCTCTGCTTACAAGTCCTTCTAGGACCTCATAGCTTAAGTCACCGTATCTCAAGGAGAAAGGCAGCTTGCATTGCAACTTCCACTACAGCACAGTTTTCTGTGGAACACTTCAGGCTTTTGGGAGAGGCACCGGACCCTCAGAGACCTAGGGCCCTCTTTCGTCTAGGCAGTTCACTACACGCAGAACACCCTGTGTAGAAAAGTTGAATCAGGGAAGAGCCAGGGAGCTAGCTAGGTCTCTTTTGACCTGCCAGTACCCTGAGACACTTACTCTGAGTGTCATCCTGGAGATGGTGCCTGATGGGACTGGCCTTGTTTTCCCACCTTGAAAGCTCCTCTTATGCGCCTTGAAGATCCCTTAAAAACACTGTGGTTGTCAGCCTTATACTCACGGCAGGCATGGCTGTGAGAGGGAAAAAAAGGTTTCACGAAGAAACAGGGTATCCCAGTTTCTCGGTCAGAGCTCATCCTGTCCTGTTCTATAGCTAAAGGGAATCTCAACGTGAGGCCTAACTTCGAAGGAGGGCCCTGATATGCCATGCAGCAGGGTAGGAGTGCGCAGCTTCCATGAGGCCTTAGTCGCACTTCTGCATTAGTTTCACGGTACTAATCTTCTCAGGACTCCTGCTCCCTTGCGTCTGCACCCGTTTCCGTACAAAGACACTGAGTAACCCCCAGGCTCCCCTGAGTTGAAGATCAACATTCAGACACGTAGGCCCTTCGGAGTGCCCGTGTCTGTGCCGAGTGAAGGGCAGCATGATGCACGCTCCCTCGGGGGAGCTCGATTTCCTCAGCTCACCAACAGCCTCAGGAACACGGTTGTAGTAGGTGCAGCATGCCATGCCAGTCTGCCTGCTTACAGTAGTCCGAGCTGTACTGAGGAAAACTCTTTGCTTACAGTTCCTTCTACCAGCTCCTAGCTGAAGTCAACCAACCTCTAGGAGAGAGTCGGCTTGTGGTCCAAGTGCAACTAGAGCACACTTTCTGGTGTAACGCCGCAGGCTTTTGGAAGATGCCCAGGAGCCCAGGACACCTAGGGAATTCTTTCATTTAGGCAGTTCGCTACACGCAGAACACCCTGCAGAGAAAAGTTGATTCTCCAAGGACCCAGTGAGGAGCTAGGTCTCTTTTGACCTGCTAGAAACCACAGATGCTTCTTCTGCGTGTCAGCCTGGAAATGGCGGCCTTAGGAGACAAGCCTTGTTTTCCCGTCTTGAAAGCTCCATTCATGCGGCCTTGAAGCTACCTGAAAAACACTGTGGTTGTCGGACTTGTCCTCACTCCAGGCATGGCTCTGGAAGAAAATGAGTTTTCTCCAAAGAAAGAGGGTGCTTCCAGGCCCTGGTGGGGAGCATATCCTGCCCTGCACTAGAGCTAAGGGGAATCTCAACGTGCGCCCTACCCTCGACCTAAGGCTCTGATTTGCCCTCCAGAAGGGTAGTTGTGCAGCATTTTCCTTGAGGCCTTAGTCGCAGTCCTGCATTAGTTTAAAGGTACTACTCTTCTCAGGACTCCAGGCCCACTCGTGTCAGTACCCATTTGCGTACAAGAACTCTGAGTACCCCAGGACTCCCCTGGGCTTGCTGGGCCACACTCAGACCCGTAGGCCCTTCAGTGTGCCCCTTTTTAGGCCGAGTGAAAGATAACAAACTGCACTCTTTCTTGGGAAAGCTAGATTTCCTCAGCTCACCATCAGCCTCAGGAACACGGTTCTAGCAAGGCCAGCAAACCATGGAAGTCTGCCTCATCGGCCGATTCTGAGCTGTACTGAGTAAAACTCTCTGCTTTGAAGTCCTTCGAGGACCTCGTACCTGAAGTCACCGTATCTCAAGGAGAAAGACGGCTTGCATTCCAACTTCCACTACGGCACAGTGATCTGTGTAACACTTCAGGCTTTGGGACATGCACAGGGCTCTTAGAGACCTAGGGCAGTCTATTGTCTAGGCACTTCACTACACGTACAACACCCTGTGCAGAAATATTGATTCTGGGCAGAGCCAAGTAGGTAGCCAGGTCTCTTTTGACCTCTTAGAAACCACAGCTACTTATGCTGTGTGTCAATCTGGAAACAGGACCTGATGGGGCTAGCCTTGCTGTCCCATCATGAAAGCTCCTTTTATGCGCCTAGAAGCTAACTGAAAAACACTGTTGGTGTCGGGCTTATACTCACGACAGGCATGGCTGTGAGAGGGAAAAAGAGGTTTCACGAAGAAACACGTATTCCAGTTTCTGATTCAGAGCTCATCCTGTCCTGTTCTCTAGCTAAAGGGAAACTCAAAGTGAGGCCTAGCTTCGAAGGAGGGCCCTGATACGCCATGCAGTGGAGTAGGCGTGCAGCAGCTTCCATGAGGCCTTAGTCGCTCTTCTGCTTTAGTTGAACGCTAGTAAGCTTTTCAGGACTCGTAGAGCCCTCGCGGCAGCACTCGTTTCCGTATAGCGACCCTGAGTACCCCGAGGCTCCCCTGGGATTGCTGGGTCACACTCAGACCCGTAGGCCATTCAGGGTGGCCCTACGTAGGTCGAGTGAAGAGTCACACGCTGCACTCTTCCTTGGGCGAGCTAGATATCCCCAGCTCGCCAATGGCTTCATGAACACGGTCCTAGCAAGTCCAGCATACCATGAAATTCGTCCTCGTTGCCCTACTCTGAGCGGTACTGAGAAAAACTCTCTGCTTACAAGTCCTTCTAGGACCTCATAGCTTAAGTCACCGTATCTCAAGGAGAAAGGCAGCTTGCATTGCAACTTCCACTACAGCACAGTTTTCTGTGGAACACTTCAGGCTTTTGGGAGAGGCACCGGACCCTCAGAGACCTAGGGCCCTCTTTCGTCTAGGCAGTTCACTACACGCAGAACACCCTGTGTAGAAAAGTTGAATCAGGGAAGAGCCAGGGAGCTAGCTAGGTCTCTTTTGACCTGCCAGTACCCTGAGACACTTACTCTGAGTGTCATCCTGGAGATGGTGCCTGATGGGACTGGCCTTGTTTTCCCACCTTGAAAGCTCCTCTTATGCGCCTTGAAGATCCCTTAAAAACACTGTGGTTGTCAGCCTTATACTCACGGCAGGCATGGCTGTGAGAGGGAAAAAAAGGTTTCACGAAGAAACAGGGTATCCCAGTTTCTCGGTCAGAGCTCATCCTGTCCTGTTCTATAGCTAAAGGGAATCTCAACGTGAGGCCTAACTTCGAAGGAGGGCCCTGATATGCCATGCAGCAGGGTAGGAGTGCGCAGCTTCCATGAGGCCTTAGTCGCACTTCTGCATTAGTTTCACGGTACTAATCTTCTCAGGACTCCTGCTCCCTTGCGTCTGCACCCGTTTCCGTACAAAGACACTGAGTAACCCCCAGGCTCCCCTGAGTTGAAGATCAACATTCAGACACGTAGGCCCTTCGGAGTGCCCGTGTCTGTGCCGAGTGAAGGGCAGCATGATGCACGCTCCCTCGGGGGAGCTCGATTTCCTCAGCTCACCAACAGCCTCAGGAACACGGTTGTAGTAGGTGCAGCATGCCATGCCAGTCTGCCTGCTTACAGTAGTCCGAGCTGTACTGAGGAAAACTCTTTGCTTACAGTTCCTTCTACCAGCTCCTAGCTGAAGTCAACCAACCTCTAGGAGAGAGTCGGCTTGTGGTCCAAGTGCAACTAGAGCACACTTTCTGGTGTAACGCCGCAGGCTTTTGGAAGATGCCCAGGAGCCCAGGACACCTAGGGAATTCTTTCATTTAGGCAGTTCGCTACACGCAGAACACCCTGCAGAGAAAAGTTGATTCTCCAAGGACCCAGTGAGGAGCTAGGTCTCTCTTGACCTGCTAGAAACCACAGATGCTTCTTCTGCGTGTCAGCCTGGAAATGGCGGCCTTAGGAGACAAGCCTTGTTTTCCCGTCTTGAAAGCTCCATTCATGCGGCCTTGAAGCTACCTGAAAAACACTGTGGTTGTCGGACTTGTCCTCACTCCAGGCATGGCTCTGGAAGAAAATGAGTTTTCTCCAAAGAAAGAGGGTGCTTCCAGGCCCTGGTGGGGAGCATATCCTGCCCTGCACTAGAGCTAAGGGGAATCTCAACGTGCGCCCTACCCTCGACCTAAGGCTCTGATTTGCCCTCCAGAAGGGTAGTTGTGCAGCATTTTCCTTGAGGCCTTAGTCGCAGTCCTGCATTAGTTTAAAGGTACTACTCTTCTCAGGACTCCAGGCCCACTCGTGTCAGTACCCATTTGCGTACAAGAACTCTGAGTACCCCAGGACTCCCCTGGGCTTGCTGGGCCACACTCAGACCCGTAGGCCCTTCAGTGTGCCCCTTTTTAGGCCGAGTGAAAGATAACAAACTGCACTCTTTCTTGGGAAAGCTAGATTTCCTCAGCTCACCATCAGCCTCAGGAACACGGTTCTAGCAAGGCCAGCAAACCATGGAAGTCTGCCTCCTCACCCGATTCTGAGCTGTACTGAGTAAACCTCTCTGCTTTGAAGTCCTTCGAGGACCTCAGACCTGAAGTCACCGTATCTCAAGGAGAAAGACGGCTTGCATTCCAACTTCCACTACGGCACAGTGTTCTGTGTAACACTTCAGGCTTTGGGACATGCACAGGGCTCTTAGAGACCTAGGGCAGTCTATTCTCTAGGCACTTCACTACACGTACAACACCCTGTGCAGAAAAATTGATTCTGGGAAGAGCCAAGTAGGTAGCTAGGTCTCTTTTGACCTCTTAGAAACCACAGCTACTTATGTGGTGTGTCAATCTGGAAACAGGACCTGATGGGGCTAGCCTTGCTGTCCCATCATGAAAGCTCCTTTTATGGGCCTAGAAGCTAGAAGCTAACTGAAAAACACTGTTGGTGTCGGGCTTATACTCACGACAGGCATGGCTGTGAGAGGGAAAAAGAGGTTTCACGAAGAAACACGTATTCCAGTTTCTGATTCAGAGCTCATCCTGTCCTGTTCTCTAGCTAAAGGGAAACTCAAAGTGAGGCCTAGCTTCGAAGGAGGGCCCTGACATGCCATGCAGCGGAGTAGGCGTGCAGCAGCTTCCATGAGGCCTTAGTCGCTCTTCTGCTTTAGTTGAACGCTAGTAAGCTTTTCAGGACTCGTAGACCCCCTCGCGGCAGCACTCGTTTCCGTACAAGGACCCTGAGCACCCCCAGGCTCCCCTGAGCTTGCTGGGCCACACTCAGACCCGTAGGCCATTCAGGGTGGCCCTGCGTAGGTCGAGTGAAGAGTCACACGCTGCACTCTTCCTTGGGCGAGCTAGATATCCCCAGCTCGCCAACGGCTTCATGAACGCGGTCCTAGCAAGTCCAGCATACCATGGAATTCGTCCTCGTTGCCCTACTCTGAGCGGTACTGAGAAAAACTCTCCGCTTACAAGTCCTTCTAGGACCTCATACCTGAAGTCACCGTATCTCCAGGAGAAAGGCAGCTTGCATTGCAACTTCCACTACAGCACAGTTTTGTGTGGAACACTTCAGGCTTTTGGGAGAGGCACAGGACCCTAGGAGTCCTAGGGCAGTCTTTCATCTAAGCAGTTCGCTACCCGCAGAGCACCTTATGTAGAAAAGTTGAATAAGGGAAGAGCCAGGGAGGTAGCTAGGTCTCTTTTGACCTGCCAGAAGCCGGAGACACTTACGCTGCGTGTCAACCTGGAGATGGTGCCTGATGGGACTGGCCTTGCTTTCCCACCTTGAAAGCTCCTCTTATGCGCCTTGAAGCTCCCATAAAAACACTGTGGTTGTCAGCATTATATTCATTGCAGGCATGGCTGTGTGAGGGAAAAAGAGGATACACGAAGAGACAGGGTATTTCAGTTTCTGATTCAGAGCTAATCCTGTCCTGTTTTATAGCTAAAGGGAAACTCAAAGTGAGCCCTCGCTTCGAAGGAGGGCCCTGATATGCCATGTAGCGGAGTCGGCGTGCAAAGGCTTCCATGAGGCCTTAGTCGCTCTCTTGCTTTAGTTGAACGCTAGTAAGGTATTCAGGACTCCTAGACCCCTCGCGGCAGCACTCGTTTCCGTACAAGGACACTGAGTACTCCAAGGCTTCCCTGGGCTTGCTGGGCCACAGTCAGACCCGTAGGCCTGTCAGGGTGCCCATGGGTAGGCGGAGTAAAGGGTAACACACTGCACGCTTCATTCGGGGAGCTAGGTATCCCCAGCTACAGAAAGGTTTCATGAACACAGTTCTAGAAAATCCAGCATAACATGGAAATCGTCCTCGTGACCCTAGTCTCAGCTGTACTGAGAAAAACTCTCTGCTTACAAGTCCTTCTAGGACCTCATAACAAGTCACCGAATCTCAAGATTAAAGGCAGATTGCATTGCAACTTCCACTACAACACTGTTTTCTGTGGAACAATTCAGGCTTTTGGGAGAGGCACAGGACCCTAGGAGACCTAGGGCACTCTTTCGTCTAGGCATTTCACTACACGCAGAGCACCCTGTGTAGAAAAGTTGAATGAGGGAAGAGCCAGGGAGGTAGCTAGGTCTCTTTGGACCTGCCAGAAGCCAGAGACACTTACGCTGCGTGTCAACCTGGAGATGGTGCCTGATGGGACTGGCCTTGTTTTCCCACCTTGAAAGCTCCTCTTATGCGCCTTGAAGCTCCCTTAAAAACCCTGTTGTTGTCAGGCTTATACTCATTGCAGGCATGACTGTTAGAGGAAAAAGAGGTTACACGAAGAGACAGGGTATCCCAGTTTCTCGGTCAGAGCTCATCCTGTCCTGTTCTATAGCTAAAGGGAATCTCAACGTGAGGCCTAACTTCGAAGGAGGGCCCTGATATGCCATGCAGCAGGGTAGGAGTGCGCAGCTTCCATGAGGCCTTAGTCGCACTTCTGCATTAGTTTCACGGTACTAATCTTCTCAGGACTCCTGCTCCCTTGCGTCTGCACCCGTTTCCGTACAAAGACACTGAGTAACCCCCAGGCTCCCCTGAGTTGAAGATCAACATTCAGACACGTAGGCCCTTCGGAGTGCCCGTGTCTGTGCCGAGTGAAGGGCAGCATGATGCACGCTCCCTCAGGGGAGCTCGATTTCCTCAGCTCACCAACAGCCTCAGGAACACGGTTGTAGTAGGTGCAGCATGCCATGCCAGTCTGCCTGCTTACAGTAGTCCGAGCTGTACTGAGGAAAACTCTTTGCTTACAGTTCCTTCTACCAGCTCCTAGCTGAAGTCAACCAACCTCTAGGAGAGAGTCGGCTTGTGGTCCAAGTGCAACTAGAGCACACTTTCTGGTGTAACGCCGCAGGCTTTTGGAAGATGCCCAGGAGCCCAGGACACCTAGGGAATTCTTTCATTTAGGCAGTTCGCTACACGCAGAACACCCTGCAGAGAAAAGTTGATTCTCCAAGGACCCAGTGAGGAGCTAGGTCTCTCTTGACCTGCTAGAAACCACAGATGCTTCTTCTGCGTGTCAGCCTGGAAATGGCGGCCTTAGGAGACAAGCCTTGTTTTCCCGTCTTGAAAGCTCCATTCATGCGGCCTTGAAGCTACCTGAAAAACACTGTGGTTGTCGGACTTGTCCTCACTCCAGGCATGGCTCTGGAAGAAAATGAGTTTTCTCCAAAGAAAGAGGGTGCTTCCAGGCCCTGGTGGGGAGCATATCCTGCCCTGCACTAGAGCTAAGGGGAATCTCAACGTGCGCCCTACCCTCGACCTAAGGCTCTGATTTGCCCTCCAGAAGGGTAGTTGTGCAGCATTTTCCTTGAGGCCTTAGTCGCAGTCCTGCATTAGTTTAAAGGTACTACTCTTCTCAGGACTCCAGGCCCACTCGTGTCAGTACCCATTTGCGTACAAGAACTCTGAGTACCCCAGGACTCCCCTGGGCTTGCTGGGCCACACTCAGACCCGTAGGCCCTTCAGTGTGCCCCTTTTTAGGCCGAGTGAAAGATAACAAACTGCACTCTTTCTTGGGAAAGCTAGATTTCCTCAGCTCACCATCAGCCTCAGGAACACGGTTCTAGCAAGGCCAGCAAACCATGGAAGTCTGCCTCCTCACCCGATTCTGAGCTGTACTGAGTAAACCTCTCTGCTTTGAAGTCCTTCGAGGACCTCAGACCTGAAGTCACCGTATCTCAAGGAGAAAGACGGCTTGCATTCCAACTTCCACTACGGCACAGTGTTCTGTGTAACACTTCAGGCTTTGGGACATGCACAGGGCTCTTAGAGACCTAGGGCAGTCTATTCTCTAGGCACTTCACTACACGTACAACACCCTGTGCAGAAAAATTGATTCTGGGAAGAGCCAAGTAGGTAGCTAGGTCTCTTTTGACCTCTTAGAAACCACAGCTACTTATGTGGTGTGTCAATCTGGAAACAGGACCTGATGGGGCTAGCCTTGCTGTCCCATCATGAAAGCTCCTTTTATGGGCCTAGAAGCTAGAAGCTAACTGAAAAACACTGTTGGTGTCGGGCTTATACTCACGACAGGCATGGCTGTGAGAGGGAAAAAGAGGTTTCACGAAGAAACACGTATTCCAGTTTCTGATTCAGAGCTCATCCTGTCCTGTTCTCTAGCTAAAGGGAAACTCAAAGTGAGGCCTAGCTTCGAAGGAGGGCCCTGACATGCCATGCAGCGGAGTAGGCGTGCAGCAGCTTCCATGAGGCCTTAGTCGCTCTTCTGCTTTAGTTGAACGCTAGTAAGCTTTTCAGGACTCGTAGACCCCCTCGCGGCAGCACTCGTTTCCGTACAAGGACCCTGAGCACCCCCAGGCTCCCCTGAGCTTGCTGGGCCACACTCAGACCCGTAGGCCATTCAGGGTGGCCCTGCGTAGGTCGAGTGAAGAGTCACACGCTGCACTCTTCCTTGGGCGAGCTAGATATCCCCAGCTCGCCAACGGCTTCATGAACGCGGTCCTAGCAAGTCCAGCATACCATGGAATTCGTCCTCGTTGCCCTACTCTGAGCGGTACTGAGAAAAACTCTCTGCTTACAAGTCCTTCTAGGACCTCATACCTGAAGTCACCGTATCTCCAGGAGAAAGGCAGCTTGCATTGCAACTTCCACTACAGCACAGTTTTGTGTGGAACACTTCAGGCTTTTGGGAGAGGCACCGGACCCTCAGAGACCTAGGGCCCTCTTTCGTCTAGGCAGTTCACTACACGCAGAACACCCTGTGTAGAAAAGTTGAATCAGGGAAGAGCCAGGGAGCTAGCTAGGTCTCTTTTGACCTGCCAGTACCCTGAGACACTTACTATGAGTGTCATCCTGGAGATGGTGCCTGATGGGACTGGCCTTGTTTTCCCACCTTGAAAGCTCCTCTTATGCGCCTTGAAGATCCCTTAAAAACACTGTGGTTGTCAGCCTTATACTCACGGCAGGCATGGCTGTGAGAGGGAAAAAAAGGTTTCACGAAGAAACAGGGTATCCCAGTTTCTCGGTCAGAGCTCATCCTGTCCTGTTCTATAGCTAAAGGGAATCTCAACGTGAGGCCTAACTTCGAAGGAGGGCCCTGATATGCCATGCAGCAGGGTAGGAGTGCGCAGCTTCCATGAGGCCTTAGTCGCACTTCTGCATTAGTTTCACGGTACTAATCTTCTCAGGACTCCTGCTCCCTTGCGTCTGCACCCGTTTCCGTACAAAGACACTGAGTAACCCCCAGGCTCCCCTGAGTTGAAGATCAACATTCAGACACGTAGGCCCTTCGGAGTGCCCGTGTCTGTGCCGAGTGAAGGGCAGCATGATGCACGCTCCCTCGGGGGAGCTCGATTTCCTCAGCTCACCAACAGCCTCAGGAACACGGTTGTAGTAGGTGCAGCATGCCATGCCAGTCTGCCTGCTTACAGTAGTCCGAGCTGTACTGAGGAAAACTCTTTGCTTACAGTTCCTTCTACCAGCTCCTAGCTGAAGTCAACCAACCTCTAGGAGAGAGTCGGCTTGTGGTCCAAGTGCAACTAGAGCACACTTTCTGGTGTAACGCCGCAGGCTTTTGGAAGATGCCCAGGAGCCCAGGACACCTAGGGAATTCTTTCATTTAGGCAGTTCGCTACACGCAGAACACCCTGCAGAGAAAAGTTGATTCTCCAAGGACCCAGTGAGGAGCTAGGTCTCTCTTGACCTGCTAGAAACCACAGATGCTTCTTCTGCGTGTCAGCCTGGAAATGGCGGCCTTAGGAGACAAGCCTTGTTTTCCCGTCTTGAAAGCTCCATTCATGCGGCCTTGAAGCTACCTGAAAAACACTGTGGTTGTCGGACTTGTCCTCACTCCAGGCATGGCTCTGGAAGAAAATGAGTTTTCTCCAAAGAAAGAGGGTGCTTCCAGGCCCTGGTGGGGAGCATATCCTGCCCTGCACTAGAGCTAAGGGGAATCTCAACGTGCGCCCTACCCTCGACCTAAGGCTCTGATTTGCCCTCCAGAAGGGTAGTTGTGCAGCATTTTCCTTGAGGCCTTAGTCGCAGTCCTGCATTAGTTTAAAGGTACTACTCTTCTCAGGACTCCAGGCCCACTCGTGTCAGTACCCATTTGCGTACAAGAACTCTGAGTACCCCAGGACTCCCCTGGGCTTGCTGGGCCACACTCAGACCCGTAGGCCCTTCAGTGTGCCCCTTTTTAGGCCGAGTGAAAGATAACAAACTGCACTCTTTCTTGGGAAAGCTAGATTTCCTCAGCTCACCATCAGCCTCAGGAACACGGTTCTAGCAAGGCCAGCAAACCATGGAAGTCTGCCTCATCGGCCGATTCTGAGCTGTACTGAGTAAAACTCTCTGCTTTGAAGTCCTTCGAGGACCTCGTACCTGAAGTCACCGTATCTCAAGGAGAAAGACGGCTTGCATTCCAACTTCCACTACGGCACAGTGATCTGTGTAACACTTCAGGCTTTGGGACATGCACAGGGCTCTTAGAGACCTAGGGCAGTCTATTGTCTAGGCACTTCACTACACGTACAACACCCTGTGCAGAAATATTGATTCTGGGCAGAGCCAAGTAGGTAGCCAGGTCTCTTTTGACCTCTTAGAAACCACAGCTACTTATGCTGTGTGTCAATCTGGAAACAGGACCTGATGGGGCTAGCCTTGCTGTCCCATCATGAAAGCTCCTTTTATGCGCCTAGAAGCTAACTGAAAAACACTGTTGGTGTCGGGCTTATACTCACGACAGGCATGGCTGTGAGAGGGAAAAAGAGGTTTCACGAAGAAACACGTATTCCAGTTTCTGATTCAGAGCTCATCCTGTCCTGTTCTCTAGCTAAAGGGAAACTCAAAGTGAGGCCTAGCTTCGAAGGAGGGCCCTGATACGCCATGCAGTGGAGTAGGCGTGCAGCAGCTTCCATGAGGCCTTAGTCGCTCTTCTGCTTTAGTTGAACGCTAGTAAGCTTTTCAGGACTCGTAGAGCCCTCGCGGCAGCACTCGTTTCCGTATAGCGACCCTGAGTACCCCGAGGCTCCCCTGGGATTGCTGGGTCACACTCAGACCCGTAGGCCATTCAGGGTGGCCCTACGTAGGTCGAGTGAAGAGTCACACGCTGCACTCTTCCTTGGGCGAGCTAGATATCCCCAGCTCGCCAATGGCTTCATGAACACGGTCCTAGCAAGTCCAGCATACCATGAAATTCGTCCTCGTTGCCCTACTCTGAGCGGTACTGAGAAAAACTCTCTGCTTACAAGTCCTTCTAGGACCTCATAGCTTAAGTCACCGTATCTCAAGGAGAAAGGCAGCTTGCATTGCAACTTCCACTACAGCACAGTTTTCTGTGGAACACTTCAGGCTTTTGGGAGAGGCACCGGACCCTCAGAGACCTAGGGCCCTCTTTCGTCTAGGCAGTTCACTACACGCAGAACACCCTGTGTAGAAAAGTTGAATCAGGGAAGAGCCAGGGAGCTAGCTAGGTCTCTTTTGACCTGCCAGTACCCTGAGACACTTACTCTGAGTGTCATCCTGGAGATGGTGCCTGATGGGACTGGCCTTGTTTTCCCACCTTGAAAGCTCCTCTTATGCGCCTTGAAGATCCCTTAAAAACACTGTGGTTGTCAGCCTTATACTCACGGCAGGCATGGCTGTGAGAGGGAAAAAAAGGTTTCACGAAGAAACAGGGTATCCCAGTTTCTCGGTCAGAGCTCATCCTGTCCTGTTCTATAGCTAAAGGGAATCTCAACGTGAGGCCTAACTTCGAAGGAGGGCCCTGATATGCCATGCAGCAGGGTAGGAGTGCGCAGCTTCCATGAGGCCTTAGTCGCACTTCTGCATTAGTTTCACGGTACTAATCTTCTCAGGACTCCTGCTCCCTTGCGTCTGCACCCGTTTCCGTACAAAGACACTGAGTAACCCCCAGGCTCCCCTGAGTTGAAGATCAACATTCAGACACGTAGGCCCTTCGGAGTGCCCGTGTCTGTGCCGAGTGAAGGGCAGCATGATGCACGCTCCCTCGGGGGAGCTCGATTTCCTCAGCTCACCAACAGCCTCAGGAACACGGTTGTAGTAGGTGCAGCATGCCATGCCAGTCTGCCTGCTTACAGTAGTCCGAGCTGTACTGAGGAAAACTCTTTGCTTACAGTTCCTTCTACCAGCTCCTAGCTGAAGTCAACCAACCTCTAGGAGAGAGTCGGCTTGTGGTCCAAGTGCAACTAGAGCACACTTTCTGGTGTAACGCCGCAGGCTTTTGGAAGATGCCCAGGAGCCCAGGACACCTAGGGAATTCTTTCATTTAGGCAGTTCGCTACACGCAGAACACCCTGCAGAGAAAAGTTGATTCTCCAAGGACCCAGTGAGGAGCTAGGTCTCTCTTGACCTGCTAGAAACCACAGATGCTTCTTCTGCGTGTCAGCCTGGAAATGGCGGCCTTAGGAGACAAGCCTTGTTTTCCCGTCTTGAAAGCTCCATTCATGCGGCCTTGAAGCTACCTGAAAAACACTGTGGTTGTCGGACTTGTCCTCACTCCAGGCATGGCTCTGGAAGAAAATGAGTTTTCTCCAAAGAAAGAGGGTGCTTCCAGGCCCTGGTGGGGAGCATATCCTGCCCTGCACTAGAGCTAAGGGGAATCTCAACGTGCGCCCTACCCTCGACCTAAGGCTCTGATTTGCCCTCCAGAAGGGTAGTTGTGCAGCATTTTCCTTGAGGCCTTAGTCGCAGTCCTGCATTAGTTTAAAGGTACTACTCTTCTCAGGACTCCAGGCCCACTCGTGTCAGTACCCATTTGCGTACAAGAACTCTGAGTACCCCAGGACTCCCCTGGGCTTGCTGGGCCACACTCAGACCCGTAGGCCCTTCAGTGTGCCCCTTTTTAGGCCGAGTGAAAGATAACAAACTGCACTCTTTCTTGGGAAAGCTAGATTTCCTCAGCTCACCATCAGCCTCAGGAACACGGTTCTAGCAAGGCCAGCAAACCATGGAAGTCTGCCTCCTCACCCGATTCTGAGCTGTACTGAGTAAACCTCTCTGCTTTGAAGTCCTTCGAGGACCTCAGACCTGAAGTCACCGTATCTCAAGGAGAAAGACGGCTTGCATTCCAACTTCCACTACGGCACAGTGTTCTGTGTAACACTTCAGGCTTTGGGACATGCACAGGGCTCTTAGAGACCTAGGGCAGTCTATTCTCTAGGCACTTCACTACACGTACAACACCCTGTGCAGAAAAATTGATTCTGGGAAGAGCCAAGTAGGTAGCTAGGTCTCTTTTGACCTCTTAGAAACCACAGCTACTTATGTGGTGTGTCAATCTGGAAACAGGACCTGATGGGGCTAGCCTTGCTGTCCCATCATGAAAGCTCCTTTTATGGGCCTAGAAGCTAGAAGCTAACTGAAAAACACTGTTGGTGTCGGGCTTATACTCACGACAGGCATGGCTGTGAGAGGGAAAAAGAGGTTTCACGAAGAAACACGTATTCCAGTTTCTGATTCAGAGCTCATCCTGTCCTGTTCTCTAGCTAAAGGGAAACTCAAAGTGAGGCCTAGCTTCGAAGGAGGGCCCTGACATGCCATGCAGCGGAGTAGGCGTGCAGCAGCTTCCATGAGGCCTTAGTCGCTCTTCTGCTTTAGTTGAACGCTAGTAAGCTTTTCAGGACTCGTAGACCCCCTCGCGGCAGCACTCGTTTCCGTACAAGGACCCTGAGCACCCCCAGGCTCCCCTGAGCTTGCTGGGCCACACTCAGACCCGTAGGCCATTCAGGGTGGCCCTGCGTAGGTCGAGTGAAGAGTCACACGCTGCACTCTTCCTTGGGCGAGCTAGATATCCCCAGCTCGCCAACGGCTTCATGAACGCGGTCCTAGCAAGTCCAGCATACCATGGAATTCGTCCTCGTTGCCCTACTCTGAGCGGTACTGAGAAAAACTCTCTGCTTACAAGTCCTTCTAGGACCTCATACCTGAAGTCACCGTATCTCCAGGAGAAAGGCAGCTTGCATTGCAACTTCCACTACAGCACAGTTTTGTGTGGAACACTTCAGGCTTTTGGGAGAGGCACAGGACCCTAGGAGTCCTAGGGCAGTCTTTCATCTAAGCAGTTCGCTACCCGCAGAGCACCTTATGTAGAAAAGTTGAATAAGGGAAGAGCCAGGGAGGTAGCTAGGTCTCTTTTGACCTGCCAGAAGCCGGAGACACTTACGCTGCGTGTCAACCTGGAGATGGTGCCTGATGGGACTGGCCTTGCTTTCCCACCTTGAAAGCTCCTCTTATGCGCCTTGAAGCTCCCATAAAAACACTGTGGTTGTCAGCATTATATTCATTGCAGGCATGGCTGTGTGAGGGAAAAAGAGGATACACGAAGAGACAGGGTATTTCAGTTTCTGATTCAGAGCTAATCCTGTCCTGTTTTATAGCTAAAGGGAAACTCAAAGTGAGCCCTCGCTTCGAAGGAGGGCCCTGATATGCCATGTAGCGGAGTCGGCGTGCAAAGGCTTCCATGAGGCCTTAGTCGCTCTCTTGCTTTAGTTGAACGCTAGTAAGGTATTCAGGACTCCTAGACCCCTCGCGGCAGCACTCGTTTCCGTACAAGGACACTGAGTACTCCAAGGCTTCCCTGGGCTTGCTGGGCCACAGTCAGACCCGTAGGCCTGTCAGGGTGCCCATGGGTAGGCGGAGTAAAGGGTAACACACTGCACGCTTCATTCGGGGAGCTAGGTATCCCCAGCTACAGAAAGGTTTCATGAACACAGTTCTAGAAAATCCAGCATAACATGGAAATCGTCCTCGTGACCCTAGTCTCAGCTGTACTGAGAAAAACTCTCTGCTTACAAGTCCTTCTAGGACCTCATAACAAGTCACCGAATCTCAAGATTAAAGGCAGATTGCATTGCAACTTCCACTACAACACTGTTTTCTGTGGAACAATTCAGGCTTTTGGGAGAGGCACAGGACCCTAGGAGACCTAGGGCACTCTTTCGTCTAGGCATTTCACTACACGCAGAGCACCCTGTGTAGAAAAGTTGAATGAGGGAAGAGCCAGGGAGGTAGCTAGGTCTCTTTGGACCTGCCAGAAGCCAGAGACACTTACGCTGCGTGTCAACCTGGAGATGGTGCCTGATGGGACTGGCCTTGTTTTCCCACCTTGAAAGCTCCTCTTATGCGCCTTGAAGCTCCCTTAAAAACCCTGTTGTTGTCAGGCTTATACTCATTGCAGGCATGACTGTTAGAGGAAAAAGAGGTTACACGAAGAGACAGGGTATCCCAGTTTCTCGGTCAGAGCTCATCCTGTCCTGTTCTATAGCTAAAGGGAATCTCAACGTGAGGCCTAACTTCGAAGGAGGGCCCTGATATGCCATGCAGCAGGGTAGGAGTGCGCAGCTTCCATGAGGCCTTAGTCGCACTTCTGCATTAGTTTCACGGTACTAATCTTCTCAGGACTCCTGCTCCCTTGCGTCTGCACCCGTTTCCGTACAAAGACACTGAGTAACCCCCAGGCTCCCCTGAGTTGAAGATCAACATTCAGACACGTAGGCCCTTCGGAGTGCCCGTGTCTGTGCCGAGTGAAGGGCAGCATGATGCACGCTCCCTCGGGGGAGCTCGATTTCCTCAGCTCACCAACAGCCTCAGGAACACGGTTGTAGTAGGTGCAGCATGCCATGCCAGTCTGCCTGCTTACAGTAGTCCGAGCTGTACTGAGGAAAACTCTTTGCTTACAGTTCCTTCTACCAGCTCCTAGCTGAAGTCAACCAACCTCTAGGAGAGAGTCGGCTTGTGGTCCAAGTGCAACTAGAGCACACTTTCTGGTGTAACGCCGCAGGCTTTTGGAAGATGCCCAGGAGCCCAGGACACCTAGGGAATTCTTTCATTTAGGCAGTTCGCTACACGCAGAACACCCTGCAGAGAAAAGTTGATTCTCCAAGGACCCAGTGAGGAGCTAGGTCTCTCTTGACCTGCTAGAAACCACAGATGCTTCTTCTGCGTGTCAGCCTGGAAATGGCGGCCTTAGGAGACAAGCCTTGTTTTCCCGTCTTGAAAGCTCCATTCATGCGGCCTTGAAGCTACCTGAAAAACACTGTGGTTGTCGGACTTGTCCTCACTCCAGGCATGGCTCTGGAAGAAAATGAGTTTTCTCCAAAGAAAGAGGGTGCTTCCAGGCCCTGGTGGGGAGCATATCCTGCCCTGCACTAGAGCTAAGGGGAATCTCAACGTGCGCCCTACCCTCGACCTAAGGCTCTGATTTGCCCTCCAGAAGGGTAGTTGTGCAGCATTTTCCTTGAGGCCTTAGTCGCAGTCCTGCATTAGTTTAAAGGTACTACTCTTCTCAGGACTCCAGGCCCACTCGTGTCAGTACCCATTTGCGTACAAGAACTCTGAGTACCCCAGGACTCCCCTGGGCTTGCTGGGCCACACTCAGACCCGTAGGCCCTTCAGTGTGCCCCTTTTTAGGCCGAGTGAAAGATAACAAACTGCACTCTTTCTTGGGAAAGCTAGATTTCCTCAGCTCACCATCAGCCTCAGGAACACGGTTCTAGCAAGGCCAGCAAACCATGGAAGTCTGCCTCCTCACCCGATTCTGAGCTGTACTGAGTAAACCTCTCTGCTTTGAAGTCCTTCGAGGACCTCAGACCTGAAGTCACCGTATCTCAAGGAGAAAGACGGCTTGCATTCCAACTTCCACTACGGCACAGTGTTCTGTGTAACACTTCAGGCTTTGGGACATGCACAGGGCTCTTAGAGACCTAGGGCAGTCTATTCTCTAGGCACTTCACTACACGTACAACACCCTGTGCAGAAAAATTGATTCTGGGAAGAGCCAAGTAGGTAGCTAGGTCTCTTTTGACCTCTTAGAAACCACAGCTACTTATGTGGTGTGTCAATCTGGAAACAGGACCTGATGGGGCTAGCCTTGCTGTCCCATCATGAAAGCTCCTTTTATGGGCCTAGAAGCTAGAAGCTAACTGAAAAACACTGTTGGTGTCGGGCTTATACTCACGACAGGCATGGCTGTGAGAGGGAAAAAGAGGTTTCACGAAGAAACACGTATTCCAGTTTCTGATTCAGAGCTCATCCTGTCCTGTTCTCTAGCTAAAGGGAAACTCAAAGTGAGGCCTAGCTTCGAAGGAGGGCCCTGACATGCCATGCAGCGGAGTAGGCGTGCAGCAGCTTCCATGAGGCCTTAGTCGCTCTTCTGCTTTAGTTGAACGCTAGTAAGCTTTTCAGGACTCGTAGACCCCCTCGCGGCAGCACTCGTTTCCGTACAAGGACCCTGAGCACCCCCAGGCTCCCCTGAGCTTGCTGGGCCACACTCAGACCCGTAGGCCATTCAGGGTGGCCCTGCGTAGGTCGAGTGAAGAGTCACACGCTGCACTCTTCCTTGGGCGAGCTAGATATCCCCAGCTCGCCAACGGCTTCATGAACGCGGTCCTAGCAAGTCCAGCATACCATGGAATTCGTCCTCGTTGCCCTACTCTGAGCGGTACTGAGAAAAACTCTCTGCTTACAAGTCCTTCTAGGACCTCATACCTGAAGTCACCGTATCTCCAGGAGAAAGGCAGCTTGCATTGCAACTTCCACTACAGCACAGTTTTGTGTGGAACACTTCAGGCTTTTGGGAGAGGCACAGGACCCTAGGAGTCCTAGGGCAGTCTTTCATCTAAGCAGTTCGCTACCCGCAGAGCACCTTATGTAGAAAAGTTGAATAAGGGAAGAGCCAGGGAGGTAGCTAGGTCTCTTTTGACCTGCCAGAAGCCGGAGACACTTACGCTGCGTGTCAACCTGGAGATGGTGCCTGATGGGACTGGCCTTGCTTTCCCACCTTGAAAGCTCCTCTTATGCGCCTTGAAGCTCCCATAAAAACACTGTGGTTGTCAGCATTATATTCATTGCAGGCATGGCTGTGTGAGGGAAAAAGAGGATACACGAAGAGACAGGGTATTTCAGTTTCTGATTCAGAGCTAATCCTGTCCTGTTTTATAGCTAAAGGGAAACTCAAAGTGAGCCCTCGCTTCGAAGGAGGGCCCTGATATGCCATGTAGCGGAGTCGGCGTGCAAAGGCTTCCATGAGGCCTTAGTCGCTCTCTTGCTTTAGTTGAACGCTAGTAAGGTATTCAGGACTCCTAGACCCCTCGCGGCAGCACTCGTTTCCGTACAAGGACACTGAGTACTCCAAGGCTTCCCTGGGCTTGCTGGGCCACAGTCAGACCCGTAGGCCTGTCAGGGTGCCCATGGGTAGGCGGAGTAAAGGGTAACACACTGCACGCTTCATTCGGGGAGCTAGGTATCCCCAGCTACAGAAAGGTTTCATGAACACAGTTCTAGAAAATCCAGCATAACATGGAAATCGTCCTCGTGACCCTAGTCTCAGCTGTACTGAGAAAAACTCTCTGCTTACAAGTCCTTCTAGGACCTCATAACAAGTCACCGAATCTCAAGATTAAAGGCAGATTGCATTGCAACTTCCACTACAACACTGTTTTCTGTGGAACAATTCAGGCTTTTGGGAGAGGCACAGGACCCTAGGAGACCTAGGGCACTCTTTCGTCTAGGCATTTCACTACACGCAGAGCACCCTGTGTAGAAAAGTTGAATGAGGGAAGAGCCAGGGAGGTAGCTAGGTCTCTTTGGACCTGCCAGAAGCCAGAGACACTTACGCTGCGTGTCAACCTGGAGATGGTGCCTGATGGGACTGGCCTTGTTTTCCCACCTTGAAAGCTCCTCTTATGCGCCTTGAAGCTCCCTTAAAAACCCTGTTGTTGTCAGGCTTATACTCATTGCAGGCATGACTGTTAGAGGAAAAAGAGGTTACACGAAGAGACAGGGTATCCCAGTTTCTCGGTCAGAGCTCATCCTGTCCTGTTCTATAGCTAAAGGGAATCTCAACGTGAGGCCTAACTTCGAAGGAGGGCCCTGATATGCCATGCAGCAGGGTAGGAGTGCGCAGCTTCCATGAGGCCTTAGTCGCACTTCTGCATTAGTTTCACGGTACTAATCTTCTCAGGACTCCTGCTCCCTTGCGTCTGCACCCGTTTCCGTACAAAGACACTGAGTAACCCCCAGGCTCCCCTGAGTTGAAGATCAACATTCAGACACGTAGGCCCTTCGGAGTGCCCGTGTCTGTGCCGAGTGAAGGGCAGCATGATGCACGCTCCCTCGGGGGAGCTCGATTTCCTCAGCTCACCAACAGCCTCAGGAACACGGTTGTAGTAGGTGCAGCATGCCATGCCAGTCTGCCTGCTTACAGTAGTCCGAGCTGTACTGAGGAAAACTCTTTGCTTACAGTTCCTTCTACCAGCTCCTAGCTGAAGTCAACCAACCTCTAGGAGAGAGTCGGCTTGTGGTCCAAGTGCAACTAGAGCACACTTTCTGGTGTAACGCCGCAGGCTTTTGGAAGATGCCCAGGAGCCCAGGACACCTAGGGAATTCTTTCATTTAGGCAGTTCGCTACACGCAGAACACCCTGCAGAGAAAAGTTGATTCTCCAAGGACCCAGTGAGGAGCTAGGTCTCTCTTGACCTGCTAGAAACCACAGATGCTTCTTCTGCGTGTCAGCCTGGAAATGGCGGCCTTAGGAGACAAGCCTTGTTTTCCCGTCTTGAAAGCTCCATTCATGCGGCCTTGAAGCTACCTGAAAAACACTGTGGTTGTCGGACTTGTCCTCACTCCAGGCATGGCTCTGGAAGAAAATGAGTTTTCTCCAAAGAAAGAGGGTGCTTCCAGGCCCTGGTGGGGAGCATATCCTGCCCTGCACTAGAGCTAAGGGGAATCTCAACGTGCGCCCTACCCTCGACCTAAGGCTCTGATTTGCCCTCCAGAAGGGTAGTTGTGCAGCATTTTCCTTGAGGCCTTAGTCGCAGTCCTGCATTAGTTTAAAGGTACTACTCTTCTCAGGACTCCAGGCCCACTCGTGTCAGTACCCATTTGCGTACAAGAACTCTGAGTACCCCAGGACTCCCCTGGGCTTGCTGGGCCACACTCAGACCCGTAGGCCCTTCAGTGTGCCCCTTTTTAGGCCGAGTGAAAGATAACAAACTGCACTCTTTCTTGGGAAAGCTAGATTTCCTCAGCTCACCATCAGCCTCAGGAACACGGTTCTAGCAAGGCCAGCAAACCATGGAAGTCTGCCTCCTCACCCGATTCTGAGCTGTACTGAGTAAACCTCTCTGCTTTGAAGTCCTTCGAGGACCTCAGACCTGAAGTCACCGTATCTCAAGGAGAAAGACGGCTTGCATTCCAACTTCCACTACGGCACAGTGTTCTGTGTAACACTTCAGGCTTTGGGACATGCACAGGGCTCTTAGAGACCTAGGGCAGTCTATTCTCTAGGCACTTCACTACACGTACAACACCCTGTGCAGAAAAATTGATTCTGGGAAGAGCCAAGTAGGTAGCTAGGTCTCTTTTGACCTCTTAGAAACCACAGCTACTTATGTGGTGTGTCAATCTGGAAACAGGACCTGATGGGGCTAGCCTTGCTGTCCCATCATGAAAGCTCCTTTTATGGGCCTAGAAGCTAGAAGCTAACTGAAAAACACTGTTGGTGTCGGGCTTATACTCACGACAGGCATGGCTGTGAGAGGGAAAAAGAGGTTTCACGAAGAAACACGTATTCCAGTTTCTGATTCAGAGCTCATCCTGTCCTGTTCTCTAGCTAAAGGGAAACTCAAAGTGAGGCCTAGCTTCGAAGGAGGGCCCTGACATGCCATGCAGCGGAGTAGGCGTGCAGCAGCTTCCATGAGGCCTTAGTCGCTCTTCTGCTTTAGTTGAACGCTAGTAAGCTTTTCAGGACTCGTAGACCCCCTCGCGGCAGCACTCGTTTCCGTACAAGGACCCTGAGCACCCCCAGGCTCCCCTGAGCTTGCTGGGCCACACTCAGACCCGTAGGCCATTCAGGGTGGCCCTGCGTAGGTCGAGTGAAGAGTCACACGCTGCACTCTTCCTTGGGCGAGCTAGATATCCCCAGCTCGCCAACGGCTTCATGAACGCGGTCCTAGCAAGTCCAGCATACCATGGAATTCGTCCTCGTTGCCCTACTCTGAGCGGTACTGAGAAAAACTCTCTGCTTACAAGTCCTTCTAGGACCTCATACCTGAAGTCACCGTATCTCCAGGAGAAAGGCAGCTTGCATTGCAACTTCCACTACAGCACAGTTTTGTGTGGAACACTTCAGGCTTTTGGGAGAGGCACAGGACCCTAGGAGTCCTAGGGCAGTCTTTCATCTAAGCAGTTCGCTACCCGCAGAGCACCTTATGTAGAAAAGTTGAATAAGGGAAGAGCCAGGGAGGTAGCTAGGTCTCTTTTGACCTGCCAGAAGCCGGAGACACTTACGCTGCGTGTCAACCTGGAGATGGTGCCTGATGGGACTGGCCTTGCTTTCCCACCTTGAAAGCTCCTCTTATGCGCCTTGAAGCTCCCATAAAAACACTGTGGTTGTCAGCATTATATTCATTGCAGGCATGGCTGTGTGAGGGAAAAAGAGGATACACGAAGAGACAGGGTATTTCAGTTTCTGATTCAGAGCTAATCCTGTCCTGTTTTATAGCTAAAGGGAAACTCAAAGTGAGCCCTCGCTTCGAAGGAGGGCCCTGATATGCCATGTAGCGGAGTCGGCGTGCAAAGGCTTCCATGAGGCCTTAGTCGCTCTCTTGCTTTAGTTGAACGCTAGTAAGGTATTCAGGACTCCTAGACCCCTCGCGGCAGCACTCGTTTCCGTACAAGGACACTGAGTACTCCAAGGCTTCCCTGGGCTTGCTGGGCCACAGTCAGACCCGTAGGCCTGTCAGGGTGCCCATGGGTAGGCGGAGTAAAGGGTAACACACTGCACGCTTCATTCGGGGAGCTAGGTATCCCCAGCTACAGAAAGGTTTCATGAACACAGTTCTAGAAAATCCAGCATAACATGGAAATCGTCCTCGTGACCCTAGTCTCAGCTGTACTGAGAAAAACTCTCTGCTTACAAGTCCTTCTAGGACCTCATAACAAGTCACCGAATCTCAAGATTAAAGGCAGATTGCATTGCAACTTCCACTACAACACTGTTTTCTGTGGAACAATTCAGGCTTTTGGGAGAGGCACAGGACCCTAGGAGACCTAGGGCACTCTTTCGTCTAGGCATTTCACTACACGCAGAGCACCCTGTGTAGAAAAGTTGAATGAGGGAAGAGCCAGGGAGGTAGCTAGGTCTCTTTGGACCTGCCAGAAGCCAGAGACACTTACGCTGCGTGTCAACCTGGAGATGGTGCCTGATGGGACTGGCCTTGTTTTCCCACCTTGAAAGCTCCTCTTATGCGCCTTGAAGCTCCCTTAAAAACCCTGTTGTTGTCAGGCTTATACTCATTGCAGGCATGACTGTTAGAGGAAAAAGAGGTTACACGAAGAGACAGGGTATCCCAGTTTCTCGGTCAGAGCTCATCCTGTCCTGTTCTATAGCTAAAGGGAATCTCAACGTGAGGCCTAACTTCGAAGGAGGGCCCTGATATGCCATGCAGCAGGGTAGGAGTGCGCAGCTTCCATGAGGCCTTAGTCGCACTTCTGCATTAGTTTCACGGTACTAATCTTCTCAGGACTCCTGCTCCCTTGCGTCTGCACCCGTTTCCGTACAAAGACACTGAGTAACCCCCAGGCTCCCCTGAGTTGAAGATCAACATTCAGACACGTAGGCCCTTCGGAGTGCCCGTGTCTGTGCCGAGTGAAGGGCAGCATGATGCACGCTCCCTCGGGGGAGCTCGATTTCCTCAGCTCACCAACAGCCTCAGGAACACGGTTGTAGTAGGTGCAGCATGCCATGCCAGTCTGCCTGCTTACAGTAGTCCGAGCTGTACTGAGGAAAACTCTTTGCTTACAGTTCCTTCTACCAGCTCCTAGCTGAAGTCAACCAACCTCTAGGAGAGAGTCGGCTTGTGGTCCAAGTGCAACTAGAGCACACTTTCTGGTGTAACGCCGCAGGCTTTTGGAAGATGCCCAGGAGCCCAGGACACCTAGGGAATTCTTTCATTTAGGCAGTTCGCTACACGCAGAACACCCTGCAGAGAAAAGTTGATTCTCCAAGGACCCAGTGAGGAGCTAGGTCTCTCTTGACCTGCTAGAAACCACAGATGCTTCTTCTGCGTGTCAGCCTGGAAATGGCGGCCTTAGGAGACAAGCCTTGTTTTCCCGTCTTGAAAGCTCCATTCATGCGGCCTTGAAGCTACCTGAAAAACACTGTGGTTGTCGGACTTGTCCTCACTCCAGGCATGGCTCTGGAAGAAAATGAGTTTTCTCCAAAGAAAGAGGGTGCTTCCAGGCCCTGGTGGGGAGCATATCCTGCCCTGCACTAGAGCTAAGGGGAATCTCAACGTGCGCCCTACCCTCGACCTAAGGCTCTGATTTGCCCTCCAGAAGGGTAGTTGTGCAGCATTTTCCTTGAGGCCTTAGTCGCAGTCCTGCATTAGTTTAAAGGTACTACTCTTCTCAGGACTCCAGGCCCACTCGTGTCAGTACCCATTTGCGTACAAGAACTCTGAGTACCCCAGGACTCCCCTGGGCTTGCTGGGCCACACTCAGACCCGTAGGCCCTTCAGTGTGCCCCTTTTTAGGCCGAGTGAAAGATAACAAACTGCACTCTTTCTTGGGAAAGCTAGATTTCCTCAGCTCACCATCAGCCTCAGGAACACGGTTCTAGCAAGGCCAGCAAACCATGGAAGTCTGCCTCCTCACCCGATTCTGAGCTGTACTGAGTAAACCTCTCTGCTTTGAAGTCCTTCGAGGACCTCAGACCTGAAGTCACCGTATCTCAAGGAGAAAGACGGCTTGCATTCCAACTTCCACTACGGCACAGTGTTCTGTGTAACACTTCAGGCTTTGGGACATGCACAGGGCTCTTAGAGACCTAGGGCAGTCTATTCTCTAGGCACTTCACTACACGTACAACACCCTGTGCAGAAAAATTGATTCTGGGAAGAGCCAAGTAGGTAGCTAGGTCTCTTTTGACCTCTTAGAAACCACAGCTACTTATGTGGTGTGTCAATCTGGAAACAGGACCTGATGGGGCTAGCCTTGCTGTCCCATCATGAAAGCTCCTTTTATGGGCCTAGAAGCTAGAAGCTAACTGAAAAACACTGTTGGTGTCGGGCTTATACTCACGACAGGCATGGCTGTGAGAGGGAAAAAGAGGTTTCACGAAGAAACACGTATTCCAGTTTCTGATTCAGAGCTCATCCTGTCCTGTTCTCTAGCTAAAGGGAAACTCAAAGTGAGGCCTAGCTTCGAAGGAGGGCCCTGACATGCCATGCAGCGGAGTAGGCGTGCAGCAGCTTCCATGAGGCCTTAGTCGCTCTTCTGCTTTAGTTGAACGCTAGTAAGCTTTTCAGGACTCGTAGACCCCCTCGCGGCAGCACTCGTTTCCGTACAAGGACCCTGAGCACCCCCAGGCTCCCCTGAGCTTGCTGGGCCACACTCAGACCCGTAGGCCATTCAGGGTGGCCCTGCGTAGGTCGAGTGAAGAGTCACACGCTGCACTCTTCCTTGGGCGAGCTAGATATCCCCAGCTCGCCAACGGCTTCATGAACGCGGTCCTAGCAAGTCCAGCATACCATGGAATTCGTCCTCGTTGCCCTACTCTGAGCGGTACTGAGAAAAACTCTCTGCTTACAAGTCCTTCTAGGACCTCATACCTGAAGTCACCGTATCTCCAGGAGAAAGGCAGCTTGCATTGCAACTTCCACTACAGCACAGTTTTGTGTGGAACACTTCAGGCTTTTGGGAGAGGCACAGGACCCTAGGAGTCCTAGGGCAGTCTTTCATCTAAGCAGTTCGCTACCCGCAGAGCACCTTATGTAGAAAAGTTGAATAAGGGAAGAGCCAGGGAGGTAGCTAGGTCTCTTTTGACCTGCCAGAAGCCGGAGACACTTACGCTGCGTGTCAACCTGGAGATGGTGCCTGATGGGACTGGCCTTGCTTTCCCACCTTGAAAGCTCCTCTTATGCGCCTTGAAGCTCCCATAAAAACACTGTGGTTGTCAGCATTATATTCATTGCAGGCATGGCTGTGTGAGGGAAAAAGAGGATACACGAAGAGACAGGGTATTTCAGTTTCTGATTCAGAGCTAATCCTGTCCTGTTTTATAGCTAAAGGGAAACTCAAAGTGAGCCCTCGCTTCGAAGGAGGGCCCTGATATGCCATGTAGCGGAGTCGGCGTGCAAAGGCTTCCATGAGGCCTTAGTCGCTCTCTTGCTTTAGTTGAACGCTAGTAAGGTATTCAGGACTCCTAGACCCCTCGCGGCAGCACTCGTTTCCGTACAAGGACACTGAGTACTCCAAGGCTTCCCTGGGCTTGCTGGGCCACAGTCAGACCCGTAGGCCTGTCAGGGTGCCCATGGGTAGGCGGAGTAAAGGGTAACACACTGCACGCTTCATTCGGGGAGCTAGGTATCCCCAGCTACAGAAAGGTTTCATGAACACAGTTCTAGAAAATCCAGCATAACATGGAAATCGTCCTCGTGACCCTAGTCTCAGCTGTACTGAGAAAAACTCTCTGCTTACAAGTCCTTCTAGGACCTCATAACAAGTCACCGAATCTCAAGATTAAAGGCAGATTGCATTGCAACTTCCACTACAACACTGTTTTCTGTGGAACAATTCAGGCTTTTGGGAGAGGCACAGGACCCTAGGAGACCTAGGGCACTCTTTCGTCTAGGCATTTCACTACACGCAGAGCACCCTGTGTAGAAAAGTTGAATGAGGGAAGAGCCAGGGAGGTAGCTAGGTCTCTTTGGACCTGCCAGAAGCCAGAGACACTTACGCTGCGTGTCAACCTGGAGATGGTGCCTGATGGGACTGGCCTTGTTTTCCCACCTTGAAAGCTCCTCTTATGCGCCTTGAAGCTCCCTTAAAAACCCTGTTGTTGTCAGGCTTATACTCATTGCAGGCATGACTGTTAGAGGAAAAAGAGGTTACACGAAGAGACAGGGTATCCCAGTTTCTCGGTCAGAGCTCATCCTGTCCTGTTCTATAGCTAAAGGGAATCTCAACGTGAGGCCTAACTTCGAAGGAGGGCCCTGATATGCCATGCAGCAGGGTAGGAGTGCGCAGCTTCCATGAGGCCTTAGTCGCACTTCTGCATTAGTTTCACGGTACTAATCTTCTCAGGACTCCTGCTCCCTTGCGTCTGCACCCGTTTCCGTACAAAGACACTGAGTAACCCCCAGGCTCCCCTGAGTTGAAGATCAACATTCAGACACGTAGGCCCTTCGGAGTGCCCGTGTCTGTGCCGAGTGAAGGGCAGCATGATGCACGCTCCCTCAGGGGAGCTCGATTTCCTCAGCTCACCAACAGCCTCAGGAACACGGTTGTAGTAGGTGCAGCATGCCATGCCAGTCTGCCTGCTTACAGTAGTCCGAGCTGTACTGAGGAAAACTCTTTGCTTACAGTTCCTTCTACCAGCTCCTAGCTGAAGTCAACCAACCTCTAGGAGAGAGTCGGCTTGTGGTCCAAGTGCAACTAGAGCACACTTTCTGGTGTAACGCCGCAGGCTTTTGGAAGATGCCCAGGAGCCCAGGACACCTAGGGAATTCTTTCATTTAGGCAGTTCGCTACACGCAGAACACCCTGCAGAGAAAAGTTGATTCTCCAAGGACCCAGTGAGGAGCTAGGTCTCTCTTGACCTGCTAGAAACCACAGATGCTTCTTCTGCGTGTCAGCCTGGAAATGGCGGCCTTAGGAGACAAGCCTTGTTTTCCTGTCTTGAAAGCTCCATTCATGCGGCCTTGAAGCTACCTGAAAAACACTGTGGTTGTCGGACTTGTCCTCACTCCAGGCATGGCTCTGGAAGAAAATGAGTTTTCTCCAAAGAAAGAGGGTGCTTCCAGGCCCTGGTGGGGAGCATATCCTGCCCTGCACTAGAGCTAAGGGGAATCTCAACGTGCGCCCTACCCTCGACCTAAGGCTCTGATTTGCCCTCCAGAAGGGTAGTTGTGCAGCATTTTCCTTGAGGCCTTAGTCGCAGTCCTGCATTAGTTTAAAGGTACTACTCTTCTCAGGACTCCAGGCCCACTCGTGTCAGTACCCATTTGCGTACAAGAACTCTGAGTACCCCAGGACTCCCCTGGGCTTGCTGGGCCACACTCAGACCCGTAGGCCCTTCAGTGTGCCCCTTTTTAGGCCGAGTGAAAGATAACAAACTGCACTCTTTCTTGGGAAAGCTAGATTTCCTCAGCTCACCATCAGCCTCAGGAACACGGTTCTAGCAAGGCCAGCAAACCATGGAAGTCTGCCTCCTCACCCGATTCTGAGCTGTACTGAGTAAACCTCTCTGCTTTGAAGTCCTTCGAGGACCTCAGACCTGAAGTCACCGTATCTCAAGGAGAAAGACGGCTTGCATTCCAACTTCCACTACGGCACAGTGTTCTGTGTAACACTTCAGGCTTTGGGACATGCACAGGGCTCTTAGAGACCTAGGGCAGTCTATTCTCTAGGCACTTCACTACACGTACAACACCCTGTGCAGAAAAATTGATTCTGGGAAGAGCCAAGTAGGTAGCTAGGTCTCTTTTGACCTCTTAGAAACCACAGCTACTTATGTGGTGTGTCAATCTGGAAACAGGACCTGATGGGGCTAGCCTTGCTGTCCCATCATGAAAGCTCCTTTTATGGGCCTAGAAGCTAGAAGCTAACTGAAAAACACTGTTGGTGTCGGGCTTATACTCACGACAGGCATGGCTGTGAGAGGGAAAAAGAGGTTTCACGAAGAAACACGTATTCCAGTTTCTGATTCAGAGCTCATCCTGTCCTGTTCTCTAGCTAAAGGGAAACTCAAAGTGAGGCCTAGCTTCGAAGGAGGGCCCTGAGATGCCATGCAGCGGAGTAGGCGTGCAGCAGCTTCCATGAGGCCTTAGTCGCTCTTCTGCTTTAGTTGAACGCTAGTAAGCTTTTCAGGACTCGTAGACCCCCTCGCGGCAGCACTCGTTTCCGTACAAGGACCCTGAGCACCCCCAGGCTCCCCTGAGCTTGCTGGGCCACACTCAGACCCGTAGGCCATTCAGGGTGGCCCTGCGTAGGTCGAGTGAAGAGTCACACGCTGCACTCTTCCTTGGGCGAGCTAGATATCCCCAGCTCGCCAACGGCTTCATGAACGCGGTCCTAGCAAGTCCAGCATACCATGGAATTCGTCCTCGTTGCCCTACTCTGAGCGGTACTGAGAAAAACTCTCTGCTTACAAGTCCTTCTAGGACCTCATACCTGAAGTCACCGTATCTCCAGGAGAAAGGCAGCTTGCATTGCAACTTCCACTACAGCACAGTTTTGTGTGGAACACTTCAGGCTTTTGGGAGAGGCACAGGACCCTAGGAGTCCTAGGGCAGTCTTTCATCTAAGCAGTTCGCTACCCGCAGAGCACCTTATGTAGAAAAGTTGAATAAGGGAAGAGCCAGGGAGGTAGCTAGGTCTCTTTTGACCTGCCAGAAGCCAGAGACACTTACGCTGCGTGTCAACCTGGAGATGGTGCCTGATGGGACTGGCCTTGTTTTCCCACCTTGAAAGCTCCTCTTATGCGCCTTGAAGCTCCCATAAAAACACTGTGGTTGTCAGCATTATATTCATTGCAGGCATGGCTGTGTGAGGGAAAAAGAGGATACACGAAGAGACAGGGTATTTCAGTTTCTGATTCAGAGCTAATCCTGTCCTGTTTTATAGCTAAAGGGAAACTCAAAGTGAGCCCTCGCTTCGAAGGAGGGCCCTGATATGCCATGTAGCGGAGTCGGCGTGCAAAGGCTTCCATGAGGCCTTAGTCGCTCTCTTGCTTTAGTTGAACGCTAGTAAGGTATTCAGGACTCCTAGAGCCCTCGCGGCAGCACTCGTTTCCGTACAAGGACACTGAGTACTCCAAGGCTTCCCTGGGCTTGCTGGGCCACAGTCAGACCCGTAGGCCTGTCAGGGTGCCCATGGGTAGGCGGAGTAAAGGGTAAAACACTGCACGCTTCATTCGGGGAGCTAGGTATCCCCAGCTACAGAAAGGTTTCATGAACACAGTTCTAGAAAATCCAGCATAACATGGAAATCGTCCTCGTGACCCTAGTCTCAGCTGTACTGAGAAAAACTCTCTGCTTACAAGTCCTTCTAGGACCTCATAACAAGTCACCGAATCTCAAGATTAAAGGCAGATTGCATTGCAACTTCCACTACAACACTGTTTTCTGTGGAACAATTCAGGCTTTTGGGAGAGGCACAGGACCCTAGGAGACCTAGGGCACTCTTTCGTCTAGGCATTTCACTACACGCAGAGCACCCTGTGTAGAAAAGTTGAATGAGGGAAGAGCCAGGGAGGTAGCTAGGTCTCTTTGGACCTGCCAGAAGCCAGAGACACTTACGCTGCGTGTCAACCTGGAGATGGTGCCTGATGGGACTGGCCTTGTTTTCCCACCTTGAAAGCTCCTCTTATGCGCCTTGAAGCTCCCTTAAAAACCCTGTTGTTGTCAGGCTTATACTCATTGCAGGCATGACTGTTAGAGGAAAAAGAGGTTACACGAAGAGACAGGGTATTTTAGTTTCCGAGTCAGAGCGCATCCTGTCCTGTTTTATAGCTAAAGGGAAACTCAAAGGGATCTCTCACTTCCAAGGTGGGCCCTGATATGCCAAGTAGCGTGGTAGGCGTGCAACAGTTTCCATGAGGCCTTAGAAGTTCTCCTGCGTTAGATGAACGCTAGTAAGGTTTTCAGGACTCCTAAATGCCTCGCGGCAGCACTCGTTTCCATACAAAGACACTGAGTACTCCAAGGCTTCCCTGGGCTTGCTGGGCCACAGTCAGACCCGTAGGCCCGTCAGGATGCCCCTGGGTAGGCCGAGTGAAGGGTAACACGCTGCACGCTTTACTCGGGGAGCTAGATATCCCCAACTACCGAAAGGTTTCATGAACACGGTTCTAGAAAGTCAGGCATGCCGTGGAAGTCGTCCTCGTTGCCCTAGTCTGAGCTGTACTGAGAAAAACTCTCTGCTTACAAGTCCTTCTAGGACCTCATAGCTTAAGTCACCGTATCTCAAGGAGAAAGGCAGCTTGCATTGCAACTTCCACTACAGCACAGTTTTCTGTGGAACACTTCAGGCTTTTGGGAGAGGCACCGGACCCTCAGAGACCTAGGGCCCTCTTTCGTCTAGGCAGTTCACTACACGCAGAACACCCTGTGTAGAAAAGTTGAATCAGGGAAGAGCCAGGGAGCTAGCTAGGTCTCTTTTGACCTGCCAGTACCCTGAGACACTTACTCTGAGTGTCATCCTGGAGATGGTGCCTGATGGGACTGGCCTTGTTTTCCCACCTTGAAAGCTCCTCTTATGCGCCTTGAAGATCCCTTAAAAACACTGTGGTTGTCAGCCTTATACTCACGGCAGGCATGGCTGTGAGAGGGAAAAAAAGGTTTCACGAAGAAACAGGGTATCCCAGTTTCTCGGTCAGAGCTCATCCTGTCCTGTTCTATAGCTAAAGGGAATCTCAACGTGAGGCCTAACTTCGAAGGAGGGCCCTGATATGCCATGCAGCAGGGTAGGAGTGCGCAGCTTCCATGAGGCCTTAGTCGCACTTCTGCATTAGTTTCACGGTACTAATCTTCTCAGGACTCCTGCTCCCTTGCGTCTGCACCCGTTTCCGTACAAAGACACTGAGTAACCCCCAGGCTCCCCTGAGTTGAAGATCAACATTCAGACACGTAGGCCCTTCGGAGTGCCCGTGTCTGTGCCGAGTGAAGGGCAGCATGATGCACGCTCCCTCGGGGGAGCTCGATTTCCTCAGCTCACCAACAGCCTCAGGAACACGGTTGTAGTAGGTGCAGCATGCCATGCCAGTCTGCCTGCTTACAGTAGTCCGAGCTGTACTGAGGAAAACTCTTTGCTTACAGTTCCTTCTACCAGCTCCTAGCTGAAGTCAACCAACCTCTAGGAGAGAGTCGGCTTGTGGTCCAAGTGCAACTAGAGCACACTTTCTGGTGTAACGCCGCAGGCTTTTGGAAGATGCCCAGGAGCCCAGGACACCTAGGGAATTCTTTCATTTAGGCAGTTCGCTACACGCAGAACACCCTGCAGAGAAAAGTTGATTCTCCAAGGACCCAGTGAGGAGCTAGGTCTCTTTTGACCTGCTAGAAACCACAGATGCTTCTTCTGCGTGTCAGCCTGGAAATGGCGGCCTTAGGAGACAAGCCTTGTTTTCCCGTCTTGAAAGCTCCATTCATGCGGCCTTGAAGCTACCTGAAAAACACTGTGGTTGTCGGACTTGTCCTCACTCCAGGCATGGCTCTGGAAGAAAATGAGTTTTCTCCAAAGAAAGAGGGTGCTTCCAGGCCCTGGTGGGGAGCATATCCTGCCCTGCACTAGAGCTAAGGGGAATCTCAACGTGCGCCCTACCCTCGACCTAAGGCTCTGATTTGCCCTCCAGAAGGGTAGTTGTGCAGCATTTTCCTTGAGGCCTTAGTCGCAGTCCTGCATTAGTTTAAAGGTACTACTCTTCTCAGGACTCCAGGCCCACTCGTGTCAGTACCCATTTGCGTACAAGAACTCTGAGTACCCCAGGACTCCCCTGGGCTTGCTGGGCCACACTCAGACCCGTAGGCCCTTCAGTGTGCCCCTTTTTAGGCCGAGTGAAAGATAACAAACTGCACTCTTTCTTGGGAAAGCTAGATTTCCTCAGCTCACCATCAGCCTCAGGAACACGGTTCTAGCAAGGCCAGCAAACCATGGAAGTCTGCCTCCTCACCCGATTCTGAGCTGTACTGAGTAAACCTCTCTGCTTTGAAGTCCTTCGAGGACCTCAGACCTGAAGTCACCGTATCTCAAGGAGAAAGACGGCTTGCATTCCAACTTCCACTACGGCACAGTGTTCTGTGTAACACTTCAGGCTTTGGGACATGCACAGGGCTCTTAGAGACCTAGGGCAGTCTATTCTCTAGGCACTTCACTACACGTACAACACCCTGTGCAGAAAAATTGATTCTGGGAAGAGCCAAGTAGGTAGCTAGGTCTCTTTTGACCTCTTAGAAACCACAGCTACTTATGTGGTGTGTCAATCTGGAAACAGGACCTGATGGGGCTAGCCTTGCTGTCCCATCATGAAAGCTCCTTTTATGGGCCTAGAAGCTAGAAGCTAACTGAAAAACACTGTTGGTGTCGGGCTTATACTCACGACAGGCATGGCTGTGAGAGGGAAAAAGAGGTTTCACGAAGAAACACGTATTCCAGTTTCTGATTCAGAGCTCATCCTGTCCTGTTCTCTAGCTAAAGGGAAACTCAAAGTGAGGCCTAGCTTCGAAGGAGGGCCCTGACATGCCATGCAGCGGAGTAGGCGTGCAGCAGCTTCCATGAGGCCTTAGTCGCTCTTCTGCTTTAGTTGAACGCTAGTAAGCTTTTCAGGACTCGTAGACCCCCTCGCGGCAGCACTCGTTTCCGTACAAGGACCCTGAGCACCCCCAGGCTCCCCTGAGCTTGCTGGGCCACACTCAGACCCGTAGGCCATTCAGGGTGGCCCTGCGTAGGTCGAGTGAAGAGTCACACGCTGCACTCTTCCTTGGGCGAGCTAGATATCCCCAGCTCGCCAACGGCTTCATGAACGCGGTCCTAGCAAGTCCAGCATACCATGGAATTCGTCCTCGTTGCCCTACTCTGAGCGGTACTGAGAAAAACTCTCTGCTTACAAGTCCTTCTAGGACCTCATACCTGAAGTCACCGTATCTCCAGGAGAAAGGCAGCTTGCATTGCAACTTCCACTACAGCACAGTTTTGTGTGGAACACTTCAGGCTTTTGGGAGAGGCACAGGACCCTAGGAGTCCTAGGGCAGTCTTTCATCTAAGCAGTTCGCTACCCGCAGAGCACCTTATGTAGAAAAGTTGAATAAGGGAAGAGCCAGGGAGGTAGCTAGGTCTCTTTTGACCTGCCAGAAGCCAGAGACACTTACGCTGCGTGTCAACCTGGAGATGGTGCCTGATGGGACTGGCCTTGTTTTCCCACCTTGAAAGCTCCTCTTATGCGCCTTGAAGCTCCCATAAAAACACTGTGGTTGTCAGCATTATATTCATTGCAGGCATGGCTGTGTGAGGGAAAAAGAGGATACACGAAGAGACAGGGTATTTCAGTTTCTGATTCAGAGCTAATCCTGTCCTGTTTTATAGCTAAAGGGAAACTCAAAGTGAGCCCTCGCTTCGAAGGAGGGCCCTGATATGCCATGTAGCGGAGTCGGCGTGCAAAGGCTTCCATGAGGCCTTAGTCGCTCTCTTGCTTTAGTTGAACGCTAGTAAGGTATTCAGGACTCCTAGAGCCCTCGCGGCAGCACTCGTTTCCGTACAAGGACACTGAGTACTCCAAGGCTTCCCTGGGCTTGCTGGGCCACAGTCAGACCCGTAGGCCTGTCAGGGTGCCCATGGGTAGGCGGAGTAAAGGGTAACACACTGCACGCTTCATTCGGGGAGCTAGGTATCCCCAGCTACAGAAAGGTTTCATGAACACAGTTCTAGAAAATCCAGCATACCATGGAAATCGTCCTCGTGACCCTAGTCTCAGCTGTACTGAGAAAAACTCTCTGCTTACAAGTCCTTCTAGGACCTCATAACAAGTCACCGTATCTCAAGATTAAAGGCAGATTGCATTGCAACTTCCACTACAACACTGTTTTCTGTGGAACAATTCAGGCTTTTGGGAGAGGCACAGGACCCTAGGAGACCTAGGGCACTCTTTCGTCTAGGCATTTCACTACACGCAGAGCACCCTGTGTAGAAAAGTTGAATGAGGGAAGAGCCAGGGAGGTAGCTAGGTCTCTTTGGACCTGCCAGAAGCCAGAGACACTTACGCTGCGTGTCAACCTGGAGATGGTGCCTGATGGGACTGGCCTTGTTTTCCCACCTTGAAAGCTCCTCTTATGCGCCTTGAAGCTCCCTTAAAAACCCTGTTGTTGTCAGGCTTATACTCATTGCAGGCATGACTGTTAGAGGAAAAAGAGGTTACACGAAGAGACAGGGTATTTTAGTTTCCGAGTCAGAGCGCATCCTGTCCTGTTTTATAGCTAAAGGGAAACTCAAAGGGAGCTCTCACTTCCAAGGTGGGCCCTGATATGCCAAGTAGCGGGGTAGGCGTGCAACAGTTTCCATGAGGCCTTAGAAGTTCTCCTGCGTTAGATGAACGCTAGTAAGGTTTTCAGGACTCCTAAATGCCTCGCGGCAGCACTCGTTTCCATACAAAGACACTGAGTACTCCAAGGCTTCCCTGGGCTTGCTGGGCCACAGTCAGACCCGTAGGCCCGTCAGGATGCCCCTGGGTAGGCCGAGTGAAGGGTAACACGCTGCACGCTTTACTCGGGGAGCTAGATATCCCCAACTACCGAAAGGTTTCATGAACACGGTTCTAGAAAGTCAGGCATGCCGTGGAAGTCGTCCTCGTTGCCCTAGTCTGAGCTGTACTGAGAAAAACTCTCTGCTTACAAGTCCTTCTAGGACCTCATAGCTTAAGTCACCGTATCTCAAGGAGAAAGGCAGCTTGCATTGCAACTTCCACTACAGCACAGTTTTCTGTGGAACACTTCAGGCTTTTGGGAGAGGCACCGGACCCTCAGAGACCTAGGGCCCTCTTTCGTCTAGGCAGTTCACTACACGCAGAACACCCTGTGTAGAAAAGTTGAATCAGGGAAGAGCCAGGGAGCTAGCTAGGTCTCTTTTGACCTGCCAGTACCCTGAGACACTTACTCTGAGTGTCATCCTGGAGATGGTGCCTGATGGGACTGGCCTTGTTTTCCCACCTTGAAAGCTCCTCTTATGCGCCTTGAAGATCCCTTAAAAACACTGTGGTTGTCAGCCTTATACTCACGGCAGGCATGGCTGTGAGAGGGAAAAAAAGGTTTCACGAAGAAACAGGGTATCCCAGTTTCTCGGTCAGAGCTCATCCTGTCCTGTTCTATAGCTAAAGGGAATCTCAACGTGAGGCCTAACTTCGAAGGAGGGCCCTGATATGCCATGCAGCAGGGTAGGAGTGCGCAGCTTCCATGAGGCCTTAGTCGCACTTCTGCATTAGTTTCACGGTACTAATCTTCTCAGGACTCCTGCTCCCTTGCGTCTGCACCCGTTTCCGTACAAAGACACTGAGTAACCCCCAGGCTCCCCTGAGTTGAAGATCAACATTCAGACACGTAGGCCCTTCGGAGTGCCCGTGTCTGTGCCGAGTGAAGGGCAGCATGATGCACGCTCCCTCGGGGGAGCTCGATTTCCTCAGCTCACCAACAGCCTCAGGAACACGGTTGTAGTAGGTGCAGCATGCCATGCCAGTCTGCCTGCTTACAGTAGTCCGAGCTGTACTGAGGAAAACTCTTTGCTTACAGTTCCTTCTACCAGCTCCTAGCTGAAGTCAACCAACCTCTAGGAGAGAGTCGGCTTGTGGTCCAAGTGCAACTAGAGCACACTTTCTGGTGTAACGCCGCAGGCTTTTGGAAGATGCCCAGGAGCCCAGGACACCTAGGGAATTCTTTCATTTAGGCAGTTCGCTACACGCAGAACACCCTGCAGAGAAAAGTTGATTCTCCAAGGACCCAGTGAGGAGCTAGGTCTCTCTTGACCTGCTAGAAACCACAGATGCTTCTTCTGCGTGTCAGCCTGGAAATGGCGGCCTTAGGAGACAAGCCTTGTTTTCCCGTCTTGAAAGCTCCATTCATGCGGCCTTGAAGCTACCTGAAAAACACTGTGGTTGTCGGACTTGTCCTCACTCCAGGCATGGCTCTGGAAGAAAATGAGTTTTCTCCAAAGAAAGAGGGTGCTTCCAGGCCCTGGTGGGGAGCATATCCTGCCCTGCACTAGAGCTAAGGGGAATCTCAACGTGCGCCCTACCCTCGACCTAAGGCTCTGATTTGCCCTCCAGAAGGGTAGTTGTGCAGCATTTTCCTTGAGGCCTTAGTCGCAGTCCTGCATTAGTTTAAAGGTACTACTCTTCTCAGGACTCCAGGCCCACTCGTGTCAGTACCCATTTGCGTACAAGAACTCTGAGTACCCCAGGACTCCCCTGGGCTTGCTGGGCCACACTCAGACCCGTAGGCCCTTCAGTGTGCCCCTTTTTAGGCCGAGTGAAAGATAACAAACTGCACTCTTTCTTGGGAAAGCTAGATTTCCTCAGCTCACCATCAGCCTCAGGAACACGGTTCTAGCAAGGCCAGCAAACCATGGAAGTCTGCCTCATCGGCCGATTCTGAGCTGTACTGAGTAAAACTCTCTGCTTTGAAGTCCTTCGAGGACCTCGTACCTGAAGTCACCGTATCTCAAGGAGAAAGACGGCTTGCATTCCAACTTCCACTAAAGCACAGTGTTCTGTGTAACACTTCAGGCTTTGGGACATGCACAGGGCTCTTAGAGACCTAGGGCAGTCTATTGTCTAGGCACTTCACTACACGTACAACACCCTGTGCAGAAATATTGATTCTGGGCAGAGCCAAGTAGGTAGCCAGGTCTCTTTTGACCTCTTAGAAACCACAGCTACTTATGCTGTGTGTCAATCTGGAAACAGGACCTGATGGTGCTAGCCTTGCTGTCCCATCATGAAAGCTCCTTTTATGCGCCTAGAAGCTAACTGAAAAACACTGTTGGTGTCGGGCTTATACTCACGACAGGCATGGCTGTGAGAGGGAAAAAGAGGTTTCACGAAGAAACACGTATTCCAGTTTCTGATTCAGAGCTCATCCTGTCCTGTTCTCTAGCTAAAGGGAAACTCAAAGTGAGGCCTAGCTTCGAAGGAGGGCCCTGATACGCCATGCAGTGGAGTAGGCGTGCAGCAGCTTCCATGAGGCCTTAGTCGCTCTTCTGCTTTAGTTGAACGCTAGTAAGCTTTTCAGGACTCGTAGAGCCCTCGCGGCAGCACTCGTTTCCGTACAGCGACCCTGAGTACCCCGAGGCTCCCCTGGGATTGCTGGGTCACACTCAAACCCGTAGGCCATTCAGGGTGGCCCTACGTAGGTCGAGTGAAGAGTCACACGCTGCACTCTTCCTTGGGCGAGCTAGATATCCCCAGCTCGCCAATGGCTTCATGAACACGGTCCTAGCAAGTCCAGCATACCATGAAATTCGTCCTCGTTGCCCTACTCTGAGCGGTACTGAGAAAAACTCTCTGCTTACAAGTCCTTCTAGGACCTCATAGCTTAAGTCACCGTATCTCAAGGAGAAAGGCAGCTTGCATTGCAACTTCCACTACAGCACAGTTTTGTGTGGAACACTTCAGGCTTTTGGGAGAGGCACAGGACCCTAGGAGTCCTAGGGCACTCTTTCGTCTAGGCATTTCACTACACGCAGAGCACCCTGTGTAGAAAAGTTGAATGAGGGAAGAGCCAGGGAGGTAGCTAGGTCTCTTTTGACCTGCCAGAAGCCAGAGACACTTACGCTGCGTGTCAACCTGGAGATGGTGCCTGATGGGACTGGCCTTGTTTTCCCACCTTGAAAGCTCCTCTTATGCGCCTTGAAGCTCCCTTAAAAACCCTGTTGTTGTCAGGCTTATACTCATTGCAGGCATGACTGTTAGAGGAAAAAGAGGTTACACGAAGAGACAGGGTATTTTAGTTTCCGAGTCAGAGCGCATCCTGTCCTGTTTTATAGCTAAAGGGAAACTCAAAGGGAGCTCTCACTTCCAAGGTGGGCCCTGATATGCCAAGTAGCGGGGTAGGCGTGCAACAGTTTCCATGAGGCCTTAGAAGTTCTCCTGCGTTAGATGAACGCTAGTAAGGTTTTCAGGACTCCTAAATGCCTCGCGGCAGCACTCGTTTCCATACAAAGACACTGAGTACTCCAAGGCTTCCCTGGGCTTGCTGGGCCACAGTCAGACCCGTAGGCCCGTCAGGATGCCCCTGGGTAGGCCGAGTGAAGGGTAACACGCTGCACGCTTTACTCGGGGAGCTAGATATCCCCAACTACCGAAAGGTTTCATGAACACGGTTCTAGAAAGTCAGGCATGCCGTGGAAGTCGTCCTCGTTGCCCTAGTCTGAGCTGTACTGAGAAAAACTCTCTGCTTACAAGTCCTTCTAGGACCTCATAGCTTAAGTCACCGTATCTCAAGGAGAAAGGCAGCTTGCATTGCAACTTCCACTACAGCACAGTTTTGTGTGGAACACTTCAGGCTTTTGGGAGAGGCACCGGACCCTCAGAGACCTAGGGCCCTCTTTCGTCTAGGCAGTTCACTACACGCAGAACACCCTGTGTAGAAAAGTTGAATCAGGGAAGAGCCAGGGAGCTAGCTAGGTCTCTTTTGACCTGCCAGTACCCTGAGACACTTACTCTGAGTGTCATCCTGGAGATGGTGCCTGATGGGACTGGCCTTGTTTTCCCACCTTGAAAGCTCCTCTTATGCGCCTTGAAGATCCCTTAAAAACACTGTGGTTGTCAGCCTTATACTCACGGCAGGCATGGCTGTGAGAGGGAAAAAAAGGTTTCACGAAGAAACAGGGTATCCCAGTTTCTCGGTCAGAGCTCATCCTGTCCTGTTCTATAGCTAAAGGGAATCTCAACGTGAGGCCTAACTTCGAAGGAGGGCCCTGATATGCCATGCAGCAGGGTAGGAGTGCGCAGCTTCCATGAGGCCTTAGTCGCACTTCTGCATTAGTTTCACGGTACTAATCTTCTCAGGACTCCTGCTCCCTTGCGTCTGCACCCGTTTCCGTACAAAGACACTGAGTAACCCCCAGGCTCCCCTGAGTTGAAGATCAACATTCAGACACGTAGGCCCTTCGGAGTGCCCGTGTCTGTGCCGAGTGAAGGGCAGCATGATGCACGCTCCCTCGGGGGAGCTCGATTTCCTCAGCTCACCAACAGCCTCAGGAACACGGTTGTAGTAGGTGCAGCATGCCATGCCAGTCTGCCTGCTTACAGTAGTCCGAGCTGTACTGAGGAAAACTCTTTGCTTACAGTTCCTTCTACCAGCTCCTAGCTGAAGTCAACCAACCTCTAGGAGAGAGTCGGCTTGTGGTCCAAGTGCAACTAGAGCACACTTTCTGGTGTAACGCCGCAGGCTTTTGGAAGATGCCCAGGAGCCCAGGACACCTAGGGAATTCTTTCATTTAGGCAGTTCGCTACACGCAGAACACCCTGCAGAGAAAAGTTGATTCTCCAAGGACCCAGTGAGGAGCTAGGTCTCTTTTGACCTGCTAGAAACCACAGATGCTTCTTCTGCGTGTCAGCCTGGAAATGGCGGCCTTAGGAGACAAGCCTTGTTTTCCCGTCTTGAAAGCTCCATTCATGCGGCCTTGAAGCTACCTGAAAAACACTGTGGTTGTCGGACTTGTCCTCACTCCAGGCATGGCTCTGGAAGAAAATGAGTTTTCTCCAAAGAAAGAGGGTGCTTCCAGGCCCTGGTGGGGAGCATATCCTGCCCTGCACTAGAGCTAAGGGGAATCTCAACGTGCGCCCTACCCTCGACCTAAGGCTCTGATTTGCCCTCCAGAAGGGTAGTTGTGCAGCATTTTCCTTGAGGCCTTAGTCGCAGTCCTGCATTAGTTTAAAGGTACTACTCTTCTCAGGACTCCAGGCCCACTCGTGTCAGTACCCATTTGCGTACAAGAACTCTGAGTACCCCAGGACTCCCCTGGGCTTGCTGGGCCACACTCAGACCCGTAGGCCCTTCAGTGTGCCCCTTTTTAGGCCGAGTGAAAGATAACAAACTGCACTCTTTCTTGGGAAAGCTAGATTTCCTCAGCTCACCATCAGCCTCAGGAACACGGTTCTAGCAAGGCCAGCAAACCATGGAAGTCTGCCTCCTCACCCGATTCTGAGCTGTACTGAGTAAACCTCTCTGCTTTGAAGTCCTTCGAGGACCTCAGACCTGAAGTCACCGTATCTCAAGGAGAAAGACGGCTTGCATTCCAACTTCCACTACGGCACAGTGTTCTGTGTAACACTTCAGGCTTTGGGACATGCACAGGGCTCTTAGAGACCTAGGGCAGTCTATTCTCTAGGCACTTCACTACACGTACAACACCCTGTGCAGAAAAATTGATTCTGGGAAGAGCCAAGTAGGTAGCTAGGTCTCTTTTGACCTCTTAGAAACCACAGCTACTTATGTGGTGTGTCAATCTGGAAACAGGACCTGATGGGGCTAGCCTTGCTGTCCCATCATGAAAGCTCCTTTTATGGGCCTAGAAGCTAGAAGCTAACTGAAAAACACTGTTGGTGTCGGGCTTATACTCACGACAGGCATGGCTGTGAGAGGGAAAAAGAGGTTTCACGAAGAAACACGTATTCCAGTTTCTGATTCAGAGCTCATCCTGTCCTGTTCTCTAGCTAAAGGGAAACTCAAAGTGAGGCCTAGCTTCGAAGGAGGGCCCTGACATGCCATGCAGCGGAGTAGGCGTGCAGCAGCTTCCATGAGGCCTTAGTCGCTCTTCTGCTTTAGTTGAACGCTAGTAAGCTTTTCAGGACTCGTAGACCCCCTCGCGGCAGCACTCGTTTCCGTACAAGGACCCTGAGCACCCCCAGGCTCCCCTGAGCTTGCTGGGCCACACTCAGACCCGTAGGCCATTCAGGGTGGCCCTGCGTAGGTCGAGTGAAGAGTCACACGCTGCACTCTTCCTTGGGCGAGCTAGATATCCCCAGCTCGCCAACGGCTTCATGAACGCGGTCCTAGCAAGTCCAGCATACCATGGAATTCGTCCTCGTTGCCCTACTCTGAGCGGTACTGAGAAAAACTCTCTGCTTACAAGTCCTTCTAGGACCTCATACCTGAAGTCACCGTATCTCCAGGAGAAAGGCAGCTTGCATTGCAACTTCCACTACAGCACAGTTTTGTGTGGAACACTTCAGGCTTTTGGGAGAGGCACAGGACCCTAGGAGTCCTAGGGCAGTCTTTCATCTAAGCAGTTCGCTACCCGCAGAGCACCTTATGTAGAAAAGTTGAATAAGGGAAGAGCCAGGGAGGTAGCTAGGTCTCTTTTGACCTGCCAGAAGCCGGAGACACTTACGCTGCGTGTCAACCTGGAGATGGTGCCTGATGGGACTGGCCTTGCTTTCCCACCTTGAAAGCTCCTCTTATGCGCCTTGAAGCTCCCATAAAAACACTGTGGTTGTCAGCATTATATTCATTGCAGGCATGGCTGTGTGAGGGAAAAAGAGGATACACGAAGAGACAGGGTATTTCAGTTTCTGATTCAGAGCTAATCCTGTCCTGTTTTATAGCTAAAGGGAAACTCAAAGTGAGCCCTCGCTTCGAAGGAGGGCCCTGATATGCCATGTAGCGGAGTCGGCGTGCAAAGGCTTCCATGAGGCCTTAGTCGCTCTCTTGCTTTAGTTGAACGCTAGTAAGGTATTCAGGACTCCTAGACCCCTCGCGGCAGCACTCGTTTCCGTACAAGGACACTGAGTACTCCAAGGCTTCCCTGGGCTTGCTGGGCCACAGTCAGACCCGTAGGCCTGTCAGGGTGCCCATGGGTAGGCGGAGTAAAGGGTAACACACTGCACGCTTCATTCGGGGAGCTAGGTATCCCCAGCTACAGAAAGGTTTCATGAACACAGTTCTAGAAAATCCAGCATAACATGGAAATCGTCCTCGTGACCCTAGTCTCAGCTGTACTGAGAAAAACTCTCTGCTTACAAGTCCTTCTAGGACCTCATAACAAGTCACCGTATCTCAAGATTAAAGGCAGATTGCATTGCAACTTCCACTACAACACTGTTTTCTGTGGAACAATTCAGGCTTTTGGGAGAGGCACAGGACCCTAGGAGACCTAGGGCACTCTTTCGTCTAGGCATTTCACTACACGCAGAGCACCCTGTGTAGAAAAGTTGAATGAGGGAAGAGCCAGGGAGGTAGCTAGGTCTCTTTTGACCTGCCAGAAGCCAGAGACACTTACGCTGCGTGTCAACCTGGAGATGGTGCCTGATGGGACTGGCCTTGTTTTCCCACCTTGAAAGCTCCTCTTATGCGCCTTGAAGCTCCCTTAAAAACCCTGTTGTTGTCAGGCTTATACTCATTGCAGGCATGACTGTTAGAGGAAAAAGAGGTTACACGAAGAGACAGGGTATTTTAGTTTCCGAGTCAGAGCGCATCCTGTCCTGTTTTATAGCTAAAGGGAAACTCAAAGGGAGCTCTCACTTCCAAGGTGGGCCCTGATATGCCAAGTAGCGGGGTAGGCGTGCAACAGTTTCCATGAGGCCTTAGAAGTTCTCCTGCGTTAGATGAACGCTAGTAAGGTTTTCAGGACTCCTAAATGCCTCGCGGCAGCACTCGTTTCCATACAAAGACACTGAGTACTCCAAGGCTTCCCTGGGCTTGCTGGGCCACAGTCAGACCCGTAGGCCCGTCAGGATGCCCCTGGGTAGGCCGAGTGAAGGGTAACACGCTGCACGCTTTACTCGGGGAGCTAGATATCCCCAACTACCGAAAGGTTTCATGAACACGGTTCTAGAAAGTCAGGCATGCCGTGGAAGTCGTCCTCGTTGCCCTAGTCTGAGCTGTACTGAGAAAAACTCTCTGCTTACAAGTCCTTCTAGGACCTCATAGCTTAAGTCACCGTATCTCAAGGAGAAAGGCAGCTTGCATTGCAACTTCCACTACAGCACAGTTTTCTGTGGAACACTTCAGGCTTTTGGGAGAGGCACCGGACCCTCAGAGACCTAGGGCCCTCTTTCGTCTAGGCAGTTCACTACACGCAGAACACCCTGTGTAGAAAAGTTGAATCAGGGAAGAGCCAGGGAGCTAGCTAGGTCTCTTTTGACCTGCCAGTACCCTGAGACACTTACTCTGAGTGTCATCCTGGAGATGGTGCCTGATGGGACTGGCCTTGTTTTCCCACCTTGAAAGCTCCTCTTATGCGCCTTGAAGATCCCTTAAAAACACTGTGGTTGTCAGCCTTATACTCACGGCAGGCATGGCTGTGAGAGGGAAAAAAAGGTTTCACGAAGAAACAGGGTATCCCAGTTTCTCGGTCAGAGCTCATCCTGTCCTGTTCTATAGCTAAAGGGAATCTCAACGTGAGGCCTAACTTCGAAGGAGGGCCCTGATATGCCATGCAGCAGGGTAGGAGTGCGCAGCTTCCATGAGGCCTTAGTCGCACTTCTGCATTAGTTTCACGGTACTAATCTTCTCAGGACTCCTGCTCCCTTGCGTCTGCACCCGTTTCCGTACAAAGACACTGAGTAACCCCCAGGCTCCCCTGAGTTGAAGATCAACATTCAGACACGTAGGCCCTTCGGAGTGCCCGTGTCTGTGCCGAGTGAAGGGCAGCATGATGCACGCTCCCTCGGGGGAGCTCGATTTCCTCAGCTCACCAACAGCCTCAGGAACACGGTTGTAGTAGGTGCAGCATGCCATGCCAGTCTGCCTGCTTACAGTAGTCCGAGCTGTACTGAGGAAAACTCTTTGCTTACAGTTCCTTCTACCAGCTCCTAGCTGAAGTCAACCAACCTCTAGGAGAGAGTCGGCTTGTGGTCCAAGTGCAACTAGAGCACACTTTCTGGTGTAACGCCGCAGGCTTTTGGAAGATGCCCAGGAGCCCAGGACACCTAGGGAATTCTTTCATTTAGGCAGTTCGCTACACGCAGAACACCCTGCAGAGAAAAGTTGATTCTCCAAGGACCCAGTGAGGAGCTAGGTCTCTCTTGACCTGCTAGAAACCACAGATGCTTCTTCTGCGTGTCAGCCTGGAAATGGCGGCCTTAGGAGACAAGCCTTGTTTTCCCGTCTTGAAAGCTCCATTCATGCGGCCTTGAAGCTACCTGAAAAACACTGTGGTTGTCGGACTTGTCCTCACTCCAGGCATGGCTCTGGAAGAAAATGAGTTTTCTCCAAAGAAAGAGGGTGCTTCCAGGCCCTGGTGGGGAGCATATCCTGCCCTGCACTAGAGCTAAGGGGAATCTCAACGTGCGCCCTACCCTCGACCTAAGGCTCTGATTTGCCCTCCAGAAGGGTAGTTGTGCAGCATTTTCCTTGAGGCCTTAGTCGCAGTCCTGCATTAGTTTAAAGGTACTACTCTTCTCAGGACTCCAGGCCCACTCGTGTCAGTACCCATTTGCGTACAAGAACTCTGAGTACCCCAGGACTCCCCTGGGCTTGCTGGGCCACACTCAGACCCGTAGGCCCTTCAGTGTGCCCCTTTTTAGGCCGAGTGAAAGATAACAAACTGCACTCTTTCTTGGGAAAGCTAGATTTCCTCAGCTCACCATCAGCCTCAGGAACACGGTTCTAGCAAGGCCAGCAAACCATGGAAGTCTGCCTCATCGGCCGATTCTGAGCTGTACTGAGTAAAACTCTCTGCTTTGAAGTCCTTCGAGGACCTCGTACCTGAAGTCACCGTATCTCAAGGAGAAAGACGGCTTGCATTCCAACTTCCACTAAAGCACAGTGTTCTGTGTAACACTTCAGGCTTTGGGACATGCACAGGGCTCTTAGAGACCTAGGGCAGTCTATTGTCTAGGCACTTCACTACACGTACAACACCCTGTGCAGAAATATTGATTCTGGGCAGAGCCAAGTAGGTAGCCAGGTCTCTTTTGACCTCTTAGAAACCACAGCTACTTATGCTGTGTGTCAATCTGGAAACAGGACCTGATGGTGCTAGCCTTGCTGTCCCATCATGAAAGCTCCTTTTATGCGCCTAGAAGCTAACTGAAAAACACTGTTGGTGTCGGGCTTATACTCACGACAGGCATGGCTGTGAGAGGGAAAAAGAGGTTTCACGAAGAAACACGTATTCCAGTTTCTGATTCAGAGCTCATCCTGTCCTGTTCTCTAGCTAAAGGGAAACTCAAAGTGAGGCCTAGCTTCGAAGGAGGGCCCTGATACGCCATGCAGTGGAGTAGGCGTGCAGCAGCTTCCATGAGGCCTTAGTCGCTCTTCTGCTTTAGTTGAACGCTAGTAAGCTTTTCAGGACTCGTAGAGCCCTCGCGGCAGCACTCGTTTCCGTACAGCGACCCTGAGTACCCCGAGGCTCCCCTGGGATTGCTGGGTCACACTCAAACCCGTAGGCCATTCAGGGTGGCCCTACGTAGGTCGAGTGAAGAGTCACACGCTGCACTCTTCCTTGGGCGAGCTAGATATCCCCAGCTCGCCAATGGCTTCATGAACACGGTCCTAGCAAGTCCAGCATACCATGAAATTCGTCCTCGTTGCCCTACTCTGAGCGGTACTGAGAAAAACTCTCTGCTTACAAGTCCTTCTAGGACCTCATAGCTTAAGTCACCGTATCTCAAGGAGAAAGGCAGCTTGCATTGCAACTTCCACTACAGCACAGTTTTGTGTGGAACACTTCAGGCTTTTGGGAGAGGCACAGGACCCTAGGAGTCCTAGGGCACTCTTTCGTCTAGGCATTTCACTACACGCAGAGCACCCTGTGTAGAAAAGTTGAATGAGGGAAGAGCCAGGGAGGTAGCTAGGTCTCTTTTGACCTGCCAGAAGCCAGAGACACTTACGCTGCGTGTCAACCTGGAGATGGTGCCTGATGGGACTGGCCTTGTTTTCCCACCTTGAAAGCTCCTCTTATGCGCCTTGAAGCTCCCTTAAAAACCCTGTTGTTGTCAGGCTTATACTCATTGCAGGCATGACTGTTAGAGGAAAAAGAGGTTACACGAAGAGACAGGGTATTTTAGTTTCCGAGTCAGAGCGCATCCTGTCCTGTTTTATAGCTAAAGGGAAACTCAAAGGGAGCTCTCACTTCCAAGGTGGGCCCTGATATGCCAAGTAGCGGGGTAGGCGTGCAACAGTTTCCATGAGGCCTTAGAAGTTCTCCTGCGTTAGATGAACGCTAGTAAGGTTTTCAGGACTCCTAAATGCCTCGCGGCAGCACTCGTTTCCATACAAAGACACTGAGTACTCCAAGGCTTCCCTGGGCTTGCTGGGCCACAGTCAGACCCGTAGGCCCGTCAGGATGCCCCTGGGTAGGCCGAGTGAAGGGTAACACGCTGCACGCTTTACTCGGGGAGCTAGATATCCCCAACTACCGAAAGGTTTCATGAACACGGTTCTAGAAAGTCAGGCATGCCGTGGAAGTCGTCCTCGTTGCCCTAGTCTGAGCTGTACTGAGAAAAACTCTCTGCTTACAAGTCCTTCTAGGACCTCATAGCTTAAGTCACCGTATCTCAAGGAGAAAGGCAGCTTGCATTGCAACTTCCACTACAGCACAGTTTTGTGTGGAACACTTCAGGCTTTTGGGAGAGGCACCGGACCCTCAGAGACCTAGGGCCCTCTTTCGTCTAGGCAGTTCACTACACGCAGAACACCCTGTGTAGAAAAGTTGAATCAGGGAAGAGCCAGGGAGCTAGCTAGGTCTCTTTTGACCTGCCAGTACCCTGAGACACTTACTCTGAGTGTCATCCTGGAGATGGTGCCTGATGGGACTGGCCTTGTTTTCCCACCTTGAAAGCTCCTCTTATGCGCCTTGAAGATCCCTTAAAAACACTGTGGTTGTCAGCCTTATACTCACGGCAGGCATGGCTGTGAGAGGGAAAAAAAGGTTTCACGAAGAAACAGGGTATCCCAGTTTCTCGGTCAGAGCTCATCCTGTCCTGTTCTATAGCTAAAGGGAATCTCAACGTGAGGCCTAACTTCGAAGGAGGGCCCTGATATGCCATGCAGCAGGGTAGGAGTGCGCAGCTTCCATGAGGCCTTAGTCGCACTTCTGCATTAGTTTCACGGTACTAATCTTCTCAGGACTCCTGCTCCCTTGCGTCTGCACCCGTTTCCGTACAAAGACACTGAGTAACCCCCAGGCTCCCCTGAGTTGAAGATCAACATTCAGACACGTAGGCCCTTCGGAGTGCCCGTGTCTGTGCCGAGTGAAGGGCAGCATGATGCACGCTCCCTCGGGGGAGCTCGATTTCCTCAGCTCACCAACAGCCTCAGGAACACGGTTGTAGTAGGTGCAGCATGCCATGCCAGTCTGCCTGCTTACAGTAGTCCGAGCTGTACTGAGGAAAACTCTTTGCTTACAGTTCCTTCTACCAGCTCCTAGCTGAAGTCAACCAACCTCTAGGAGAGAGTCGGCTTGTGGTCCAAGTGCAACTAGAGCACACTTTCTGGTGTAACGCCGCAGGCTTTTGGAAGATGCCCAGGAGCCCAGGACACCTAGGGAATTCTTTCATTTAGGCAGTTCGCTACACGCAGAACACCCTGCAGAGAAAAGTTGATTCTCCAAGGACCCAGTGAGGAGCTAGGTCTCTTTTGACCTGCTAGAAACCACAGATGCTTCTTCTGCGTGTCAGCCTGGAAATGGCGGCCTTAGGAGACAAGCCTTGTTTTCCCGTCTTGAAAGCTCCATTCATGCGGCCTTGAAGCTACCTGAAAAACACTGTGGTTGTCGGACTTGTCCTCACTCCAGGCATGGCTCTGGAAGAAAATGAGTTTTCTCCAAAGAAAGAGGGTGCTTCCAGGCCCTGGTGGGGAGCATATCCTGCCCTGCACTAGAGCTAAGGGGAATCTCAACGTGCGCCCTACCCTCGACCTAAGGCTCTGATTTGCCCTCCAGAAGGGTAGTTGTGCAGCATTTTCCTTGAGGCCTTAGTCGCAGTCCTGCATTAGTTTAAAGGTACTACTCTTCTCAGGACTCCAGGCCCACTCGTGTCAGTACCCATTTGCGTACAAGAACTCTGAGTACCCCAGGACTCCCCTGGGCTTGCTGGGCCACACTCAGACCCGTAGGCCCTTCAGTGTGCCCCTTTTTAGGCCGAGTGAAAGATAACAAACTGCACTCTTTCTTGGGAAAGCTAGATTTCCTCAGCTCACCATCAGCCTCAGGAACACGGTTCTAGCAAGGCCAGCAAACCATGGAAGTCTGCCTCCTCACCCGATTCTGAGCTGTACTGAGTAAACCTCTCTGCTTTGAAGTCCTTCGAGGACCTCAGACCTGAAGTCACCGTATCTCAAGGAGAAAGACGGCTTGCATTCCAACTTCCACTACGGCACAGTGTTCTGTGTAACACTTCAGGCTTTGGGACATGCACAGGGCTCTTAGAGACCTAGGGCAGTCTATTCTCTAGGCACTTCACTACACGTACAACACCCTGTGCAGAAAAATTGATTCTGGGAAGAGCCAAGTAGGTAGCTAGGTCTCTTTTGACCTCTTAGAAACCACAGCTACTTATGTGGTGTGTCAATCTGGAAACAGGACCTGATGGGGCTAGCCTTGCTGTCCCATCATGAAAGCTCCTTTTATGGGCCTAGAAGCTAGAAGCTAACTGAAAAACACTGTTGGTGTCGGGCTTATACTCACGACAGGCATGGCTGTGAGAGGGAAAAAGAGGTTTCACGAAGAAACACGTATTCCAGTTTCTGATTCAGAGCTCATCCTGTCCTGTTCTCTAGCTAAAGGGAAACTCAAAGTGAGGCCTAGCTTCGAAGGAGGGCCCTGACATGCCATGCAGCGGAGTAGGCGTGCAGCAGCTTCCATGAGGCCTTAGTCGCTCTTCTGCTTTAGTTGAACGCTAGTAAGCTTTTCAGGACTCGTAGACCCCCTCGCGGCAGCACTCGTTTCCGTACAAGGACCCTGAGCACCCCCAGGCTCCCCTGAGCTTGCTGGGCCACACTCAGACCCGTAGGCCATTCAGGGTGGCCCTGCGTAGGTCGAGTGAAGAGTCACACGCTGCACTCTTCCTTGGGCGAGCTAGATATCCCCAGCTCGCCAACGGCTTCATGAACGCGGTCCTAGCAAGTCCAGCATACCATGGAATTCGTCCTCGTTGCCCTACTCTGAGCGGTACTGAGAAAAACTCTCTGCTTACAAGTCCTTCTAGGACCTCATACCTGAAGTCACCGTATCTCCAGGAGAAAGGCAGCTTGCATTGCAACTTCCACTACAGCACAGTTTTGTGTGGAACACTTCAGGCTTTTGGGAGAGGCACAGGACCCTAGGAGTCCTAGGGCAGTCTTTCATCTAAGCAGTTCGCTACCCGCAGAGCACCTTATGTAGAAAAGTTGAATAAGGGAAGAGCCAGGGAGGTAGCTAGGTCTCTTTTGACCTGCCAGAAGCCGGAGACACTTACGCTGCGTGTCAACCTGGAGATGGTGCCTGATGGGACTGGCCTTGTTTTCCCACCTTGAAAGCTCCTCTTATGCGCCTTGAAGCTCCCATAAAAACACTGTGGTTGTCAGCATTATATTCATTGCAGGCATGGCTGTGTGAGGGAAAAAGAGGATACACGAAGAGACAGGGTATTTCAGTTTCTGATTCAGAGCTAATCCTGTCCTGTTTTATAGCTAAAGGGAAACTCAAAGTGAGCCCTCGCTTCGAAGGAGGGCCCTGATATGCCATGTAGCGGAGTCGGCGTGCAAAGGCTTCCATGAGGCCTTAGTCGCTCTCTTGCTTTAGTTGAACGCTAGTAAGGTATTCAGGACTCCTAGACCCCTCGCGGCAGCACTCGTTTCCGTACAAGGACACTGAGTACTCCAAGGCTTCCCTGGGCTTGCTGGGCCACAGTCAGACCCGTAGGCCTGTCAGGGTGCCCATGGGTAGGCGGAGTAAAGGGTAACACACTGCACGCTTCATTCGGGGAGCTAGGTATCCCCAGCTACAGAAAGGTTTCATGAACACAGTTCTAGAAAATCCAGCATAACATGGAAATCGTCCTCGTGACCCTAGTCTCAGCTGTACTGAGAAAAACTCTCTGCTTACAAGTCCTTCTAGGACCTCATAACAAGTCACCGTATCTCAAGATTAAAGGCAGATTGCATTGCAACTTCCACTACAACACTGTTTTCTGTGGAACAATTCAGGCTTTTGGGAGAGGCACAGGACCCTAGGAGACCTAGGGCACTCTTTCGTCTAGGCATTTCACTACACGCAGAGCACCCTGTGTAGAAAAGTTGAATGAGGGAAGAGCCAGGGAGGTAGCTAGGTCTCTTTGGACCTGCCAGAAGCCAGAGACACTTACGCTGCGTGTCAACCTGGAGATGGTGCCTGATGGGACTGGCCTTGTTTTCCCACCTTGAAAGCTCCTCTTATGCGCCTTGAAGCTCCCTTAAAAACCCTGTTGTTGTCAGGCTTATACTCATTGCAGGCATGACTGTTAGAGGAAAAAGAGGTTACACGAAGAGACAGGGTATTTTAGTTTCCGAGTCAGAGCGCATCCTGTCCTGTTTTATAGCTAAAGGGAAACTCAAAGGGAGCTCTCACTTCCAAGGTGGGCCCTGATATGCCAAGTAGCGGGGTAGGCGTGCAACAGTTTCCATGAGGCCTTAGAAGTTCTCCTGCGTTAGATGAACGCTAGTAAGGTTTTCAGGACTCCTAAATGCCTCGCGGCAGCACTCGTTTCCATACAAAGACACTGAGTACTCTAAGGCTTCCCTGGGCTTGCTGGGCCACAGTCAGACCCGTAGGCCCGTCAGGATGCCCCTGGGTAGGCCGAGTGAAGGGTAACACGCTGCACGCTTTACTCGGGGAGCTAGATATCCCCAACTACCGAAAGGTTTCATGAACACGGTTCTAGAAAGTCAGGCATGCCGCGGAAGTCGTCCTCGTTGCCCTAGTCTGAGCTGTACTGAGAAAAACTCTCTGCTTACAAGTCCTTCTAGGACCTCATAGCTTAAGTCACCGTATCTCAAGGAGAAAGGCAGCTTGCATTGCAACTTCCACTACAGCACAGTTTTCTGTGGAACACTTCAGGCTTTTGGGAGAGGCACCGGACCCTCAGAGACCTAGGGCCCTCTTTCGTCTAGGCAGTTCACTACACGCAGAACACCCTGTGTAGAAAAGTTGAATCAGGGAAGAGCCAGGGAGCTAGCTAGGTCTCTTTTGACCTGCCAGTACCCTGAGACACTTACTCTGAGTGTCATCCTGGAGATGGTGCCTGATGGGACTGGCCTTGTTTTCCCACCTTGAAAGCTCCTCTTATGCGCCTTGAAGATCCCTTAAAAACACTGTGGTTGTCAGCCTTATACTCACGGCAGGCATGGCTGTGAGAGGGAAAAAAAGGTTTCACGAAGAAACAGGGTATCCCAGTTTCTCGGTCAGAGCTCATCCTGTCCTGTTCTATAGCTAAAGGGAATCTCAACGTGAGGCCTAACTTCGAAGGAGGGCCCTGATATGCCATGCAGCAGGGTAGGAGTGCGCAGCTTCCATGAGGCCTTAGTCGCACTTCTGCATTAGTTTCACGGTACTAATCTTCTCAGGACTCCTGCTCCCTTGCGTCTGCACCCGTTTCCGTACAAAGACACTGAGTAACCCCCAGGCTCCCCTGAGTTGAAGATCAACATTCAGACACGTAGGCCCTTCGGAGTGCCCGTGTCTGTGCCGAGTGAAGGGCAGCATGATGCACGCTCCCTCGGGGGAGCTCGATTTCCTCAGCTCACCAACAGCCTCAGGAACACGGTTGTAGTAGGTGCAGCATGCCATGCCAGTCTGCCTGCTTACAGTAGTCCGAGCTGTACTGAGGAAAACTCTTTGCTTACAGTTCCTTCTACCAGCTCCTAGCTGAAGTCAACCAACCTCTAGGAGAGAGTCGGCTTGTGGTCCAAGTGCAACTAGAGCACACTTTCTGGTGTAATGCCGCAGGCTTTTGGAAGATGCCCAGGAGCCCAGGACACCTAGGGAATTCTTTCATTTAGGCAGTTCGCTACACGCAGAACACCCTGCAGAGAAAAGTTGATTCTCCAAGGACCCAGTGAGGAGCTAGGTCTCTCTTGACCTGCTAGAAACCACAGATGCTTCTTCTGCGTGTCAGCCTGGAAATGGCGGCCTTAGGAGACAAGCCTTGTTTTCCCGTCTTGAAAGCTCCATTCATGCGGCCTTGAAGCTACCTGAAAAACACTGTGGTTGTCGGACTTGTCCTCACTCCAGGCATGGCTCTGGAAGAAAATGAGTTTTCTCCAAAGAAAGAGGGTGCTTCCAGGCCCTGGTGGGGAGCATATCCTGCCCTGCACTAGAGCTAAGGGGAATCTCAACGTGCGCCCTACCCTCGACCTAAGGCTCTGATTTGCCCTCCAGAAGGGTAGTTGTGCAGCATTTTCCTTGAGGCCTTAGTCGCAGTCCTGCATTAGTTTAAAGGTACTACTCTTCTCAGGACTCCAGGCCCACTCGTGTCAGTACCCATTTGTGTACAAGAACTCTGAGTACCCCAGGACTCCCCTGGGCTTGCTGGGCCACACTCAGACCCGTAGGCCCTTCAGTGTGCCCCTTTTTAGGCCGAGTGAAAGATAACAAACTGCACTCTTTCTTGGGAAAGCTAGATTTCCTCAGCTCACCATCAGCCTCAGGAACACGGTTCTAGCAAGGCCAGCAAACCATGGAAGTCTGCCTCCTCACCCGATTCTGAGCTGTACTGAGTAAACCTCTCTGCTTTGAAGTCCTTCGAGGACCTCAGACCTGAAGTCACCGTATCTCAAGGAGAAAGACGGCTTGCATTCCAACTTCCACTACGGCACAGTGTTCTGTGTAACACTTCAGGCTTTGGGACATGCACAGGGCTCTTAGAGACCTAGGGCAGTCTATTCTCTAGGCACTTCACTACACGTACAACACCCTGTGCAGAAAAATTGATTCTGGGAAGAGCCAAGTAGGTAGCTAGGTCTCTTTTGACCTCTTAGAAACCACAGCTACTTATGTGGTGTGTCAATCTGGAAACAGGACCTGATGGGGCTAGCCTTGCTGTCCCATCATGAAAGCTCCTTTTATGGGCCTAGAAGCTAGAAGCTAACTGAAAAACACTGTTGGTGTCGGGCTTATACTCACGACAGGCATGGCTGTGAGAGGGAAAAAGAGGTTTCACGAAGAAACACGTATTCCAGTTTCTGATTCAGAGCTCATCCTGTCCTGTTCTCTAGCTAAAGGGAAACTCAAAGTGAGGCCTAGCTTCGAAGGAGGGCCCTGACATGCCATGCAGCGGAGTAGGCGTGCAGCAGCTTCCATGAGGCCTTAGTCGCTCTTCTGCTTTAGTTGAACGCTAGTAAGCTTTTCAGGACTCGTAGACCCCCTCGCGGCAGCACTCGTTTCCGTACAAGGACCCTGAGCACCCCCAGGCTCCCCTGAGCTTGCTGGGCCACACTCAGACCCGTAGGCCATTCAGGGTGGCCCTGCGTAGGTCGAGTGAAGAGTCACACGCTGCACTCTTCCTTGGGCGAGCTAGATATCCCCAGCTCGCCAACGGCTTCATGAACGCGGTCCTAGCAAGTCCAGCATACCATGGAATTCGTCCTCGTTGCCCTACTCTGAGCGGTACTGAGAAAAACTCTCTGCTTACAAGTCCTTCTAGGACCTCATACCTGAAGTCACCGTATCTCCAGGAGAAAGGCAGCTTGCATTGCAACTTCCACTACAGCACAGTTTTGTGTGGAACACTTCAGGCTTTTGGGAGAGGCACAGGACCCTAGGAGTCCTAGGGCAGTCTTTCATCTAAGCAGTTCGCTACCCGCAGAGCACCTTATGTAGAAAAGTTGAATAAGGGAAGAGCCAGGGAGGTAGCTAGGTCTCTTTTGACCTGCCAGAAGCCGGAGACACTTACGCTGCGTGTCAACCTGGAGATGGTGCCTGATGGGACTGGCCTTGTTTTCCCACCTTGAAAGCTCCTCTTATGCGCCTTGAAGCTCCCTTAAAAACCCTGTTGTTGTCAGGCTTATACTCATTGCAGGCATGACTGTTAGAGGAAAAAGAGGTTACACGAAGAGACAGGGTATTTTAGTTTCCGAGTCAGAGCGCATCCTGTCCTGTTTTATAGCTAAAGGGAAACTCAAAGGGAGCTCTCACTTCCAAGGTGGGCCCTGATATGCCAAGTAGCGGGGTAGGCGTGCAACAGTTTCCATGAGGCCTTAGAAGTTCTCCTGCGTTAGATGAACGCTAGTAAGGTTTTCAGGACTCCTAAATGCCTCGCGGCAGCACTCGTTTCCATACAAAGACACTGAGTACTCCAAGGCTTCCCTGGGCTTGCTGGGCCACAGTCAGACCCGTAGGCCCGTCAGGATGCCCCTGGGTAGGCCGAGTGAAGGGTAACACGCTGCACGCTTTACTCGGGGAGCTAGATATCCCCAACTACCGAAAGGTTTCATGAACACGGTTCTAGAAAGTCAGGCATGCCGTGGAAGTCGTCCTCGTTGCCCTAGTCTGAGCTGTACTGAGAAAAACTCTCTGCTTACAAGTCCTTCTAGGACCTCATAGCTTAAGTCACCGTATCTCAAGGAGAAAGGCAGCTTGCATTGCAACTTCCACTACAGCACAGTTTTCTGTGGAACACTTCAGGCTTTTGGGAGAGGCACCGGACCCTCAGAGACCTAGGGCCCTCTTTCGTCTAGGCAGTTCACTACACGCAGAACACCCTGTGTAGAAAAGTTGAATCAGGGAAGAGCCAGGGAGCTAGCTAGGTCTCTTTTGACCTGCCAGTACCCTGAGACACTTACTCTGAGTGTCATCCTGGAGATGGTGCCTGATGGGACTGGCCTTGTTTTCCCACCTTGAAAGCTACTCTTATGCGCCTTGAAGATCCCTTAAAAACACTGTGGTTGTCAGCCTTATACTCACGGCAGGCATGGCTGTGAGAGGGAAAAAAAGGTTTCACGAAGAAACAGGGTATCCCAGTTTCTCGGTCAGAGCTCATCCTGTCCTGTTCTATAGCTAAAGGGAATCTCAACGTGAGGCCTAACTTCGAAGGAGGGCCCTGATATGCCATGCAGCAGGGTAGGAGTGCGCAGCTTCCATGAGGCCTTAGTCGCACTTCTGCATTAGTTTCACGGTACTAATCTTCTCAGGACTCCTGCTCCCTTGCGTCTGCACCCGTTTCCGTACAAAGACACTGAGTAACCCCCAGGCTCCCCTGAGTTGAAGATCAACATTCAGACACGTAGGCCCTTCGGAGTGCCCGTGTCTGTGCCGAGTGAAGGGCAGCATGATGCACGCTCCCTCGGGGGAGCTCGATTTCCTCAGCTCACCAACAGCCTCAGGAACACGGTTGTAGTAGGTGCAGCATGCCATGCCAGTCTGCCTGCTTACAGTAGTCCGAGCTGTACTGAGGAAAACTCTTTGCTTACAGTTCCTTCTACCAGCTCCTAGCTGAAGTCAACCAACCTCTAGGAGAGAGTCGGCTTGTGGTCCAAGTGCAACTAGAGCACACTTTCTGGTGTAACGCCGCAGGCTTTTGGAAGATGCCCAGGAGCCCAGGACACCTAGGGAATTCTTTCATTTAGGCAGTTCGCTACACGCAGAACACCCTGCAGAGAAAAGTTGATTCTCCAAGGACCCAGTGAGGAGCTAGGTCTCTCTTGACCTGCTAGAAACCACAGATGCTTCTTCTGCGTGTCAGCCTGGAAATGGCGGCCTTAGGAGACAAGCCTTGTTTTCCCGTCTTGAAAGCTCCATTCATGCGGCCTTGAAGCTACCTGAAAAACACTGTGGTTGTCGGACTTGTCCTCACTCCAGGCATGGCTCTGGAAGAAAATGAGTTTTCTCCAAAGAAAGAGGGTGCTTCCAGGCCCTGGTGGGGAGCATATCCTGCCCTGCACTAGAGCTAAGGGGAATCTCAACGTGCGCCCTACCCTCGACCTAAGGCTCTGATTTGCCCTCCAGAAGGGTAGTTGTGCAGCATTTTCCTTGAGGCCTTAGTCGCAGTCCTGCATTAGTTTAAAGGTACTACTCTTCTCAGGACTCCAGGCCCACTCGTGTCAGTACCCATTTGTGTACAAGAACTCTGAGTACCCCAGGACTCCCCTGGGCTTGCTGGGCCACACTCAGACCCGTAGGCCCTTCAGTGTGCCCCTTTTTAGGCCGAGTGAAAGATAACAAACTGCACTCTTTCTTGGGAAAGCTAGATTTCCTCAGCTCACCATCAGCCTCAGGAACACGGTTCTAGCAAGGCCAGCAAACCATGGAAGTCTGCCTCCTCACCCGATTCTGAGCTGTACTGAGTAAACCTCTCTGCTTTGAAGTCCTTCGAGGACCTCAGACCTGAAGTCACCGTATCTCAAGGAGAAAGACGGCTTGCATTCCAACTTCCACTACGGCACAGTGTTCTGTGTAACACTTCAGGCTTTGGGACATGCACAGGGCTCTTAGAGACCTAGGGCAGTCTATTCTCTAGGCACTTCACTACACGTACAACACCCTGTGCAGAAAAATTGATTCTGGGAAGAGCCAAGTAGGTAGCTAGGTCTCTTTTGACCTCTTAGAAACCACAGCTACTTATGTGGTGTGTCAATCTGGAAACAGGACCTGATGGGGCTAGCCTTGCTGTCCCATCATGAAAGCTCCTTTTATGGGCCTAGAAGCTAGAAGCTAACTGAAAAACACTGTTGGTGTCGGGCTTATACTCACGACAGGCATGGCTGTGAGAGGGAAAAAGAGGTTTCACGAAGAAACACGTATTCCAGTTTCTGATTCAGAGCTCATCCTGTCCTGTTCTCTAGCTAAAGGGAAACTCAAAGTGAGGCCTAGCTTCGAAGGAGGGCCCTGACATGCCATGCAGCGGAGTAGGCGTGCAGCAGCTTCCATGAGGCCTTAGTCGCTCTTCTGCTTTAGTTGAACGCTAGTAAGCTTTTCAGGACTCGTAGACCCCCTCGCGGCAGCACTCGTTTCCGTACAAGGACCCTGAGCACCCCCAGGCTCCCCTGAGCTTGCTGGGCCACACTCAGACCCGTAGGCCATTCAGGGTGGCCCTGCGTAGGTCGAGTGAAGAGTCACACGCTGCACTCTTCCTTGGGCGAGCTAGATATCCCCAGCTCGCCAACGGCTTCATGAACGCGGTCCTAGCAAGTCCAGCATACCATGGAATTCGTCCTCGTTGCCCTACTCTGAGCGGTACTGAGAAAAACTCTCTGCTTACAAGTCCTTCTAGGACCTCATACCTGAAGTCACCGTATCTCCAGGAGAAAGGCAGCTTGCATTGCAACTTCCACTACAGCACAGTTTTGTGTGGAACACTTCAGGCTTTTGGGAGAGGCACAGGACCCTAGGAGTCCTAGGGCAGTCTTTCATCTAAGCAGTTCGCTACCCGCAGAGCACCTTATGTAGAAAAGTTGAATAAGGGAAGAGCCAGGGAGGTAGCTAGGTCTCTTTTGACCTGCCAGAAGCCGGAGACACTTACGCTGCGTGTCAACCTGGAGATGGTGCCTGATGGGACTGGCCTTGTTTTCCCACCTTGAAAGCTCCTCTTATGCGCCTTGAAGCTCCCTTAAAAACCCTGTTGTTGTCAGGCTTATACTCATTGCAGGCATGACTGTTAGAGGAAAAAGAGGTTACACGAAGAGACAGGGTATTTTAGTTTCCGAGTCAGAGCGCATCCTGTCCTGTTTTATAGCTAAAGGGAAACTCAAAGGGAGCTCTCACTTCCAAGGTGGGCCCTGATATGCCAAGTAGCGGGGTAGGCGTGCAACAGTTTCCATGAGGCCTTAGAAGTTCTCCTGCGTTAGATGAACGCTAGTAAGGTTTTCAGGACTCCTAAATGCCTCGCGGCAGCACTCGTTTCCATACAAAGACACTGAGTACTCCAAGGCTTCCCTGGGCTTGCTGGGCCACAGTCAGACCCGTAGGCCCGTCAGGATGCCCCTGGGTAGGCCGAGTGAAGGGTAACACGCTGCACGCTTTACTCGGGGAGCTAGATATCCCCAACTACCGAAAGGTTTCATGAACACGGTTCTAGAAAGTCAGGCATGCCGTGGAAGTCGTCCTCGTTGCCCTAGTCTGAGCTGTACTGAGAAAAACTCTCTGCTTACAAGTCCTTCTAGGACCTCATAGCTTAAGTCACCGTATCTCAAGGAGAAAGGCAGCTTGCATTGCAACTTCCACTACAGCACAGTTTTCTGTGGAACACTTCAGGCTTTTGGGAGAGGCACCGGACCCTCAGAGACCTAGGGCCCTCTTTCGTCTAGGCAGTTCACTACACGCAGAACACCCTGTGTAGAAAAGTTGAATCAGGGAAGAGCCAGGGAGCTAGCTAGGTCTCTTTTGACCTGCCAGTACCCTGAGACACTTACTCTGAGTGTCATCCTGGAGATGGTGCCTGATGGGACTGGCCTTGTTTTCCCACCTTGAAAGCTACTCTTATGCGCCTTGAAGATCCCTTAAAAACACTGTGGTTGTCAGCCTTATACTCACGGCAGGCATGGCTGTGAGAGGGAAAAAAAGGTTTCACGAAGAAACAGGGTATCCCAGTTTCTCGGTCAGAGCTCATCCTGTCCTGTTCTATAGCTAAAGGGAATCTCAACGTGAGGCCTAACTTCGAAGGAGGGCCCTGATATGCCATGCAGCAGGGTAGGAGTGCGCAGCTTCCATGAGGCCTTAGTCGCACTTCTGCATTAGTTTCACGGTACTAATCTTCTCAGGACTCCTGCTCCCTTGCGTCTGCACCCGTTTCCGTACAAAGACACTGAGTAACCCCCAGGCTCCCCTGAGTTGAAGATCAACATTCAGACACGTAGGCCCTTCGGAGTGCCCATGTCTGTGCCGAGTGAAGGGCAGCATGATGCACGCTCCCTCGGGGGAGCTCGATTTCCTCAGCTCACCAACAGCCTCAGGAACACGGTTGTAGTAGGTGCAGCATGCCATGCCAGTCTGCCTGCTTACAGTAGTCCGAGCTGTACTGAGGAAAACTCTTTGCTTACAGTTCCTTCTACCAGCTCCTAGCTGAAGTCAACCAACCTCTAGGAGAGAGTCGGCTTGTGGTCCAAGTGCAACTAGAGCACACTTTCTGGTGTAACGCCGCAGGCTTTTGGAAGATGCCCAGGAGCCCAGGACACCTAGGGAATTCTTTCATTTAGGCAGTTCGCTACACGCAGAACACCCTGCAGAGAAAAGTTGATTCTCCAAGGACCCAGTGAGGAGCTAGGTCTCTCTTGACCTGCTAGAAACCACAGATGCTTCTTCTGCGTGTCAGCCTGGAAATGGCGGCCTTAGGAGACAAGCCTTGTTTTCCCGTCTTGAAAGCTCCATTCATGCGGCCTTGAAGCTACCTGAAAAACACTGTGGTTGTCGGACTTGTCCTCACTCCAGGCATGGCTCTGGAAGAAAATGAGTTTTCTCCAAAGAAAGAGGGTGCTTCCAGGCCCTGGTGGGGAGCATATCCTGCCCTGCACTAGAGCTAAGGGGAATCTCAACGTGCGCCCTACCCTCGACCTAAGGCTCTGATTTGCCCTCCAGAAGGGTAGTTGTGCAGCATTTTCCTTGAGGCCTTAGTCGCAGTCCTGCATTAGTTTAAAGGTACTACTCTTCTCAGGACTCCAGGCCCACTCGTGTCAGTACCCATTTGCGTACAAGAACTCTGAGTACCCCAGGACTCCCCTGGGCTTGCTGGGCCACACTCAGACCCGTAGGCCCTTCAGTGTGCCCCTTTTTAGGCCGAGTGAAAGATAACAAACTGCACTCTTTCTTGGGAAAGCTAGATTTCCTCAGCTCACCATCAGCCTCAGGAACACGGTTCTAGCAAGGCCAGCAAACCATGGAAGTGTGCCTCCTCACCCGATTCTGAGCTGTACTGAGTAAACCTCTCTGCTTTGAAGTCCTTCGAGGACCTCAGACCTGAAGTCACCGTATCTCAAGGAGAAAGACGGCTTGCATTCCAACTTCCACTACGGCACAGTGTTCTGTGTAACACTTCAGGCTTTGGGACATGCACAGGGCTCTTAGAGACCTAGGGCAGTCTATTCTCTAGGCACTTCACTACACGTACAACACCCTGTGCAGAAAAATTGATTCTGGGAAGAGCCAAGTAGGTAGCTAGGTCTCTTTTGACCTCTTAGAAACCACAGCTACTTATGTGGTGTGTCAATCTGGAAACAGGACCTGATGGGGCTAGCCTTGCTGTCCCATCATGAAAGCTCCTTTTATGGGCCTAGAAGCTAGAAGCTAACTGAAAAACACTGTTGGTGTCGGGCTTATACTCACGACAGGCATGGCTGTGAGAGGGAAAAAGAGGTTTCACGAAGAAACACGTATTCCAGTTTCTGATTCAGAGCTCATCCTGTCCTGTTCTCTAGCTAAAGGGAAACTCAAAGTGAGGCCTAGCTTCGAAGGAGGGCCCTGACATGCCATGCAGCGGAGTAGGCGTGCAGCAGCTTCCATGAGGCCTTAGTCGCTCTTCTGCTTTAGTTGAACGCTAGTAAGCTTTTCAGGACTCGTAGACCCCCTCGCGGCAGCACTCGTTTCCGTACAAGGACCCTGAGCACCCCCAGGCTCCCCTGAGCTTGCTGGGCCACACTCAGACCCGTAGGCCATTCAGGGTGGCCCTGCGTAGGTCGAGTGAAGAGTCACACGCTGCACTCTTCCTTGGGTGAGCTAGATATCCCCAGCTCGCCAACGGCTTCATGAACGCGGTCCTAGCAAGTCCAGCATACCATGGAATTCGTCCTCGTTGCCCTACTCTGAGCGGTACTGAGAAAAACTCTCTGCTTACAAGTCCTTCTAGGACCTCATACCTGAAGTCACCGTATCTCCAGGAGAAAGGCAGCTTGCATTGCAACTTCCACTACAGCACAGTTTTGTGTGGAACACTTCAGGCTTTTGGGAGAGGCACAGGACCCTAGGAGTCCTAGGGCAGTCTTTCATCTAAGCAGTTCGCTACCCGCAGAGCACCTTATGTAGAAAAGTTGAATAAGGGAAGAGCCAGGGAGGTAGCTAGGTCTCTTTTGACCTGCCAGAAGCCGGAGACACTTACGCTGCGTGTCAACCTGGAGATGGTGCCTGATGGGACTGGCCTTGTTTTCCCACCTTGAAAGCTCCTCTTATGCGCCTTGAAGCTCCCATAAAAACACTGTGGTTGTCAGCATTATATTCATTGCAGGCATGGCTGTGTGAGGGAAAAAGAGGATACACGAAGAGACAGGGTATTTCAGTTTCTGATTCAGAGCTAATCCTGTCCTGTTTTATAGCTAAAGGGAAACTCAAAGTGAGCCCTCGCTTCGAAGGAGGGCCCTGATATGCCATGTAGCGGAGTCGGCGTGCAAAGGCTTCCATGAGGCCTTAGTCGCTCTCTTGCTTTAGTTGAACGCTAGTAAGGTATTCAGGACTCCTAGACCCCTCGCGGCAGCACTCGTTTCCGTACAAGGACACTGAGTACTCCAAGGCTTCCCTGGGCTTGCTGGGCCACAGTCAGACCCGTAGGCCTGTCAGGGTGCCCATGGGTAGGCGGAGTAAAGGGTAACACACTGCACGCTTCATTCGGGGAGCTAGGTATCCCCAGCTACAGAAAGGTTTCATGAACACAGTTCTAGAAAATCCAGCATAACATGGAAATCGTCCTCGTGACCCTAGTCTCAGCTGTACTGAGAAAAACTCTCTGCTTACAAGTCCTTCTAGGACCTCATAACAAGTCACCGTATCTCAAGATTAAAGGCAGATTGCATTGCAACTTCCACTACAACACTGTTTTCTGTGGAACAATTCAGGCTTTTGGGAGAGGCACAGGACCCTAGGAGACCTAGGGCACTCTTTCGTCTAGGCATTTCACTACACGCAGAGCACCCTGTGTAGAAAAGTTGAATGAGGGAAGAGCCAGGGAGGTAGCTAGGTCTCTTTTGACCTGCCAGAAGCCAGAGACACTTACGCTGCGTGTCAACCTGGAGATGGTGCCTGATGGGACTGGCCTTGTTTTCCCACCTTGAAAGCTCCTCTTATGCGCCTTGAAGCTCCCTTAAAAACCCTGTTGTTGTCAGGCTTATACTCATTGCAGGCATGACTGTTAGAGGAAAAAGAGGTTACACGAAGAGACAGGGTATTTTAGTTTCCGAGTCAGAGCGCATCCTGTCCTGTTTTATAGCTAAAGGGAAACTCAAAGGGAGCTCTCACTTCCAAGGTGGGCCCTGATATGCCAAGTAGCGGGGTAGGCGTGCAACAGTTTCCATGAGGCCTTAGAAGTTCTCCTGCGTTAGATGAACGCTAGTAAGGTTTTCAGGACTCCTAAATGCCTCGCGGCAGCACTCGTTTCCATACAAAGACACTGAGTACTCCAAGGCTTCCCTGGGCTTGCTGGGCCACAGTCAGACCCGTAGGCCCGTCAGGATGCCCCTGGGTAGGCCGAGTGAAGGGTAACACGCTGCACGCTTTACTCGGGGAGCTAGATATCCCCAACTACCGAAAGGTTTCATGAACACGGTTCTAGAAAGTCAGGCATGCCGTGGAAGTCGTCCTCGTTGCCCTAGTCTGAGCTGTACTGAGAAAAACTCTCTGCTTACAAGTCCTTCTAGGACCTCATAGCTTAAGTCACCGTATCTCAAGGAGAAAGGCAGCTTGCATTGCAACTTCCACTACAGCACAGTTTTCTGTGGAACACTTCAGGCTTTTGGGAGAGGCACCGGACCCTCAGAGACCTAGGGCCCTCTTTCGTCTAGGCAGTTCACTACACGCAGAACACCCTGTGTAGAAAAGTTGAATCAGGGAAGAGCCAGGGAGCTAGCTAGGTCTCTTTTGACCTGCCAGTACCCTGAGACACTTACTCTGAGTGTCATCCTGGAGATGGTGCCTGATGGGACTGGCCTTGTTTTCCCACCTTGAAAGCTCCTCTTATGCGCCTTGAAGATCCCTTAAAAACACTGTGGTTGTCAGCCTTATACTCACGGCAGGCATGGCTGTGAGAGGGAAAAAAAGGTTTCACGAAGAAACAGGGTATCCCAGTTTCTCGGTCAGAGCTCATCCTGTCCTGTTCTATAGCTAAAGGGAATCTCAACGTGAGGCCTAACTTCGAAGGAGGGCCCTGATATGCCATGCAGCAGGGTAGGAGTGCGCAGCTTCCATGAGGCCTTAGTCGCACTTCTGCATTAGTTTCACGGTACTAATCTTCTCAGGACTCCTGCTCCCTTGCGTCTGCACCCGTTTCCGTACAAAGACACTGAGTAACCCCCAGGCTCCCCTGAGTTGAAGATCAACATTCAGACACGTAGGCCCTTCGGAGTGCCCGTGTCTGTGCCGAGTGAAGGGCAGCATGATGCATGCTCCCTCGGGGGAGCTCGATTTCCTCAGCTCACCAACAGCCTCAGGAACACGGTTGTAGTAGGTGCAGCATGCCATGCCAGTCTGCCTGCTTACAGTAGTCCGAGCTGTACTGAGGAAAACTCTTTGCTTACAGTTCCTTCTACCAGCTCCTAGCTGAAGTCAACCAACCTCTAGGAGAGAGTCGGCTTGTGGTCCAAGTGCAACTAGAGCACACTTTCTGGTGTAACGCCGCAGGCTTTTGGAAGATGCCCAGGAGCCCAGGACACCTAGGGAATTCTTTCATTTAGGCAGTTCGCTACACGCAGAACACCCTGCAGAGAAAAGTTGATTCTCCAAGGACCCAGTGAGGAGCTAGGTCTCTCTTGACCTGCTAGAAACCACAGATGCTTCTTCTGCGTGTCAGCCTGGAAATGGCGGCCTTAGGAGACAAGCCTTGTTTTCCCGTCTTGAAAGCTCCATTCATGCGGCCTTGAAGCTACCTGAAAAACACTGTGGTTGTCGGACTTGTCCTCACTCCAGGCATGGCTCTGGAAGAAAATGAGTTTTCTCCAAAGAAAGAGGGTGCTTCCAGGCCCTGGTGGGGAGCATATCCTGCCCTGCACTAGAGCTAAGGGGAATCTCAACGTGCGCCCTACCCTCGACCTAAGGCTCTGATTTGCCCTCCAGAAGGGTAGTTGTGCAGCATTTTCCTTGAGGCCTTAGTCGCAGTCCTGCATTAGTTTAAAGGTACTACTCTTCTCAGGACTCCAGGCCCACTCGTGTCAGTACCCATTTGCGTACAAGAACTCTGAGTACCCCAGGACTCCCCTGGGCTTGCTGGGCCACACTCAGACCCGTAGGCCCTTCAGTGTGCCCCTTTTTAGGCCGAGTGAAAGATAACAAACTGCACTCTTTCTTGGGAAAGCTAGATTTCCTCAGCTCACCATCAGCCTCAGGAACACGGTTCTAGCAAGGCCAGCAAACCATGGAAGTCTGCCTCATCGGCCGATTCTGAGCTGTACTGAGTAAAACTCTCTGCTTTGAAGTCCTTCGAGGACCTCGTACCTGAAGTCACCGTATCTCAAGGAGAAAGACGGCTTGCATTCCAACTTCCACTAAAGCACAGTGTTCTGTGTAACACTTCAGGCTTTGGGACATGCACAGGGCTCTTAGAGACCTAGGGCAGTCTATTGTCTAGGCACTTCACTACACGTACAACACCCTGTGCAGAAATATTGATTCTGGGCAGAGCCAAGTAGGTAGCCAGGTCTCTTTTGACCTCTTAGAAACCACAGCTACTTATGCTGTGTGTCAATCTGGAAACAGGACCTGATGGGGCTAGCCTTGCTGTCCCATCATGAAAGCTCCTTTTATGCGCCTAGAAGCTAACTGAAAAACACTGTTGGTGTCGGGCTTATACTCACGACAGGCATGGCTGTGAGAGGGAAAAAGAGGTTTCACGAAGAAACACGTATTCCAGTTTCTGATTCAGAGCTCATCCTGTCCTGTTCTCTAGCTAAAGGGAAACTCAAAGTGAGGCCTAGCTTCGAAGGAGGGCCCTGATACGCCATGCAGTGGAGTAGGCGTGCAAAGGCTTCCATGAGGCCTTAGTCGCTCTTCTGCTTTAGTTGAACGCTAGTAAGCTTTTCAGGACTCGTAGAGCCCTCGCGGCAGCACTCGTTTCCGTACAAGGACACTGAGTACTCCAAGGCTTCCCTGGGCTTGCTGGGCCACAGTCAGACCCGTAGGCCTGTCAGGGTGCCCATGGGTAGGCGGAGTAAAGGGTAACACACTGCACGCTTCATTCGGGGAGCTAGGTATCCCCAGCTACAGAAAGGTTTCATGAACACAGTTCTAGAAAATCCAGCATAACATGGAAATCGTCCTCGTGACCCTAGTCTCAGCTGTACTGAGAAAAACTCTCTGCTTACAAGTCCTTCTAGGACCTCATAACAAGTCACCGTATCTCAAGATTAAAGGCAGATTGCATTGCAACTTCCACTACAACACTGTTTTCTGTGGAACAATTCAGGCTTTTGGGAGAGGCACAGGACCCTAGGAGACCTAGGGCACTCTTTCGTCTAGGCATTTCACTACACGCAGAGCACCCTGTGTAGAAAAGTTGAATGAGGGAAGAGCCAGGGAGGTAGCTAGGTCTCTTTGGACCTGCCAGAAGCCAGAGACACTTACGCTGCGTGTCAACCTGGAGATGGTGCCTGATGGGACTGGCCTTGTTTTCCCACCTTGAAAGCTCCTCTTCTGCGCCTTGAAGCTCCCTTAAAAACCCTGTTGTTGTCAGGCTTATACTCATTGCAGGCATGACTGTTAGAGGAAAAAGAGGTTACACGAAGAGACAGGGTATTTTAGTTTCCGAGTCAGAGCGCATCCTGTCCTGTTTTATAGCTAAAGGGAAACTCAAAGGGAGCTCTCACTTCCAAGGTGGGCCCTGATATGCCAAGTAGCGGGGTAGGCGTGCAACAGTTTCCATGAGGCCTTAGAAGTTCTCCTGCGTTAGATGAACGCTAGTAAGGTTTTCAGGACTCCTAAATGCCTCGCGGCAGCACTCGTTTCCATACAAAGACACTGAGTACTCCAAGGCTTCCCTGGGCTTGCTGGGCCACAGTCAGACCCGTAGGCCCGTCAGGATGCCCCTGGGTAGGCCGAGTGAAGGGTAACACGCTGCACGCTTTACTCGGGGAGCTAGATATCCCCAACTACCGAAAGGTTTCATGAACACGGTTCTAGAAAGTCAGGCATGCCGTGGAAGTCGTCCTCGTTGCCCTAGTCTGAGCTGTACTGAGAAAAACTCTCTGCTTACAAGTCTTTCTAGGACTTCATAGCTTAAGTCACCGTATCTCAAGGAGAAAGGCAGCTTGCATTGCAACTTCCACTACAGCACAGTTTTCTGTGGAACACTTCAGGCTTTTGGGAGAGGCACCGGACCCTCAGAGACCTAGGGCCCTCTTTCGTCTAGGCAGTTCACTACACGCAGAACACCCTGTGTAGAAAAGTTGAATCAGGGAAGAGCCAGGGAGCTAGCTAGGTCTCTTTTGACCTGCCAGTACCCTGAGACACTTACTCTGAGTGTCATCCTGGAGATGGTGCCTGATGGGACTGGCCTTGTTTTCCCACCTTGAAAGCTCCTCTTATGCGCCTTGAAGATCCCTTAAAAACACTGTGGTTGTCAGCCTTATACTCACGGCAGGCATGGCTGTGAGAGGGAAAAAAAGGTTTCACGAAGAAACAGGGTATCCCAGTTTCTCGGTCAGAGCTCATCCTGTCCTGTTCTATAGCTAAAGGGAATCTCAACGTGAGGCCTAACTTCGAAGGAGGGCCCTGATATGCCATGCAGCAGGGTAGGAGTGCGCAGCTTCCATGAGGCCTTAGTCGCACTTCTGCATTAGTTTCACGGTACTAATCTTCTCAGGACTCCTGCTCCCTTGCGTCTGCACCCGTTTCCGTACAAAGACACTGAGTAACCCCCAGGCTCCCCTGAGTTGAAGATCAACATTCAGACACGTAGGCCCTTCGGAGTGCCCGTGTCTGTGCCGAGTGAAGGGCAGCATGATGCACGCTCCCTCGGGGGAGCTCGATTTCCTCAGCTCACCAACAGCCTCAGGAACACGGTTGTAGTAGGTGCAGCATGCCATGCCAGTCTGCCTGCTTACAGTAGTCCGAGCTGTACTGAGGAAAACTCTTTGCTTACAGTTCCTTCTACCAGCTCCTAGCTGAAGTCAACCAACCTCTAGGAGAGAGTCGGCTTGTGGTCCAAGTGCAACTAGAGCACACTTTCTGGTGTAACGCCGCAGGCTTTTGGAAGATGCCCAGGAGCCCAGGACACCTAGGGAATTCTTTCATTTAGGCAGTTCGCTACACGCAGAACACCCTGCAGAGAAAAGTTGATTCTCCAAGGACCCAGTGAGGAGCTAGGTCTCTCTTGACCTGCTAGAAACCACAGATGCTTCTTCTGCGTGTCAGCCTGGAAATGGCGGCCTTAGGAGACAAGCCTTGTTTTCCCGTCTTGAAAGCTCCATTCATGCGGCCTTGAAGCTACCTGAAAAACACTGTGGTTGTCGGACTTGTCCTCACTCCAGGCATGGCTCTGGAAGAAAATGAGTTTTCTCCAAAGAAAGAGGGTGCTTCCAGGCCCTGGTGGGGAGCATATCCTGCCCTGCACTAGAGCTAAGGGGAATCTCAACGTGCGCCCTACCCTCGACCTAAGGCTCTGATTTGCCCTCCAGAAGGGTAGTTGTGCAGCATTTTCCTTGAGGCCTTAGTCGCAGTCCTGCATTAGTTTAAAGGTACTACTCTTCTCAGGACTCCAGGCCCACTCGTGTCAGTACCCATTTGCGTACAAGAACTCTGAGTACCCCAGGACTCCCCTGGGCTTGCTGGGCCACACTCAGACCCGTAGGCCCTTCAGTGTGCCCCTTTTTAGGCCGAGTGAAAGATAACAAACTGCACTCTTTCTTGGGAAAGCTAGATTTCCTCAGCTCACCATCAGCCTCAGGAACACGGTTCTAGCAAGGCCAGCAAACCATGGAAGTCTGCCTCATCGGCCGATTCTGAGCTGTACTGAGTAAAACTCTCTGCTTTGAAGTCCTTCGAGGACCTCGTACCTGAAGTCACCGTATCTCAAGGAGAAAGACGGCTTGCATTCCAACTTCCACTAAAGCACAGTGTTCTGTGTAACACTTCAGGCTTTGGGACATGCACAGGGCTCTTAGAGACCTAGGGCAGTCTATTGTCTAGGCACTTCACTACACGTACAACACCCTGTGCAGAAATATTGATTCTGGGCAGAGCCAAGTAGGTAGCCAGGTCTCTTTTGACCTCTTAGAAACCACAGCTACTTATGCTGTGTGTCAATCTGGAAACAGGACCTGATGGGGCTAGCCTTGCTGTCCCATCATGAAAGCTCCTTTTATGCGCCTAGAAGCTAACTGAAAAACACTGTTGGTGTCGGGCTTATACTCACGACAGGCATGGCTGTGAGAGGGAAAAAGAGGTTTCACGAAGAAACACGTATTCCAGTTTCTGATTCAGAGCTCATCCTGTCCTGTTCTCTAGCTAAAGGGAAACTCAAAGTGAGGCCTAGCTTCGAAGGAGGGCCCTGATACGCCATGCAGTGGAGTAGGCGTGCAAAGGCTTCCATGAGGCCTTAGTCGCTCTTCTGCTTTAGTTGAACGCTAGTAAGCTTTTCAGGACTCGTAGAGCCCTCGCGGCAGCACTCGTTTCCGTACAAGGACACTGAGTACTCCAAGGCTTCCCTGGGCTTGCTGGGCCACAGTCAGACCCGTAGGCCTGTCAGGGTGCCCATGGGTAGGCGGAGTAAAGGGTAACACACTGCACGCTTCATTCGGGGAGCTAGGTATCCCCAGCTACAGAAAGGTTTCATGAACACAGTTCTAGAAAATCCAGCATAACATGGAAATCGTCCTCGTGACCCTAGTCTCAGCTGTACTGAGAAAAACTCTCTGCTTACAAGTCCTTCTAGGACCTCATAACAAGTCACCGTATCTCAAGATTAAAGGCAGATTGCATTGCAACTTCCACTACAACACTGTTTTCTGTGGAACAATTCAGGCTTTTGGGAGAGGCACAGGACCCTAGGAGACCTAGGGCACTCTTTCGTCTAGGCATTTCACTACACGCAGAGCACCCTGTGTAGAAAAGTTGAATGAGGGAAGAGCCAGGGAGGTAGCTAGGTCTCTTTGGACCTGCCAGAAGCCAGAGACACTTACGCTGCGTGTCAACCTGGAGATGGTGCCTGATGGGACTGGCCTTGTTTTCCCACCTTGAAAGCTCCTCTTCTGCGCCTTGAAGCTCCCTTAAAAACCCTGTTGTTGTCAGGCTTATACTCATTGCAGGCATGACTGTTAGAGGAAAAAGAGGTTACACGAAGAGACAGGGTATTTTAGTTTCCGAGTCAGAGCGCATCCTGTCCTGTTTTATAGCTAAAGGGAAACTCAAAGGGAGCTCTCACTTCCAAGGTGGGCCCTGATATGCCAAGTAGCGGGGTAGGCGTGCAACAGTTTCCATGAGGCCTTAGAAGTTCTCCTGCGTTAGATGAACGCTAGTAAGGTTTTCAGGACTCCTAAATGCCTCGCGGCAGCACTCGTTTCCATACAAAGACACTGAGTACTCCAAGGCTTCCCTGGGCTTGCTGGGCCACAGTCAGACCCGTAGGCCCGTCAGGATGCCCCTGGGTAGGCCGAGTGAAGGGTAACACGCTGCACGCTTTACTCGGGGAGCTAGATATCCCCAACTACCGAAAGGTTTCATGAACACGGTTCTAGAAAGTCAGGCATGCCGTGGAAGTCGTCCTCGTTGCCCTAGTCTGAGCTGTACTGAGAAAAACTCTCTGCTTACAAGTCCTTCTAGGACCTCATAGCTTAAGTCACCGTATCTCAAGGAGAAAGGCAGCTTGCATTGCAACTTCCACTACAGCACAGTTTTCTGTGGAACACTTCAGGCTTTTGGGAGAGGCACCGGACCCTCAGAGACCTAGGGCCCTCTTTCGTCTAGGCAGTTCACTACACGCAGAACACCCTGTGTAGAAAAGTTGAATCAGGGAAGAGCCAGGGAGCTAGCTAGGTCTCTTTTGACCTGCCAGTACCCTGAGACACTTACTCTGAGTGTCATCCTGGAGATGGTGCCTGATGGGACTGGCCTTGTTTTCCCACCTTGAAAGCTCCTCTTATGCGCCTTGAAGATCCCTTAAAAACACTGTGGTTGTCAGCCTTATACTCACGGCAGGCATGGCTGTGAGAGGGAAAAAAAGGTTTCACGAAGAAACAGGGTATCCCAGTTTCTCGGTCAGAGCTCATCCTGTCCTGTTCTATAGCTAAAGGGAATCTCAACGTGAGGCCTAACTTCGAAGGAGGGCCCTGATATGCCATGCAGCAGGGTAGGAGTGCGCAGCTTCCATGAGGCCTTAGTCGCACTTCTGCATTAGTTTCACGGTACTAATCTTCTCAGGACTCCTGCTCCCTTGCGTCTGCACCCGTTTCCGTACAAAGACACTGAGTAACCCCCAGGCTCCCCTGAGTTGAAGATCAACATTCAGACACGTAGGCCCTTCGGAGTGCCCGTGTCTGTGCCGAGTGAAGGGCAGCATGATGCACGCTCCCTCGGGGGAGCTCGATTTCCTCAGCTCACCAACAGCCTCAGGAACACGGTTGTAGTAGGTGCAGCATGCCATGCCAGTCTGCCTGCTTACAGTAGTCCGAGCTGTACTGAGGAAAACTCTTTGCTTACAGTTCCTTCTACCAGCTCCTAGCTGAAGTCAACCAACCTCTAGGAGAGAGTCGGCTTGTGGTCCAAGTGCAACTAGAGCACACTTTCTGGTGTAACGCCGCAGGCTTTTGGAAGATGCCCAGGAGCCCAGGACACCTAGGGAATTCTTTCATTTAGGCAGTTCGCTACACGCAGAACACCCTGCAGAGAAAAGTTGATTCTCCAAGGACCCAGTGAGGAGCTAGGTCTCTCTTGACCTGCTAGAAACCACAGATGCTTCTTCTGCGTGTCAGCCTGGAAATGGCGGCCTTAGGAGACAAGCCTTGTTTTCCCGTCTTGAAAGCTCCATTCATGCGGCCTTGAAGCTACCTGAAAAACACTGTGGTTGTCGGACTTGTCCTCACTCCAGGCATGGCTCTGGAAGAAAATGAGTTTTCTCCAAAGAAAGAGGGTGCTTCCAGGCCCTGGTGGGGAGCATATCCTGCCCTGCACTAGAGCTAAGGGGAATCTCAACGTGCGCCCTACCCTCGACCTAAGGCTCTGATTTGCCCTCCAGAAGGGTAGTTGTGCAGCATTTTCCTTGAGGCCTTAGTCGCAGTCCTGCATTAGTTTAAAGGTACTACTCTTCTCAGGACTCCAGGCCCACTCGTGTCAGTACCCATTTGCGTACAAGAACTCTGAGTACCCCAGGACTCCCCTGGGCTTGCTGGGCCACACTCAGACCCGTAGGCCCTTCAGTGTGCCCCTTTTTAGGCCGAGTGAAAGATAACAAACTGCACTCTTTCTTGGGAAAGCTAGATTTCCTCAGCTCACCATCAGCCTCAGGAACACGGTTCTAGCAAGGCCAGCAAACCATGGAAGTCTGCCTCATCGGCCGATTCTGAGCTGTACTGAGTAAAACTCTCTGCTTTGAAGTCCTTCGAGGACCTCGTACCTGAAGTCACCGTATCTCAAGGAGAAAGACGGCTTGCATTCCAACTTCCACTACGGCACAGTGTTCTGTGTAACACTTCAGGCTTTGGGACATGCACAGGGCTCTTAGAGACCTAGGGCAGTCTATTGTCTAGGCACTTCACTACACGTACAACACCCTGTGCAGAAATATTGATTCTGGGCAGAGCCAAGTAGGTAGCCAGGTCTCTTTTGACCTCTTAGAAACCACAGCTACTTATGCTGTGTGTCAATCTGGAAACAGGACCTGATGGTGCTAGCCTTGCTGTCCCATCATGAAAGCTCCTTTTATGCGCCTAGAAGCTAACTGAAAAACACTGTTGGTGTCGGGCTTATACTCACGACAGGCATGGCTGTGAGAGGGAAAAAGAGGTTTCACGAAGAAACACGTATTCCAGTTTCTGATTCAGAGCTCATCCTGTCCTGTTCTCTAGCTAAAGGGAAACTCAAAGTGAGGCCTAGCTTCGAAGGAGGGCCCTGATACGCCATGCAGTGGAGTAGGCGTGCAGCAGCTTCCATGAGGCCTTAGTCGCTCTTCTGCTTTAGTTGAACGCTAGTAAGCTTTTCAGGACTCGTAGAGCCCTCGCGGCAGCACTCGTTTCCGTACAGCGACCCTGAGTACCCCGAGGCTCCCCTGGGATTGCTGGGTCACACTCAGACCCGTAGGCCATTCAGGGTGGCCCTAAGTAGGTCGAGTGAAGAGTCACACGCTGCACTCTTCCTTGGGCGAGCTAGATATCCCCAGCTCGCCAATGGCTTCATGAACACGGTCCTAGCAAGTCCAGCATACCATGAAATTCGTCCTCGTTGCCCTACTCTGAGCGGTACTGAGAAAAACTCTCTGCTTACAAGTCCTTCTAGGACCTCATAGCTTAAGTCACCGTATCTCAAGGAGAAAGGCAGCTTGCATTGCAACTTCCACTTCAGCACAGTTTTCTGTGGAACACTTCAGGCTTTTGGGAGAGGCACCGGACCCTCAGAGACCTAGGGCCCTCTTTCGTCTAGGCAGTTCACTACACGCAGAACACCCTGTGTAGAAAAGTTGAATCAGGGAAGAGCCAGGGAGCTAGCTAGGTCTCTTTTGACCTGCCAGTACCCTGAGACACTTACTCTGAGTGTCATCCTGGAGATGGTGCCTGATGGGACTGGCCTTGTTTTCCCACCTTGAAAGCTCCTCTTATGCGCCTTGAAGATCCCTTAAAAACACTGTGGTTGTCAGCCTTATACTCACGGCAGGCATGGCTGTGAGAGGGAAAAAAAGGTTTCACGAAGAAACAGGGTATCCCAGTTTCTCGGTCAGAGCTCATCCTGTCCTGTTCTATAGCTAAAGGGAATCTCAACGTGAGGCCTAACTTCGAAGGAGGGCCCTGATATGCCATGCAGCAGGGTAGGAGTGCGCAGCTTCCATGAGGCCTTAGTCGCACTTCTGCATTAGTTTCACGGTACTAATCTTCTCAGGACTCCTGCTCCCTTGCGTCTGCACCCGTTTCCGTACAAAGACACTGAGTAACCCCCAGGCTCCCCTGAGTTGAAGATCAACATTCAGACACGTAGGCCCTTCGGAGTGCCCGTGTCTGTGCCGAGTGAAGGGCAGCATGATGCACGCTCCCTCGGGGGAGCTCGATTTCCTCAGCTCACCAACAGCCTCAGGAACACGGTTGTAGTAGGTGCAGCATGCCATGCCAGTCTGCCTGCTTACAGTAGTCCGAGCTGTACTGAGGAAAACTCTTTGCTTACAGTTCCTTCTACCAGCTCCTAGCTGAAGTCAACCAACCTCTAGGAGAGAGTCGGCTTGTGGTCCAAGTGCAACTAGAGCACACTTTCTGGTGTAACGCCGCAGGCTTTTGGAAGATGCCCAGGAGCCCAGGACACCTAGGGAATTCTTTCATTTAGGCAGTTCGCTACACGCAGAACACCCTGCAGAGAAAAGTTGATTCTCCAAGGACCCAGTGAGGAGCTAGGTCTCTCTTGACCTGCTAGAAACCACAGATGCTTCTTCTGCGTGTCAGCCTGGAAATGGCGGCCTTAGGAGACAAGCCTTGTTTTCCCGTCTTGAAAGCTCCATTCATGCGGCCTTGAAGCTACCTGAAAAACACTGTGGTTGTCGGACTTGTCCTCACTCCAGGCATGGCTCTGGAAGAAAATGAGTTTTCTCCAAAGAAAGAGGGTGCTTCCAGGCCCTGGTGGGGAGCATATCCTGCCCTGCACTAGAGCTAAGGGGAATCTCAACGTGCGCCCTACCCTCGACCTAAGGCTCTGATTTGCCCTCCAGAAGGGTAGTTGTGCAGCATTTTCCTTGAGGCCTTAGTCGCAGTCCTGCATTAGTTTAAAGGTACTACTCTTCTCAGGACTCCAGGCCCACTCGTGTCAGTACCCATTTGCGTACAAGAACTCTGAGTACCCCAGGACTCCCCTGGGCTTGCTGGGCCACACTCAGACCCGTAGGCCCTTCAGTGTGCCCCTTTTTAGGCCGAGTGAAAGATAACAAACTGCACTCTTTCTTGGGAAAGCTAGATTTCCTCAGCTCACCATCAGCCTCAGGAACACGGTTCTAGCAAGGCCAGCAAACCATGGAAGTCTGCCTCATCGGCCGATTCTGAGCTGTACTGAGTAAAACTCTCTGCTTTGAAGTCCTTCGAGGACCTCGTACCTGAAGTCACCGTATCTCAAGGAGAAAGACGGCTTGCATTCCAACTTCCACTACGGCACAGTGTTCTGTGTAACACTTCAGGCTTTGGGACATGCACAGGGCTCTTAGAGACCTAGGGCAGTCTATTGTCTAGGCACTTCACTACACGTACAACACCCTGTGCAGAAATATTGATTCTGGGCAGAGCCAAGTAGGTAGCCAGGTCTCTTTTGACCTCTTAGAAACCACAGCTACTTATGCTGTGTGTCAATCTGGAAACAGGACCTGATGGGGCTAGCCTTGCTGTCCCATCATGAAAGCTCCTTTTATGCGCCTAGAAGCTAACTGAAAAACACTGTTGGTGTCGGGCTTATACTCACGACAGGCATGGCTGTGAGAGGGAAAAAGAGGTTTCACGAAGAAACACGTATTCCAGTTTCTGATTCAGAGCTCATCCTGTCCTGTTCTCTAGCTAAAGGGAAACTCAAAGTGAGGCCTAGCTTCGAAGGAGGGCCCTGATACGCCATGCAGTGGAGTAGGCGTGCAAAGGCTTCCATGAGGCCTTAGTCGCTCTTCTGCTTTAGTTGAACGCTAGTAAGCTTTTCAGGACTCGTAGAGCCCTCGCGGCAGCACTCGTTTCCGTACAAGGACACTGAGTACTCCAAGGCTTCCCTGGGCTTGCTGGGCCACAGTCAGACCCGTAGGCCTGTCAGGGTGCCCATGGGTAGGCGGAGTAAAGGGTAACACACTGCACGCTTCATTCGGGGAGCTAGGTATCCCCAGCTACAGAAAGGTTTCATGAACACAGTTCTAGAAAATCCAGCATACCATGGAAATCGTCCTCGTGACCCTAGTCTCAGCTGTACTGAGAAAAACTCTCTGCTTACAAGTCCTTCTAGGACCTCATAACAAGTCACCGTATCTCAAGATTAAAGGCAGATTGCATTGCAACTTCCACTACAACACTGTTTTCTGTGGAACAATTCAGGCTTTTGGGAGAGGCACAGGACCCTAGGAGACCTAGGGCACTCTTTCGTCTAGGCATTTCACTACACGCAGAGCACCCTGTGTAGAAAAGTTGAATGAGGGAAGAGCCAGGGAGGTAGCTAGGTCTCTTTGGACCTGCCAGAAGCCAGAGACACTTACGCTGCGTGTCAACCTGGAGATGGTGCCTGATGGGACTGGCCTTGTTTTCCCACCTTGAAAGCTCCTCTTATGCGCCTTGAAGCTCCCTTAAAAACCCTGTTGTTGTCAGGCTTATACTCATTGCAGGCATGACTGTTAGAGGAAAAAGAGGTTACACGAAGAGACAGGGTATTTTAGTTTCCGAGTCAGAGCGCATCCTGTCCTGTTTTATAGCTAAAGGGAAACTCAAAGGGAGCTCTCACTTCCAAGGTGGGCCCTGATATGCCAAGTAGCGGGGTAGGCGTGCAACAGTTTCCATGAGGCCTTAGAAGTTCTCCTGCGTTAGATGAACGCTAGTAAGGTTTTCAGGACTCCTAAATGCCTCGCGGCAGCACTCGTTTCCATACAAAGACACTGAGTACTCCAAGGCTTCCCTGGGCTTGCTGGGCCACAGTCAGACCCGTAGGCCCGTCAGGATGCCCCTGGGTAGGCCGAGTGAAGGGTAACACGCTGCACGCTTTACTCGGGGAGCTAGATATCCCCAACTACCGAAAGGTTTCATGAACACGGTTCTAGAAAGTCAGGCATGCCGTGGAAGTCGTCCTCGTTGCCCTAGTCTGAGCTGTACTGAGAAAAACTCTCTGCTTACAAGTCCTTCTAGGACCTCATAGCTTAAGTCACCGTATCTCAAGGAGAAAGGCAGCTTGCATTGCAACTTCCACTACAGCACAGTTTTCTGTGGAACACTTCAGGCTTTTGGGAGAGGCACCGGACCCTCAGAGACCTAGGGCCCTCTTTCGTCTAGGCAGTTCACTACACGCAGAACACCCTGTGTAGAAAAGTTGAATCAGGGAAGAGCCAGGGAGGTAGCTAGGTCTCTTTTGACCTGCCAGTACCCTGAGACACTTACTCTGAGTGTCATCCTGGAGATGGTGCCTGATGGGACTGGCCTTGTTTTCCCACCTTGAAAGCTCCTCTTATGCGCCTTGAAGATCCCTTAAAAACACTGTGGTTGTCAGCCTTATACTCACGGCAGGCATGGCTGTGAGAGGGAAAAAAAGGTTTCACGAAGAAACAGGGTATCCCAGTTTCTCGGTCAGAGCTCATCCTGTCCTGTTCTATAGCTAAAGGGAATCTCAACGTGAGGCCTAACTTCGAAGGAGGGCCCTGATATGCCATGCAGCAGGGTAGGAGTGCGCAGCTTCCATGAGGCCTTAGTCGCACTTCTGCATTAGTTTCACGGTACTAATCTTCTCAGGACTCCTGCTCCCTTGCGTCTGCACCCGTTTCCGTACAAAGACACTGAGTAACCCCCAGGCTCCCCTGAGTTGAAGATCAACATTCAGACACGTAGGCCCTTCGGAGTGCCCGTGTCTGTGCCGAGTGAAGGGCAGCATGATGCACGCTCCCTCGGGGGAGCTCGATTTCCTCAGCTCACCAACAGCCTCAGGAACACGGTTGTAGTAGGTGCAGCATGCCATGCCAGTCTGCCTGCTTACAGTAGTCCGAGCTGTACTGAGGAAAACTCTTTGCTTACAGTTCCTTCTACCAGCTCCTAGCTGAAGTCAACCAACCTCTAGGAGAGAGTCGGCTTGTGGTCCAAGTGCAACTAGAGCACACTTTCTGGTGTAACGCCGCAGGCTTTTGGAAGATGCCCAGGAGCCCAGGACACCTAGGGAATTCTTTCATTTAGGCAGTTCGCTACACGCAGAACACCCTGCAGAGAAAAGTTGATTCTCCAAGGACCCAGTGAGGAGCTAGGTCTCTTTTGACCTGCTAGAAACCACAGATGCTTCTTCTGCGTGTCAGCCTGGAAATGGCGGCCTTAGGAGACAAGCCTTGTTTTCCCGTCTTGAAAGCTCCATTCATGCGGCCTTGAAGCTACCTGAAAAACACTGTGGTTGTCGGACTTGTCCTCACTCCAGGCATGGCTCTGGAAGAAAATGAGTTTTCTCCAAAGAAAGAGGGTGCTTCCAGGCCCTGGTGGGGAGCATATCCTGCCCTGCACTAGAGCTAAGGGGAATCTCAACGTGCGCCCTACCCTCGACCTAAGGCTCTGATTTGCCCTCCAGAAGGGTAGTTGTGCAGCATTTTCCTTGAGGCCTTAGTCGCAGTCCTGCATTAGTTTAAAGGTACTACTCTTCTCAGGACTCCAGGCCCACTCGTGTCAGTACCCATTTGCGTACAAGAACTCTGAGTACCCCAGGACTCCCCTGGGCTTGCTGGGCCACACTCAGACCCGTAGGCCCTTCAGTGTGCCCCTTTTTAGGCCGAGTGAAAGATAACAAACTGCACTCTTTCTTGGGAAAGCTAGATTTCCTCAGCTCACCATCAGCCTCAGGAACACGGTTCTAGCAAGGCCAGCAAACCATGGAAGTCTGCCTCATCGGCCGATTCTGAGCTGTACTGAGTAAAACTCTCTGCTTTGAAGTCCTTCGAGGACCTCGTACCTGAAGTCACCGTATCTCAAGGAGAAAGACGGCTTGCATTCCAACTTCCACTACGGCACAGTGTTCTGTGTAACACTTCAGGCTTTGGGACATGCACAGGGCTCTTAGAGACCTAGGGCAGTCTATTGTCTAGGCACTTCACTACACGTACAACACCCTGTGCAGAAATATTGATTCTGGGCAGAGCCAAGTAGGTAGCCAGGTCTCTTTTGACCTCTTAGAAACCACAGCTACTTATGCTGTGTGTCAATCTGGAAACAGGACCTGATGGGGCTAGCCTTGCTGTCCCATCATGAAAGCTCCTTTTATGCGCCTAGAAGCTAACTGAAAAACACTGCTGGTGTCGGGCTTATACTCACGACAGGCATGGCTGTGAGAGGGAAAAAGAGGTTTCACGAAGAAACACGTATTCCAGTTTCTGATTCAGAGCTCATCCTGTCCTGTTCTCTAGCTAAAGGGAAACTCAAAGTGAGGCCTAGCTTCGAAGGAGGGCCCTGATACGCCATGCAGTGGAGTAGGCGTGCAGCAGCTTCCATGAGGCCTTAGTCGCTCTTCTGCTTTAGTTGAACGCTAGTAAGCTTTTCAGGACTCGTAGAGCCCTCGCGGCAGCACTCGTTTCCGTACAGCGACCCTGAGTACCCCGAGGCTCCCCTGGGATTGCTGGGTCACACTCAGACCCGTAGGCCATTCAGGGTGGCCCTACGTAGGTCGAGTGAAGAGTCACACGCTGCACTCTTCCTTGGGCGAGCTAGATATCCCCAGCTCGCCAATGGCTTCATGAACACGGTCCTAGCAAGTCCAGCATACCATGAAATTCGTCCTCGTTGCCCTACTCTGAGCGGTACTGAGAAAAACTCTCTGCTTACAAGTCCTTCTAGGACCTCATAGCTTAAGTCACCGTATCTCAAGGAGAAAGGCAGCTTGCATTGCAACTTCCACTTCAGCACAGTTTTCTGTGGAACACTTCAGGCTTTTGGGAGAGGCACCGGACCCTCAGAGACCTAGGGCCCTCTTTCGTCTAGGCAGTTCACTACACGCAGAACACCCTGTGTAGAAAAGTTGAATCAGGGAAGAGCCAGGGAGCTAGCTAGGTCTCTTTTGACCTGCCAGTACCCTGAGACACTTACTCTGAGTGTCATCCTGGAGATGGTGCCTGATGGGACTGGCCTTGTTTTCCCACCTTGAAAGCTCCTCTTATGCGCCTTGAAGATCCCTTAAAAACACTGTGGTTGTCAGCCTTATACTCACGGCAGGCATGGCTGTGAGAGGGAAAAAAAGGTTTCACGAAGAAACAGGGTATCCCAGTTTCTCGGTCAGAGCTCATCCTGTCCTGTTCTATAGCTAAAGGGAATCTCAACGTGAGGCCTAACTTCGAAGGAGGGCCCTGATATGCCATGCAGCAGGGTAGGAGTGCGCAGCTTCCATGAGGCCTTAGTCGCACTTCTGCATTAGTTTCACGGTACTAATCTTCTCAGGACTCCTGCTCCCTTGCGTCTGCACCCGTTTCCGTACAAAGACACTGAGTAACCCCCAGGCTCCCCTGAGTTGAAGATCAACATTCAGACACGTAGGCCCTTCGGAGTGCCCGTGTCTGTGCCGAGTGAAGGGCAGCATGATGCACGCTCCCTCGGGGGAGCTCGATTTCCTCAGCTCACCAACAGCCTCAGGAACACGGTTGTAGTAGGTGCAGCATGCCATGCCAGTCTGCCTGCTTACAGTAGTCCGAGCTGTACTGAGGAAAACTCTTTGCTTACAGTTCCTTCTACCAGCTCCTAGCTGAAGTCAACCAACCTCTAGGAGAGAGTCGGCTTGTGGTCCAAGTGCAACTAGAGCACACTTTCTGGTGTAACGCCGCAGGCTTTTGGAAGATGCCCAGGAGCCCAGGACACCTAGGGAATTCTTTCATTTAGGCAGTTCGCTACACGCAGAACACCCTGCAGAGAAAAGTTGATTCTCCAAGGACCCAGTGAGGAGCTAGGTCTCTCTTGACCTGCTAGAAACCACAGATGCTTCTTCTGCGTGTCAGCCTGGAAATGGCGGCCTTAGGAGACAAGCCTTGTTTTCCCGTCTTGAAAGCTCCATTCATGCGGCCTTGAAGCTACCTGAAAAACACTGTGGTTGTCGGACTTGTCCTCACTCCAGGCATGGCTCTGGAAGAAAATGAGTTTTCTCCAAAGAAAGAGGGTGCTTCCAGGCCCTGGTGGGGAGCATATCCTGCCCTGCACTAGAGCTAAGGGGAATCTCAACGTGCGCCCTACCCTCGACCTAAGGCTCTGATTTGCCCTCCAGAAGGGTAGTTGTGCAGCATTTTCCTTGAGGCCTTAGTCGCAGTCCTGCATTAGTTTAAAGGTACTACTCTTCTCAGGACTCCAGGCCCACTCGTGTCAGTACCCATTTGCGTACAAGAACTCTGAGTACCCCAGGACTCCCCTGGGCTTGCTGGGCCACACTCAGACCCGTAGGCCCTTCAGTGTGCCCCTTTTTAGGCCGAGTGAAAGATAACAAACTGCACTCTTTCTTGGGAAAGCTAGATTTCCTCAGCTCACCATCAGCCTCAGGAACACGGTTCTAGCAAGGCCAGCAAACCATGGAAGTCTGCCTCCTCACCCGATTCTGAGCTGTACTGAGTAAACCTCTCTGCTTTGAAGTCCTTCGAGGACCTCAGACCTGAAGTCACCGTATCTCAAGGAGAAAGACGGCTTGCATTCCAACTTCCACTACGGCACAGTGTTCTGTGTAACACTTCAGGCTTTGGGACATGCACAGGGCTCTTAGAGACCTAGGGCAGTCTATTCTCTAGGCACTTCACTACACGTACAACACCCTGTGCAGAAAAATTGATTCTGGGAAGAGCCAAGTAGGTAGCTAGGTCTCTTTTGACCTCTTAGAAACCACAGCTACTTATGCTGTGTGTCAATCTGGAAACAGGACCTGATGGGGCTAGCCTTGCTGTCCCATCATGAAAGCTCCTTTTATGGGCCTAGAAGCTAGAAGCTAACTGAAAAACACTGTTGGTGTCGGGCTTATACTCACGACAGGCATGGCTGTGAGAGGGAAAAAGAGGTTTCACGAAGAAACACGTATTCCAGTTTCTGATTCAGAGCTCATCCTGTCCTGTTCTCTAGCTAAAGGGAAACTCAAAGTGAGGCCTAGCTTCGAAGGAGGGCCCTGACATGCCATGCAGCGGAGTAGGCGTGCAGCAGCTTCCATGAGGCCTTAGTCGCTCTTCTGCTTTAGTTGAACGCTAGTAAGCTTTTCAGGACTCGTAGACCCCCTCGCGGCAGCACTCGTTTCCGTACAAGGACCCTGAGCACCCCCAGGCTCCCCTGAGCTTGCTGGGCCACACTCAGACCCGTAGGCCATTCAGGGTGGCCCTGCGTAGGTCGAGTGAAGAGTCACACGCTGCACTCTTCCTTGGGCGAGCTAGATATCCCCAGCTCGCCAACGGCTTCATGAACGCGGTCCTAGCAAGTCCAGCATACCATGGAATTCGTCCTCGTTGCCCTACTCTGAGCGGTACTGAGAAAAACTCTCTGCTTACAAGTCCTTCTAGGACCTCATACCTGAAGTCACCGTATCTCCAGGAGAAAGGCAGCTTGCATTGCAACTTCCACTACAGCACAGTTTTGTGTGGAACACTTCAGGCTTTTGGGAGAGGCACAGGACCCTAGGAGTCCTAGGGCAGTCTTTCATCTAAGCAGTTCGCTACCCGCAGAGCACCTTATGTAGAAAAGTTGAATAAGGGAAGAGCCAGGGAGGTAGCTAGGTCTCTTTTGACCTGCCAGAAGCCGGAGACACTTACGCTGCGTGTCAACCTGGAGATGGTGCCTGATGGGACTGGCCTTGCTTTCCCACCTTGAAAGCTCCTCTTATGCGCCTTGAAGCTCCCATAAAAACACTGTGGTTGTCAGCATTATATTCATTGCAGGCATGGCTGTGTGAGGGAAAAAGAGGATACACGAAGAGACAGGGTATTTCAGTTTCTGATTCAGAGCTAATCCTGTCCTGTTTTATAGCTAAAGGGAAACTCAAAGTGAGCCCTCGCTTCGAAGGAGGGCCCTGATATGCCATGTAGCGGAGTCGGCGTGCAAAGGCTTCCATGAGGCCTTAGTCGCTCTCTTGCTTTAGTTGAACGCTAGTAAGGTATTCAGGACTCCTAGACCCCTCGCGGCAGCACTCGTTTCCGTACAAGGACACTGAGTACTCCAAGGCTTCCCTGGGCTTGCTGGGCCACAGTCAGACCCGTAGGCCTGCCAGGGTGCCCATGGGTAGGCGGAGTAAAGGGTAACACACTGCACGCTTCATTCGGGGAGCTAGGTATCCCCAGCTACAGAAAGGTTTCATGAACACAGTTCTAGAAAATCCAGCATACCATGGAAATCGTCCTCGTGACCCTAGTCTCAGCTGTACTGAGAAAAACTCTCTGCTTACAAGTCCTTCTAGGACCTCATAACAAGTCACCGTATCTCAAGATTAAAGGCAGATTGCATTGCAACTTCCACTACAACACTGTTTTCTGTGGAACAATTCAGGCTTTTGGGAGAGGCACAGGACCCTAGGAGACCTAGGGCACTCTTTCGTCTAAGCATTTCACTACACGCAGAGCACCCTGTGTAGAAAAGTTGAATGAGGGAAGAGCCAGGGAGGTAGCTAGGTCTCTTTGGACCTGCCAGAAGCCAGAGACACTTACGCTGCGTGTCAACCTGGAGATGGTGCCTGATGGGACTGGCCTTGTTTTCCCACCTTGAAAGCTCCTCTTATGCGCCTTGAAGCTCCCTTAAAAACCCTGTTGTTGTCAGGCTTATACTCATTGCAGGCATGACTGTTAGAGGAAAAAGAGGTTACACGAAGAGACAGGGTATTTTAGTTTCCGAGTCAGAGCGCATCCTGTCCTGTTTATAGCTAAAGGGAAACTCAAAGGGATCTCTCACTTCCAAGGTGGGCCCTGATATGCCAAGTAGCGTGGTAGGCGTGCAACAGTTTCCATGAGGCCTTAGAAGTTCTCCTGCGTTAGATGAACGCTAGTAAGGTTTTCAGGACTCCTAAATGCCTCGCGGCAGCACTCGTTTCCATACAAAGACACTGAGTACTCCAAGGCTTCCCTGGGCTTGCTGGGCCACAGTCAGACCCGTAGGCCCGTCAGGATGCCCCTGGGTAGGCCGAGTGAAGGGTAACACGCTGCACGCTTTACTCGGGGAGCTAGATATCCCCAACTACCGAAAGGTTTCATGAACACGGTTCTAGAAAGTCAGGCATGCCGTGGAAGTCGTCCTCGTTGCCCTAGTCTGAGCTGTACTGAGAAAAACTCTCTGCTTACAAGTCCTTCTAGGACCTCATAGCTTAAGTCACCGTATCTCAAGGAGAAAGGCAGCTTGCATTGCAACTTCCACTACAGCACAGTTTTCTGTGGAACACTTCAGGCTTTTGGGAGAGGCACCGGACCCTCAGAGACCTAGGGCCCTCTTTCGTCTAGGCAGTTCACTACACGCAGAACACCCTGTGTAGAAAAGTTGAATCAGGGAAGAGCCAGGGAGCTAGCTAGGTCTCTTTTGACCTGCCAGTACCCTGAGACACTTACTCTGAGTGTCATCCTGGAGATGGTGCCTGATGGGACTGGCCTTGTTTTCCCACCTTGAAAGCTCCTCTTATGCGCCTTGAAGATCCCTTAAAAACACTGTGGTTGTCAGCCTTATACTCACGGCAGGCATGGCTGTGAGAGGGAAAAAAAGGTTTCACGAAGAAACAGGGTATCCCAGTTTCTCGGTCAGAGCTCATCCTGTCCTGTTCTATAGCTAAAGGGAATCTCAACGTGAGGCCTAACTTCGAAGGAGGGCCCTGATATGCCATGCAGCAGGGTAGGAGTGCGCAGCTTCCATGAGGCCTTAGTCGCACTTCTGCATTAGTTTCACGGTACTAATCTTCTCAGGACTCCTGCTCCCTTGCGTCTGCACCCGTTTCCGTACAAAGACACTGAGTAACCCCCAGGCTCCCCTGAGTTGAAGATCAACATTCAGACACGTAGGCCCTTCGGAGTGCCCGTGTCTGTGCCGAGTGAAGGGCAGCATGATGCACGCTCCCTCGGGGGAGCTCGATTTCCTCAGCTCACCAACAGCCTCAGGAACACGGTTGTAGTAGGTGCAGCATGCCATGCCAGTCTGCCTGCTTACAGTAGTCCGAGCTGTACTGAGGAAAACTCTTTGCTTACAGTTCCTTCTACCAGCTCCTAGCTGAAGTCAACCAACCTCTAGGAGAGAGTCGGCTTGTGGTCCAAGTGCAACTAGAGCACACTTTCTGGTGTAACGCCGCAGGCTTTTGGAAGATGCCCAGGAGCCCAGGACACCTAGGGAATTCTTTCATTTAGGCAGTTCGCTACACGCAGAACACCCTGCAGAGAAAAGTTGATTCTCCAAGGACCCAGTGAGGAGCTAGGTCTCTCTTGACCTGCTAGAAACCACAGATGCTTCTTCTGCGTGTCAGCCTGGAAATGGCGGCCTTAGGAGACAAGCCTTGTTTTCCCGTCTTGAAAGCTCCATTCATGCGGCCTTGAAGCTACCTGAAAAACACTGTGGTTGTCGGACTTGTCCTCACTCCAGGCATGGCTCTGGAAGAAAATGAGTTTTCTCCAAAGAAAGAGGGTGCTTCCAGGCCCTGGTGGGGAGCATATCCTGCCCTGCACTAGAGCTAAGGGGAATCTCAACGTGCGCCCTACCCTCGACCTAAGGCTCTGATTTGCCCTCCAGAAGGGTAGTTGTGCAGCATTTTCCTTGAGGCCTTAGTCGCAGTCCTGCATTAGTTTAAAGGTACTACTCTTCTCAGGACTCCAGGCCCACTCGTGTCAGTACCCATTTGCGTACAAGAACTCTGAGTACCCCAGGACTCCCCTGGGCTTGCTGGGCCACACTCAGACCCGTAGGCCCTTCAGTGTGCCCCTTTTTAGGCCGAGTGAAAGATAACAAACTGCACTCTTTCTTGGGAAAGCTAGATTTCCTCAGCTCACCATCAGCCTCAGGAACACGGTTCTAGCAAGGCCAGCAAACCATGGAAGTCTGCCTCATCGGCCGATTCTGAGCTGTACTGAGTAAAACTCTCTGCTTTGAAGTCCTTCGAGGACCTCGTACCTGAAGTCACCGTATCTCAAGGAGAAAGACGGCTTGCATTCCAACTTCCACTACGGCACAGTGTTCTGTGTAACACTTCAGGCTTTGGGACATGCACAGGGCTCTTAGAGACCTAGGGCAGTCTATTGTCTAGGCACTTCACTACACGTACAACACCCTGTGCAGAAATATTGATTCTGGGCAGAGCCAAGTAGGTAGCCAGGTCTCTTTTGACCTCTTAGAAACCACAGCTACTTATGCTGTGTGTCAATCTGGAAACAGGACCTGATGGGGCTAGCCTTGCTGTCCCATCATGAAAGCTCCTTTTATGCGCCTAGAAGCTAACTGAAAAACACTGTTGGTGTCGGGCTTATACTCACGACAGGCATGGCTGTGAGAGGGAAAAAGAGGTTTCACGAAGAAACACGTATTCCAGTTTCTGATTCAGAGCTCATCCTGTCCTGTTCTCTAGCTAAAGGGAAACTCAAAGTGAGGCCTAGCTTCGAAGGAGGGCCCTGATACGCCATGCAGTGGAGTAGGCGTGCAGCAGCTTCCATGAGGCCTTAGTCGCTCTTCTGCTTTAGTTGAACGCTAGTAAGCTTTTCAGGACTCGTAGAGCCCTCGCGGCAGCACTCGTTTCCGTACAAGGACACTGAGTACTCCAAGGCTTCCCTGGGCTTGCTGGGCCACAGTCAGACCCGTAGGCCTGTCAGGGTGCCCATGGGTAGGCGGAGTAAAGGGTAACACACTGCACGCTTCATTCGGGGAGCTAGGTATCCCCAGCTACAGAAAGGTTTCATGAACACAGTTCTAGAAAATCCAGCATACCATGGAAATCGTCCTCGTGACCCTAGTCTCAGCTGTACTGAGAAAAACTCTCTGCTTACAAGTCCTTCTAGGACCTCATAACAAGTCACCGTATCTCAAGATTAAAGGCAGATTGCATTGCAACTTCCACTACAACACTGTTTTCTGTGGAACAATTCAGGCTTTTGGGAGAGGCACAGGACCCTAGGAGACCTAGGGCACTCTTTCGTCTAGGCATTTCACTACACGCAGAGCACCCTGTGTAGAAAAGTTGAATGAGGGAAGAGCCAGGGAGGTAGCTAGGTCTCTTTGGACCTGCCAGAAGCCAGAGACACTTACGCTGCGTGTCAACCTGGAGATGGTGCCTGATGGGACTGGCCTTGTTTTCCCACCTTGAAAGCTCCTCTTATGCGCCTTGAAGCTCCCTTAAAAACCCTGTTGTTGTCAGGCTTATACTCATTGCAGGCATGACTGTTAGAGGAAAAAGAGGTTACACGAAGAGACAGGGTATTTTAGTTTCCGAGTCAGAGCGCATCCTGTCCTGTTTTATAGCTAAAGGGAAACTCAAAGGGAGCTCTCACTTCCAAGGTGGGCCCTGATATGCCAAGTAGCGGGGTAGGCGTGCAACAGTTTCCATGAGGCCTTAGAAGTTCTCCTGCGTTAGATGAACGCTAGTAAGGTTTTCAGGACTCCTAAATGCCTCGCGGCAGCACTCGTTTCCATACAAAGACACTGAGTACTCCAAGGCTTCCCTGGGCTTGCTGGGCCACAGTCAGACCCGTAGGCCCGTCAGGATGCCCCTGGGTAGGCCGAGTGAAGGGTAACACGCTGCACGCTTTACTCGGGGAGCTAGATATCCCCAACTACCGAAAGGTTTCATGAACACGGTTCTAGAAAGTCAGGCATGCCGCGGAAGTCGTCCTCGTTGCCCTAGTCTGAGCTGTACTGAGAAAAACTCTCTGCTTACAAGTCCTTCTAGGACCTCATAGCTTAAGTCACCGTATCTCAAGGAGAAAGGCAGCTTGCATTGCAACTTCCACTACAGCACAGTTTTCTGTGGAACACTTCAGGCTTTTGGGAGAGGCACCGGACCCTCAGAGACCTAGGGCCCTCTTTCGTCTAGGCAGTTCACTACACGCAGAACACCCTGTGTAGAAAAGTTGAATCAGGGAAGAGCCAGGGAGCTAGCTAGGTCTCTTTTGACCTGCCAGTACCCTGAGACACTTACTCTGAGTGTCATCCTGGAGATGGTGCCTGATGGGACTGGCCTTGTTTTCCCACCTTGAAAGCTCCTCTTATGCGCCTTGAAGATCCCTTAAAAACACTGTGGTTGTCAGCCTTATACTCACGGCAGGCATGGCTGTGAGAGGGAAAAAAAGGTTTCACGAAGAAACAGGGTATCCCAGTTTCTCGGTCAGAGCTCATCCTGTCCTGTTCTATAGCTAAAGGGAATCTCAACGTGAGGCCTAACTTCGAAGGAGGGCCCTGATATGCCATGCAGCAGGGTAGGAGTGCGCAGCTTCCATGAGGCCTTAGTCGCACTTCTGCATTAGTTTCACGGTACTAATCTTCTCAGGACTCCTGCTCCCTTGCGTCTGCACCCGTTTCCGTACAAAGACACTGAGTAACCCCCAGGCTCCCCTGAGTTGAAGATCAACATTCAGACACGTAGGCCCTTCGGAGTGCCCGTGTCTGTGCCGAGTGAAGGGCAGCATGATGCACGCTCCCTCGGGGGAGCTCGATTTCCTCAGCTCACCAACAGCCTCAGGAACACGGTTGTAGTAGGTGCAGCATGCCATGCCAGTCTGCCTGCTTACAGTAGTCCGAGCTGTACTGAGGAAAACTCTTTGCTTACAGTTCCTTCTACCAGCTCCTAGCTGAAGTCAACCAACCTCTAGGAGAGAGTCGGCTTGTGGTCCAAGTGCAACTAGAGCACACTTTCTGGTGTAACGCCGCAGGCTTTTGGAAGATGCCCAGGAGCCCAGGACACCTAGGGAATTCTTTCATTTAGGCAGTTCGCTACACGCAGAACACCCTGCAGAGAAAAGTTGATTCTCCAAGGACCCAGTGAGGAGCTAGGTCTCTTTTGACCTGCTAGAAACCACAGATGCTTCTTCTGCGTGTCAGCCTGGAAATGGCGGCCTTAGGAGACAAGCCTTGTTTTCCCGTCTTGAAAGCTCCATTCATGCGGCCTTGAAGCTACCTGAAAAACACTGTGGTTGTCGGACTTGTCCTCACTCCAGGCATGGCTCTGGAAGAAAATGAGTTTTCTCCAAAGAAAGAGGGTGCTTCCAGGCCCTGGTGGGGAGCATATCCTGCCCTGCACTAGAGCTAAGGGGAATCTCAACGTGCGCCCTACCCTCGACCTAAGGCTCTGATTTGCCCTCCAGAAGGGTAGTTGTGCAGCATTTTCCTTGAGGCCTTAGTCGCAGTCCTGCATTAGTTTAAAGGTACTACTCTTCTCAGGACTCCAGGCCCACTCGTGTCAGTACCCATTTGCGTACAAGAACTCTGAGTACCCCAGGACTCCCCTGGGCTTGCTGGGCCACACTCAGACCCGTAGGCCCTTCAGTGTGCCCCTTTTTAGGCCGAGTGAAAGATAACAAACTGCACTCTTTCTTGGGAAAGCTAGATTTCCTCAGCTCACCATCAGCCTCAGGAACACGGTTCTAGCAAGGCCAGCAAACCATGGAAGTCTGCCTCATCGGCCGATTCTGAGCTGTACTGAGTAAAACTCTCTGCTTTGAAGTCCTTCGAGGACCTCGTACCTGAAGTCACCGTATCTCAAGGAGAAAGACGGCTTGCATTCCAACTTCCACTACGGCACAGTGTTCTGTGTAACACTTCAGGCTTTGGGACATGCACAGGGCTCTTAGAGACCTAGGGCAGTCTATTGTCTAGGCACTTCACTACACGTACAACACCCTGTGCAGAAATATTGATTCTGGGCAGAGCCAAGTAGGTAGCCAGGTCTCTTTTGACCTCTTAGAAACCACAGCTACTTATGCTGTGTGTCAATCTGGAAACAGGACCTGATGGGGCTAGCCTTGCTGTCCCATCATGAAAGCTCCTTTTATGCGCCTAGAAGCTAACTGAAAAACACTGTTGGTGTCGGGCTTATACTCACGACAGGCATGGCTGTGAGAGGGAAAAAGAGGTTTCACGAAGAAACACGTATTCCAGTTTCTGATTCAGAGCTCATCCTGTCCTGTTCTCTAGCTAAAGGGAAACTCAAAGTGAGGCCTAGCTTCGAAGGAGGGCCCTGATACGCCATGCAGTGGAGTAGGCGTGCAAAGGCTTCCATGAGGCCTTAGTCGCTCTTCTGCTTTAGTTGAACGCTAGTAAGCTTTTCAGGACTCGTAGAGCCCTCGCGGCAGCACTCGTTTCCGTACAAGGACACTGAGTACTCCAAGGCTTCCCTGGGCTTGCTGGGCCACAGTCAGACCCGTAGGCCTGTCAGGGTGCCCATGGGTAGGCGGAGTAAAGGGTAACACACTGCACGCTTCATTCGGGGAGCTAGGTATCCCCAGCTACAGAAAGGTTTCATGAACACAGTTCTAGAAAATCCAGCATACCATGGAAATCGTCCTCGTGACCCTAGTCTCAGCTGTACTGAGAAAAACTCTCTGCTTACAAGTCCTTCTAGGACCTCATAACAAGTCACCGTATCTCAAGATTAAAGGCAGATTGCATTGCAACTTCCACTACAACACTGTTTTCTGTGGAACAATTCAGGCTTTTGGGAGAGGCACAGGACCCTAGGAGACCTAGGGCACTCTTTCGTCTAGGCATTTCACTACACGCAGAGCACCCTGTGTAGAAAAGTTGAATGAGGGAAGAGCCAGGGAGGTAGCTAGGTCTCTTTGGACCTGCCAGAAGCCAGAGACACTTACGCTGCGTGTCAACCTGGAGATGGTGCCTGATGGGACTGGCCTTGTTTTCCCACCTTGAAAGCTCCTCTTCTGCGCCTTGAAGCTCCCTTAAAAACCCTGTTGTTGTCAGGCTTATACTCATTGCAGGCATGACTGTTAGAGGAAAAAGAGGTTACACGAAGAGACAGGGTATTTTAGTTTCCGAGTCAGAGCGCATCCTGTCCTGTTTTATAGCTAAAGGGAAACTCAAAGGGAGCTCTCACTTCCAAGGTGGGCCCTGATATGCCAAGTAGCGGGGTAGGCGTGCAACAGTTTCCATGAGGCCTTAGAAGTTCTCCTGCGTTAGATGAACGCTAGTAAGGTTTTCAGGACTCCTAAATGCCTCGCGGCAGCACTCGTTTCCATACAAAGACACTGAGTACTCCAAGGCTTCCCTGGGCTTGCTGGGCCACAGTCAGACCCGTAGGCCCGTCAGGATGCCCCTGGGTAGGCCGAGTGAAGGGTAACACGCTGCACGCTTTACTCGGGGAGCTAGATATCCCCAACTACCGAAAGGTTTCATGAACACGGTTCTAGAAAGTCAGGCATGCCGTGGAAGTCGTCCTCGTTGCCCTAGTCTGAGCTGTACTGAGAAAAACTCTCTGCTTACAAGTCCTTCTAGGACCTCATAGCTTAAGTCACCGTATCTCAAGGAGAAAGGCAGCTTGCATTGCAACTTCCACTACAGCACAGTTTTCTGTGGAACACTTCAGGCTTTTGGGAGAGGCACCGGACCCTCAGAGACCTAGGGCCCTCTTTCGTCTAGGCAGTTCACTACACGCAGAACACCCTGTGTAGAAAAGTTGAATCAGGGAAGAGCCAGGGAGCTAGCTAGGTCTCTTTTGACCTGCCAGTACCCTGAGACACTTACTCTGAGTGTCATCCTGGAGATGGTGCCTGATGGGACTGGCCTTGTTTTCCCACCTTGAAAGCTCCTCTTATGCGCCTTGAAGATCCCTTAAAAACACTGTGGTTGTCAGCCTTATACTCACGGCAGGCATGGCTGTGAGAGGGAAAAAAAGGTTTCACGAAGAAACAGGGTATCCCAGTTTCTCGGTCAGAGCTCATCCTGTCCTGTTCTATAGCTAAAGGGAATCTCAACGTGAGGCCTAACTTCGAAGGAGGGCCCTGATATGCCATGCAGCAGGGTAGGAGTGCGCAGCTTCCATGAGGCCTTAGTCGCACTTCTGCATTAGTTTCACGGTACTAATCTTCTCAGGACTCCTGCTCCCTTGCGTCTGCACCCGTTTCCGTACAAAGACACTGAGTAACCCCCAGGCTCCCCTGAGTTGAAGATCAACATTCAGACACGTAGGCCCTTCGGAGTGCCCGTGTCTGTGCCGAGTGAAGGGCAGCATGATGCACGCTCCCTCGGGGGAGCTCGATTTCCTCAGCTCACCAACAGCCTCAGGAACACGGTTGTAGTAGGTGCAGCATGCCATGCCAGTCTGCCTGCTTACAGTAGTCCGAGCTGTACTGAGGAAAACTCTTTGCTTACAGTTCCTTCTACCAGCTCCTAGCTGAAGTCAACCAACCTCTAGGAGAGAGTCGGCTTGTGGTCCAAGTGCAACTAGAGCACACTTTCTGGTGTAACGCCGCAGGCTTTTGGAAGATGCCCAGGAGCCCAGGACACCTAGGGAATTCTTTCATTTAGGCAGTTCGCTACACGCAGAACACCCTGCAGAGAAAAGTTGATTCTCCAAGGACCCAGTGAGGAGCTAGGTCTCTTTTGACCTGCTAGAAACCACAGATGCTTCTTCTGCGTGTCAGCCTGGAAATGGCGGCCTTAGGAGACAAGCCTTGTTTTCCCGTCTTGAAAGCTCCATTCATGCGGCCTTGAAGCTACCTGAAAAACACTGTGGTTGTCGGACTTGTCCTCACTCCAGGCATGGCTCTGGAAGAAAATGAGTTTTCTCCAAAGAAAGAGGGTGCTTCCAGGCCCTGGTGGGGAGCATATCCTGCCCTGCACTAGAGCTAAGGGGAATCTCAACGTGCGCCCTACCCTCGACCTAAGGCTCTGATTTGCCCTCCAGAAGGGTAGTTGTGCAGCATTTTCCTTGAGGCCTTAGTCGCAGTCCTGCATTAGTTTAAAGGTACTACTCTTCTCAGGACTCCAGGCCCACTCGTGTCAGTACCCATTTGCGTACAAGAACTCTGAGTACCCCAGGACTCCCCTGGGCTTGCTGGGCCACACTCAGACCCGTAGGCCCTTCAGTGTGCCCCTTTTTAGGCCGAGTGAAAGATAACAAACTGCACTCTTTCTTGGGAAAGCTAGATTTCCTCAGCTCACCATCAGCCTCAGGAACACGGTTCTAGCAAGGCCAGCAAACCATGGAAGTCTGCCTCATCGGCCGATTCTGAGCTGTACTGAGTAAAACTCTCTGCTTTGAAGTCCTTCGAGGACCTCGTACCTGAAGTCACCGTATCTCAAGGAGAAAGACGGCTTGCATTCCAACTTCCACTACGGCACAGTGTTCTGTGTAACACTTCAGGCTTTGGGACATGCACAGGGCTCTTAGAGACCTAGGGCAGTCTATTGTCTAGGCACTTCACTACACGTACAACACCCTGTGCAGAAATATTGATTCTGGGCAGAGCCAAGTAGGTAGCCAGGTCTCTTTTGACCTCTTAGAAACCACAGCTACTTATGCTGTGTGTCAATCTGGAAACAGGACCTGATGGGGCTAGCCTTGCTGTCCCATCATGAAAGCTCCTTTTATGCGCCTAGAAGCTAACTGAAAAACACTGTTGGTGTCGGGCTTATACTCACGACAGGCATGGCTGTGAGAGGGAAAAAGAGGTTTCACGAAGAAACACGTATTCCAGTTTCTGATTCAGAGCTCATCCTGTCCTGTTCTCTAGCTAAAGGGAAACTCAAAGTGAGGCCTAGCTTCGAAGGAGGGCCCTGATACGCCATGCAGTGGAGTAGGCGTGCAAAGGCTTCCATGAGGCCTTAGTCGCTCTTCTGCTTTAGTTGAACGCTAGTAAGCTTTTCAGGACTCGTAGAGCCCTCGCGGCAGCACTCGTTTCCGTACAAGGACACTGAGTACTCCAAGGCTTCCCTGGGCTTGCTGGGCCACAGTCAGACCCGTAGGCCTGTCAGGGTGCCCATGGGTAGGCGGAGTAAAGGGTAACACACTGCACGCTTCATTCGGGGAGCTAGGTATCCCCAGCTACAGAAAGGTTTCATGAACACAGTTCTAGAAAATCCAGCATACCATGGAAATCGTCCTCGTGACCCTAGTCTCAGCTGTACTGAGAAAAACTCTCTGCTTACAAGTCCTTCTAGGACCTCATAACAAGTCACCGTATCTCAAGATTAAAGGCAGATTGCATTGCAACTTCTACTACAACACTGTTTTCTGTGGAACAATTCAGGCTTTTGGGAGAGGCACAGGACCCTAGGAGACCTAGGGCACTCTTTCGTCTAGGCATTTCACTACACGCAGAGCACCCTGTGTAGAAAAGTTGAATGAGGGAAGAGCCAGGGAGGTAGCTAGGTCTCTTTGGACCTGCCAGAAGCCAGAGACACTTACGCTGCGTGTCAACCTGGAGATGGTGCCTGATGGGACTGGCCTTGTTTTCCCACCTTGAAAGCTCCTCTTATGCGCCTTGAAGCTCCCTTAAAAACCCTGTTGTTGTCAGGCTTATACTCATTGCAGGCATGACTGTTAGAGGAAAAAGAGGTTACACGAAGAGACAGGGTATTTTAGTTTCCGAGTCAGAGCGCATCCTGTCCTGTTTTATAGCTAAAGGGAAACTCAAAGGGAGCTCTCACTTCCAAGGTGGGCCCTGATATGCCAAGTAGCGGGGTAGGCGTGCAACAGTTTCCATGAGGCCTTAGAAGTTCTCCTGCGTTAGATGAACGCTAGTAAGGTTTTCAGGACTCCTAAATGCCTCGCGGCAGCACTCGTTTCCATACAAAGACACTGAGTACTCCAAGGCTTCCCTGGGCTTGCTGGGCCACAGTCAGACCCGTAGGCCCGTCAGGATGCCCCTGGGTAGGCCGAGTGAAGGGTAACACGCTGCACGCTTTACTCGGGGAGCTAGATATCCCCAACTACCGAAAGGTTTCATGAACACGGTTCTAGAAAGTCAGGCATGCCGTGGAAGTCGTCCTCGTTGCCCTAGTCTGAGCTGTACTGAGAAAAACTCTCTGCTTACAAGTCCTTCTAGGACCTCATAGCTTAAGTCACCGTATCTCAAGGAGAAAGGCAGCTTGCATTGCAACTTCCACTACAGCACAGTTTTCTGTGGAACACTTCAGGCTTTTGGGAGAGGCACCGGACCCTCAGAGACCTAGGGCCCTCTTTCGTCTAGGCAGTTCACTACACGCAGAACACCCTGTGTAGAAAAGTTGAATCAGGGAAGAGCCAGGGAGCTAGCTAGGTCTCTTTTGACCTGCCAGTACCCTGAGACACTTACTCTGAGTGTCATCCTGGAGATGGTGCCTGATGGGACTGGCCTTGTTTTCCCACCTTGAAAGCTCCTCTTATGCGCCTTGAAGATCCCTTAAAAACACTGTGGTTGTCAGCCTTATACTCACGGCAGGCATGGCTGTGAGAGGGAAAAAAAGGTTTCACGAAGAAACAGGGTATCCCAGTTTCTCGGTCAGAGCTCATCCTGTCCTGTTCTATAGCTAAAGGGAATCTCAACGTGAGGCCTAACTTCGAAGGAGGGCCCTGATATGCCATGCAGCAGGGTAGGAGTGCGCAGCTTCCATGAGGCCTTAGTCGCACTTCTGCATTAGTTTCACGGTACTAATCTTCTCAGGACTCCTGCTCCCTTGCGTCTGCACCCGTTTCCGTACAAAGACACTGAGTAACCCCCAGGCTCCCCTGAGTTGAAGATCAACATTCAGACACGTAGGCCCTTCGGAGTGCCCGTGTCTGTGCCGAGTGAAGGGCAGCATGATGCACGCTCCCTCGGGGGAGCTCGATTTCCTCAGCTCACCAACAGCCTCAGGAACACGGTTGTAGTAGGTGCAGCATGCCATGCCAGTCTGCCTGCTTACAGTAGTCCGAGCTGTACTGAGGAAAACTCTTTGCTTACAGTTCCTTCTACCAGCTCCTAGCTGAAGTCAACCAACCTCTAGGAGAGAGTCGGCTTGTGGTCCAAGTGCAACTAGAGCACACTTTCTGGTGTAACGCCGCAGGCTTTTGGAAGATGCCCAGGAGCCCAGGACACCTAGGGAATTCTTTCATTTAGGCAGTTCGCTACACGCAGAACACCCTGCAGAGAAAAGTTGATTCTCCAAGGACCCAGTGAGGAGCTAGGTCTCTTTTGACCTGCTAGAAACCACAGATGCTTCTTCTGCGTGTCAGCCTGGAAATGGCGGCCTTAGGAGACAAGCCTTGTTTTCCCGTCTTGAAAGCTCCATTCATGCGGCCTTGAAGCTACCTGAAAAACACTGTGGTTGTCGGACTTGTCCTCACTCCAGGCATGGCTCTGGAAGAAAATGAGTTTTCTCCAAAGAAAGAGGGTGCTTCCAGGCCCTGGTGGGGAGCATATCCTGCCCTGCACTAGAGCTAAGGGGAATCTCAACGTGCGCCCTACCCTCGACCTAAGGCTCTGATTTGCCCTCCAGAAGGGTAGTTGTGCAGCATTTTCCTTGAGGCCTTAGTCGCAGTCCTGCATTAGTTTAAAGGTACTACTCTTCTCAGGACTCCAGGCCCACTCGTGTCAGTACCCATTTGCGTACAAGAACTCTGAGTACCCCAGGACTCCCCTGGGCTTGCTGGGCCACACTCAGACCCGTAGGCCCTTCAGTGTGCCCCTTTTTAGGCCGAGTGAAAGATAACAAACTGCACTCTTTCTTGGGAAAGCTAGATTTCCTCAGCTCACCATCAGCCTCAGGAACACGGTTCTAGCAAGGCCAGCAAACCATGGAAGTCTGCCTCATCGGCCGATTCTGAGCTGTACTGAGTAAAACTCTCTGCTTTGAAGTCCTTCGAGGACCTCGTACCTGAAGTCACCGTATCTCAAGGAGAAAGACGGCTTGCATTCCAACTTCCACTACGGCACAGTGTTCTGTGTAACACTTCAGGCTTTGGGACATGCACAGGGCTCTTAGAGACCTAGGGCAGTCTATTGTCTAGGCACTTCACTACACGTACAACACCCTGTGCAGAAATATTGATTCTGGGCAGAGCCAAGTAGGTAGCCAGGTCTCTTTTGACCTCTTAGAAACCACAGCTACTTATGCTGTGTGTCAATCTGGAAACAGGACCTGATGGGGCTAGCCTTGCTGTCCCATCATGAAAGCTCCTTTTATGCGCCTAGAAGCTAACTGAAAAACACTGTTGGTGTCGGGCTTATACTCACGACAGGCATGGCTGTGAGAGGGAAAAAGAGGTTTCACGAAGAAACACGTATTCCAGTTTCTGATTCAGAGCTCATCCTGTCCTGTTCTCTAGCTAAAGGGAAACTCAAAGTGAGGCCTAGCTTCGAAGGAGGGCCCTGATACGCCATGCAGTGGAGTAGGCGTGCAAAGGCTTCCATGAGGCCTTAGTCGCTCTTCTGCTTTAGTTGAACGCTAGTAAGCTTTTCAGGACTCGTAGAGCCCTCGCGGCAGCACTCGTTTCCGTACAAGGACACTGAGTACTCCAAGGCTTCCCTGGGCTTGCTGGGCCACAGTCAGACCCGTAGGCCTGTCAGGGTGCCCATGGGTAGGCGGAGTAAAGGGTAACACACTGCACGCTTCATTCGGGGAGCTAGGTATCCCCAGCTACAGAAAGGTTTCATGAACACAGTTCTAGAAAATCCAGCATACCATGGAAATCGTCCTCGTGACCCTAGTCTCAGCTGTACTGAGAAAAACTCTCTGCTTACAAGTCCTTCTAGGACCTCATAACAAGTCACCGTATCTCAAGATTAAAGGCAGATTGCATTGCAACTTCCACTACAACACTGTTTTCTGTGGAACAATTCAGGCTTTTGGGAGAGGCACAGGACCCTAGGAGACCTAGGGCACTCTTTCGTCTAGGCATTTCACTACACGCAGAGCACCCTGTGTAGAAAAGTTGAATGAGGGAAGAGCCAGGGAGGTAGCTAGGTCTCTTTGGACCTGCCAGAAGCCAGAGACACTTACGCTGCGTGTCAACCTGGAGATGGTGCCTGATGGGACTGGCCTTGTTTTCCCACCTTGAAAGCTCCTCTTATGCGCCTTGAAGCTCCCTTAAAAACCCTGTTGTTGTCAGGCTTATACTCATTGCAGGCATGACTGTTAGAGGAAAAAGAGGTTACACGAAGAGACAGGGTATTTTAGTTTCCGAGTCAGAGCGCATCCTGTCCTGTTTTATAGCTAAAGGGAAACTCAAAGGGAGCTCTCACTTCCAAGGTGGGCCCTGATATGCCAAGTAGCGGGGTAGGCGTGCAACAGTTTCCATGAGGCCTTAGAAGTTCTCCTGCGTTAGATGAACGTTAGTAAGGTTTTCAGGACTCCTAAATGCCTCGCGGCAGCACTCGTTTCCATACAAAGACACTGAGTACTCCAAGGCTTCCCTGGGCTTGCTGGGCCACAGTCAGACCCGTAGGCCCGTCAGGATGCCCCTGGGTAGGCCGAGTGAAGGGTAACACGCTGCACGCTTTACTCGGGGAGCTAGATATCCCCAACTACCGAAAGGTTTCATGAACACGGTTCTAGAAAGTCAGGCATGCCGTGGAAGTCGTCCTCGTTGCCCTAGTCTGAGCTGTACTGAGAAAAACTCTCTGCTTACAAGTCCTTCTAGGACCTCATAGCTTAAGTCACCGTATCTCAAGGAGAAAGGCAGCTTGCATTGCAACTTCCACTACAGCACAGTTTTCTGTGGAACACTTCAGGCTTTTGGGAGAGGCACCGGACCCTCAGAGACCTAGGGCCCTCTTTCGTCTAGGCAGTTCACTACACGCAGAACACCCTGTGTAGAAAAGTTGAATCAGGGAAGAGCCAGGGAGCTAGCTAGGTCTCTTTTGACCTGCCAGTACCCTGAGACACTTACTCTGAGTGTCATCCTGGAGATGGTGCCTGATGGGACTGGCCTTGTTTTCCCACCTTGAAAGCTCCTCTTATGCGCCTTGAAGATCCCTTAAAAACACTGTGGTTGTCAGCCTTATACTCACGGCAGGCATGGCTGTGAGAGGGAAAAAAAGGTTTCACGAAGAAACAGGGTATCCCAGTTTCTCGGTCAGAGCTCATCCTGTCCTGTTCTATAGCTAAAGGGAATCTCAACGTGAGGCCTAACTTCGAAGGAGGGCCCTGATATGCCATGCAGCAGGGTAGGAGTGCGCAGCTTCCATGAGGCCTTAGTCGCACTTCTGCATTAGTTTCACGGTACTAATCTTCTCAGGACTCCTGCTCCCTTGCGTCTGCACCCGTTTCCGTACAAAGACACTGAGTAACCCCCAGGCTCCCCTGAGTTGAAGATCAACATTCAGACACGTAGGCCCTTCGGAGTGCCCGTGTCTGTGCCGAGTGAAGGGCAGCATGATGCACGCTCCCTCGGGGGAGCTCGATTTCCTCAGCTCACCAACAGCCTCAGGAACACGGTTGTAGTAGGTGCAGCATGCCATGCCAGTCTGCCTGCTTACAGTAGTCCGAGCTGTACTGAGGAAAACTCTTTGCTTACAGTTCCTTCTACCAGCTCCTAGCTGAAGTCAACCAACCTCTAGGAGAGAGTCGGCTTGTGGTCCAAGTGCAACTAGAGCACACTTTCTGGTGTAACGCCGCAGGCTTTTGGAAGATGCCCAGGAGCCCAGGACACCTAGGGAATTCTTTCATTTAGGCAGTTCGCTACACGCAGAACACCCTGCAGAGAAAAGTTGATTCTCCAAGGACCCAGTGAGGAGCTAGGTCTCTTTTGACCTGCTAGAAACCACAGATGCTTCTTCTGCGTGTCAGCCTGGAAATGGCGGCCTTAGGAGACAAGCCTTGTTTTCCCGTCTTGAAAGCTCCATTCATGCGGCCTTGAAGCTACCTGAAAAACACTGTGGTTGTCGGACTTGTCCTCACTCCAGGCATGGCTCTGGAAGAAAATGAGTTTTCTCCAAAGAAAGAGGGTGCTTCCAGGCCCTGGTGGGGAGCATATCCTGCCCTGCACTAGAGCTAAGGGGAATCTCAACGTGCGCCCTACCCTCGACCTAAGGCTCTGATTTGCCCTCCAGAAGGGTAGTTGTGCAGCATTTTCCTTGAGGCCTTAGTCGCAGTCCTGCATTAGTTTAAAGGTACTACTCTTCTCAGGACTCCAGGCCCACTCGTGTCAGTACCCATTTGCGTACAAGAACTCTGAGTACCCCAGGACTCCCCTGGGCTTGCTGGGCCACACTCAGACCCGTAGGCCCTTCAGTGTGCCCCTTTTTAGGCCGAGTGAAAGATAACAAACTGCACTCTTTCTTGGGAAAGCTAGATTTCCTCAGCTCACCATCAGCCTCAGGAACACGGTTCTAGCAAGGCCAGCAAACCATGGAAGTCTGCCTCCTCACCCGATTCTGAGCTGTACTGAGTAAAACTCTCTGCTTTGAAGTCCTTCGAGGACCTCGTACCTGAAGTCACCGTATCTCAAGGAGAAAGACGGCTTGCATTCCAACTTCCACTACGGCACAGTGTTCTGTGTAACACTTCAGGCTTTGGGACATGCACAGGGCTCTTAGAGACCTAGGGCAGTCTATTGTCTAGGCACTTCACTACACGTACAACACCCTGTGCAGAAATATTGATTCTGGGCAGAGCCAAGTAGGTAGCCAGGTCTCTTTTGACCTCTTAGAAACCACAGCTACTTATGCTGTGTGTCAATCTGGAAACAGGACCTGATGGGGCTAGCCTTGCTGTCCCATCATGAAAGCTCCTTTTATGCGCCTAGAAGCTAACTGAAAAACACTGTTGGTGTCGGGCTTATACTCACGACAGGCATGGCTGTGAGAGGGAAAAAGAGGTTTCACGAAGAAACACGTATTCCAGTTTCTGATTCAGAGCTCATCCTGTCCTGTTCTCTAGCTAAAGGGAAACTCAAAGTGAGGCCTAGCTTCGAAGGAGGGCCCTGATACGCCATGCAGTGGAGTAGGCGTGCAAAGGCTTCCATGAGGCCTTAGTCGCTCTTCTGCTTTAGTTGAACGCTAGTAAGCTTTTCAGGACTCGTAGAGCCCTCGCGGCAGCACTCGTTTCCGTACAAGGACACTGAGTACTCCAAGGCTTCCCTGGGCTTGCTGGGCCACAGTCAGACCCGTAGGCCTGTCAGGGTGCCCATGGGTAGGCGGAGTAAAGGGTAACACACTGCACGCTTCATTCGGGGAGCTAGGTATCCCCAGCTACAGAAAGGTTTCATGAACACAGTTCTAGAAAATCCAGCATACCATGGAAATCGTCCTCGTGACCCTAGTCTCAGCTGTACTGAGAAAAACTCTGTGCTTACAAGTCCTTCTAGGACCTCATAACAAGTCACCGTATCTCAAGATTAAAGGCAGATTGCATTGCAACTTCCACTACAACACTGTTTTCTGTGGAACAATTCAGGCTTTTGGGAGAGGCACAGGACCCTAGGAGACCTAGGGCACTCTTTCGTCTAGGCATTTCACTACACGCAGAGCACCCTGTGTAGAAAAGTTGAATGAGGGAAGAGCCAGGGAGGTAGCTAGGTCTCTTTTGACCTGCCAGAAGCCAGAGACACTTACGCTGCGTGTCAACCTGGAGATGGTGCCTGATGGGACTGGCCTTGTTTTCCCACCTTGAAAGCTCCTCTTATGCGCCTTGAAGCTCCCTTAAAAACCCTGTTGTTGTCAGGCTTATACTCATTGCAGGCATGACTGTTAGAGGAAAAAGAGGTTACACGAAGAGACAGGGTATTTTAGTTTCCGAGTCAGAGCGCATCCTGTCCTGTTTTATAGCTAAAGGGAAACTCAAAGGGAGCTCTCACTTCCAAGGTGGGCCCTGATATGCCAAGTAGCGGGGTAGGCGTGCAACAGTTTCCATGAGGCCTTAGAAGTTCTCCTGCGTTAGATGAACGCTAGTAAGGTTTTCAGGACTCCTAAATGCCTCGCGGCAGCACTCGTTTCCATACAAAGACACTGAGTACTCCAAGGCTTCCCTGGGCTTGCTGGGCCACAGTCAGACCCGTAGGCCCGTCAGGATGCCCCTGGGTAGGCCGAGTGAAGGGTAACACGCTGCACGCTTTACTCGGGGAGCTAGATATCCCCAACTACCGAAAGGTTTCATGAACACGGTTCTAGAAAGTCAGGCATGCCGTGGAAGTCGTCCTCGTTGCCCTAGTCTGAGCTGTACTGAGAAAAACTCTCTGCTTACAAGTCCTTCTAGGACCTCATAGCTTAAGTCACCGTATCTCAAGGAGAAAGGCAGCTTGCATTGCAACTTCCACTACAGCACAGTTTTCTGTGGAACACTTCAGGCTTTTGGGAGAGGCACCGGACCCTCAGAGACCTAGGGCCCTCTTTCGTCTAGGCAGTTCACTACACGCAGAACACCCTGTGTAGAAAAGTTGAATCAGGGAAGAGCCAGGGAGCTAGCTAGGTCTCTTTTGACCTGCCAGTACCCTGAGACACTTACTCTGAGTGTCATCCTGGAGATGGTGCCTGATGGGACTGGCCTTGTTTTCCCACCTTGAAAGCTCCTCTTATGCGCCTTGAAGATCCCTTAAAAACACTGTGGTTGTCAGCCTTATACTCACGGCAGGCATGGCTGTGAGAGGGAAAAAAAGGTTTCACGAAGAAACAGGGTATCCCAGTTTCTCGGTCAGAGCTCATCCTGTCCTGTTCTATAGCTAAAGGGAATCTCAACGTGAGGCCTAACTTCGAAGGAGGGCCCTGATATGCCATGCAGCAGGGTAGGAGTGCGCAGCTTCCATGAGGCCTTAGTCGCACTTCTGCATTAGTTTCACGGTACTAATCTTCTCAGGACTCCTGCTCCCTTGCGTCTGCACCCGTTTCCGTACAAAGACACTGAGTAACCCCCAGGCTCCCCTGAGTTGAAGATCAACATTCAGACACGTAGGCCCTTCGGAGTGCCCGTGTCTGTGCCGAGTGAAGGGCAGCATGATGCACGCTCCCTCGGGGGAGCTCGATTTCCTCAGCTCACCAACAGCCTCAGGAACACGGTTGTAGTAGGTGCAGCATGCCATGCCAGTCTGCCTGCTTACAGTAGTCCGAGCTGTACTGAGGAAAACTCTTTGCTTACAGTTCCTTCTACCAGCTCCTAGCTGAAGTCAACCAACCTCTAGGAGAGAGTCGGCTTGTGGTCCAAGTGCAACTAGAGCACACTTTCTGGTGTAACGCCGCAGGCTTTTGGAAGATGCCCAGGAGCCCAGGACACCTAGGGAATTCTTTCATTTAGGCAGTTCGCTACACGCAGAACACCCTGCAGAGAAAAGTTGATTCTCCAAGGACCCAGTGAGGAGCTAGGTCTCTTTTGACCTGCTAGAAACCACAGATGCTTCTTCTGCGTGTCAGCCTGGAAATGGCGGCCTTAGGAGACAAGCCTTGTTTTCCCGTCTTGAAAGCTCCATTCATGCGGCCTTGAAGCTACCTGAAAAACACTGTGGTTGTCGGACTTGTCCTCACTCCAGGCATGGCTCTGGAAGAAAATGAGTTTTCTCCAAAGAAAGAGGGTGCTTCCAGGCCCTGGTGGGGAGCATATCCTGCCCTGCACTAGAGCTAAGGGGAATCTCAACGTGCGCCCTACCCTCGACCTAAGGCTCTGATTTGCCCTCCAGAAGGGTAGTTGTGCAGCATTTTCCTTGAGGCCTTAGTCGCAGTCCTGCATTAGTTTAAAGGTACTACTCTTCTCAGGACTCCAGGCCCACTCGTGTCAGTACCCATTTGCGTACAAGAACTCTGAGTACCCCAGGACTCCCCTGGGCTTGCTGGGCCACACTCAGACCCGTAGGCCCTTCAGTGTGCCCCTTTTTAGGCCGAGTGAAAGATAACAAACTGCACTCTTTCTTGGGAAAGCTAGATTTCCTCAGCTCACCATCAGCCTCAGGAACACGGTTCTAGCAAGGCCAGCAAACCATGGAAGTCTGCCTCATCGGCCGATTCTGAGCTGTACTGAGTAAAACTCTCTGCTTTGAAGTCCTTCGAGGACCTCGTACCTGAAGTCACCGTATCTCAAGGAGAAAGACGGCTTGCATTCCAACTTCCACTACGGCACAGTGTTCTGTGTAACACTTCAGGCTTTGGGACATGCACAGGGCTCTTAGAGACCTAGGGCAGTCTATTGTCTAGGCACTTCACTACACGTACAACACCCTGTGCAGAAATATTGATTCTGGGCAGAGCCAAGTAGGTAGCCAGGTCTCTTTTGACCTCTTAGAAACCACAGCTACTTATGCTGTGTGTCAATCTGGAAACAGGACCTGATGGGGCTAGCCTTGCTGTCCCATCATGAAAGCTCCTTTTATGCGCCTAGAAGCTAACTGAAAAACACTGTTGGTGTCGGGCTTATACTCACGACAGGCATGGCTGTGAGAGGGAAAAAGAGGTTTCACGAAGAAACACGTATTCCAGTTTCTGATTCAGAGCTCATCCTGTCCTGTTCTCTAGCTAAAGGGAAACTCAAAGTGAGGCCTAGCTTCGAAGGAGGGCCCTGATACGCCATGCAGTGGAGTAGGCGTGCAAAGGCTTCCATGAGGCCTTAGTCGCTCTTCTGCTTTAGTTGAACGCTAGTAAGCTTTTCAGGACTCGTAGAGCCCTCGCGGCAGCACTCGTTTCCGTACAAGGACACTGAGTACTCCAAGGCTTCCCTGGGCTTGCTGGGCCACAGTCAGACCCGTAGGCCTGTCAGGGTGCCCATGGGTAGGCGGAGTAAAGGGTAACACACTGCACGCTTCATTCGGGGAGCTAGGTATCCCCAGCTACAGAAAGGTTTCATGAACACAGTTCTAGAAAATCCAGCATACCATGGAAATCGTCCTCGTGACCCTAGTCTCAGCTGTACTGAGAAAAACTCTCTGCTTACAAGTCCTTCTAGGACCTCATAACAAGTCACCGTATCTCAAGATTAAAGGCAGATTGCATTGCAACTTCCACTACAACACTGTTTTCTGTGGAACAATTCAGGCTTTTGGGAGAGGCACAGGACCCTAGGAGACCTAGGGCACTCTTTCGTCTAGGCATTTCACTACACGCAGAGCACCCTGTGTAGAAAAGTTGAATGAGGGAAGAGCCAGGGAGGTAGCTAGGTCTCTTTGGACCTGCCAGAAGCCAGAGACACTTACGCTGCGTGTCAACCTGGAGATGGTGCCTGATGGGACTGGCCTTGTTTTCCCACCTTGAAAGCTCCTCTTATGCGCCTTGAAGCTCCCTTAAAAACCCTGTTGTTGTCAGGCTTATACTCATTGCAGGCATGACTGTTAGAGGAAAAAGAGGTTACACGAAGAGACAGGGTATTTTAGTTTCCGAGTCAGAGCGCATCCTGTCCTGTTTTATAGCTAAAGGGAAACTCAAAGGGAGCTCTCACTTCCAAGGTGGGCCCTGATATGCCAAGTAGCGGGGTAGGCGTGCAACAGTTTCCATGAGGCCTTAGAAGTTCTCCTGCGTTAGATGAACGTTAGTAAGGTTTTCAGGACTCCTAAATGCCTCGCGGCAGCACTCGTTTCCATACAAAGACACTGAGTACTCCAAGGCTTCCCTGGGCTTGCTGGGCCACAGTCAGACCCGTAGGCCCGTCAGGATGCCCCTGGGTAGGCCGAGTGAAGGGTAACACGCTGCACGCTTTACTCGGGGAGCTAGATATCCCCAACTACCGAAAGGTTTCATGAACACGGTTCTAGAAAGTCAGGCATGCCGTGGAAGTCGTCCTCGTTGCCCTAGTCTGAGCTGTACTGAGAAAAACTCTCTGCTTACAAGTCCTTCTAGGACCTCATAGCTTAAGTCACCGTATCTCAAGGAGAAAGGCAGCTTGCATTGCAACTTCCACTACAGCACAGTTTTCTGTGGAACACTTCAGGCTTTTGGGAGAGGCACCGGACCCTCAGAGACCTAGGGCCCTCTTTCGTCTAGGCAGTTCACTACACGCAGAACACCCTGTGTAGAAAAGTTGAATCAGGGAAGAGCCAGGGAGCTAGCTAGGTCTCTTTTGACCTGCCAGTACCCTGAGACACTTACTCTGAGTGTCATCCTGGAGATGGTGCCTGATGGGACTGGCCTTGTTTTCCCACCTTGAAAGCTCCTCTTATGCGCCTTGAAGATCCCTTAAAAACACTGTGGTTGTCAGCCTTATACTCACGGCAGGCATGGCTGTGAGAGGGAAAAAAAGGTTTCACGAAGAAACAGGGTATCCCAGTTTCTCGGTCAGAGCTCATCCTGTCCTGTTCTATAGCTAAAGGGAATCTCAACGTGAGGCCTAACTTCGAAGGAGGGCCCTGATATGCCATGCAGCAGGGTAGGAGTGCGCAGCTTCCATGAGGCCTTAGTCGCACTTCTGCATTAGTTTCACGGTACTAATCTTCTCAGGACTCCTGCTCCCTTGCGTCTGCACCCGTTTCCGTACAAAGACACTGAGTAACCCCCAGGCTCCCCTGAGTTGAAGATCAACATTCAGACACGTAGGCCCTTCGGAGTGCCCGTGTCTGTGCCGAGTGAAGGGCAGCATGATGCACGCTCCCTCGGGGGAGCTCGATTTCCTCAGCTCACCAACAGCCTCAGGAACACGGTTGTAGTAGGTGCAGCATGCCATGCCAGTCTGCCTGCTTACAGTAGTCCGAGCTGTACTGAGGAAAACTCTTTGCTTACAGTTCCTTCTACCAGCTCCTAGCTGAAGTCAACCAACCTCTAGGAGAGAGTCGGCTTGTGGTCCAAGTGCAACTAGAGCACACTTTCTGGTGTAACGCCGCAGGCTTTTGGAAGATGCCCAGGAGCCCAGGACACCTAGGGAATTCTTTCATTTAGGCAGTTCGCTACACGCAGAACACCCTGCAGAGAAAAGTTGATTCTCCAAGGACCCAGTGAGGAGCTAGGTCTCTTTTGACCTGCTAGAAACCACAGATGCTTCTTCTGCGTGTCAGCCTGGAAATGGCGGCCTTAGGAGACAAGCCTTGTTTTCCCGTCTTGAAAGCTCCATTCATGCGGCCTTGAAGCTACCTGAAAAACACTGTGGTTGTCGGACTTGTCCTCACTCCAGGCATGGCTCTGGAAGAAAATGAGTTTTCTCCAAAGAAAGAGGGTGCTTCCAGGCCCTGGTGGGGAGCATATCCTGCCCTGCACTAGAGCTAAGGGGAATCTCAACGTGCGCCCTACCCTCGACCTAAGGCTCTGATTTGCCCTCCAGAAGGGTAGTTGTGCAGCATTTTCCTTGAGGCCTTAGTCGCAGTCCTGCATTAGTTTAAAGGTACTACTCTTCTCAGGACTCCAGGCCCACTCGTGTCAGTACCCATTTGCGTACAAGAACTCTGAGTACCCCAGGACTCCCCTGGGCTTGCTGGGCCACACTCAGACCCGTAGGCCCTTCAGTGTGCCCCTTTTTAGGCCGAGTGAAAGATAACAAACTGCACTCTTTCTTGGGAAAGCTAGATTTCCTCAGCTCACCATCAGCCTCAGGAACACGGTTCTAGCAAGGCCAGCAAACCATGGAAGTCTGCCTCATCGGCCGATTCTGAGCTGTACTGAGTAAAACTCTCTGCTTTGAAGTCCTTCGAGGACCTCGTACCTGAAGTCACCGTATCTCAAGGAGAAAGACGGCTTGCATTCCAACTTCCACTACGGCACAGTGATCTGTGTAACACTTCAGGCTTTGGGACATGCACAGGGCTCTTAGAGACCTAGGGCAGTCTATTGTCTAGGCACTTCACTACACGTACAACACCCTGTGCAGAAATATTGATTCTGGGCAGAGCCAAGTAGGTAGCCAGGTCTCTTTTGACCTCTTAGAAACCACAGCTACTTATGCTGTGTGTCAATCTGGAAACAGGACCTGATGGGGCTAGCCTTGCTGTCCCATCATGAAAGCTCCTTTTATGCGCCTAGAAGCTAACTGAAAAACACTGTTGGTGTCGGGCTTATACTCACGACAGGCATGGCTGTGAGAGGGAAAAAGAGGTTTCACGAAGAAACACGTATTCCAGTTTCTGATTCAGAGCTCATCCTGTCCTGTTCTCTAGCTAAAGGGAAACTCAAAGTGAGGCCTAGCTTCGAAGGAGGGCCCTGATACGCCATGCAGTGGAGTAGGCGTGCAGCAGCTTCCATGAGGCCTTAGTCGCTCTTCTGCTTTAGTTGAACGCTAGTAAGCTTTTCAGGACTCGTAGAGCCCTCGCGGCAGCACTCGTTTCCGTATAGCGACCCTGAGTACCCCGAGGCTCCCCTGGGATTGCTGGGTCACACTCAGACCCGTAGGCCATTCAGGGTGGCCCTACGTAGGTCGAGTGAAGAGTCACACGCTGCACTCTTCCTTGGGCGAGCTAGATATCCCCAGCTCGCCAATGGCTTCATGAACACGGTCCTAGCAAGTCCAGCATACCATGAAATTCGTCCTCGTTGCCCTACTCTGAGCGGTACTGAGAAAAACTCTCTGCTTACAAGTCCTTCTAGGACCTCATAGCTTAAGTCACCGTATCTCAAGGAGAAAGGCAGCTTGCATTGCAACTTCCACTACAGCACAGTTTTCTGTGGAACACTTCAGGCTTTTGGGAGAGGCACCGGACCCTCAGAGACCTAGGGCCCTCTTTCGTCTAGGCAGTTCACTACACGCAGAACACCCTGTGTAGAAAAGTTGAATCAGGGAAGAGCCAGGGAGCTAGCTAGGTCTCTTTTGACCTGCCAGTACCCTGAGACACTTACTCTGAGTGTCATCCTGGAGATGGTGCCTGATGGGACTGGCCTTGTTTTCCCACCTTGAAAGCTCCTCTTATGCGCCTTGAAGATCCCTTAAAAACACTGTGGTTGTCAGCCTTATACTCACGGCAGGCATGGCTGTGAGAGGGAAAAAAAGGTTTCACGAAGAAACAGGGTATCCCAGTTTCTCGGTCAGAGCTCATCCTGTCCTGTTCTATAGCTAAAGGGAATCTCAACGTGAGGCCTAACTTCGAAGGAGGGCCCTGATATGCCATGCAGCAGGGTAGGAGTGCGCAGCTTCCATGAGGCCTTAGTCGCACTTCTGCATTAGTTTCACGGTACTAATCTTCTCAGGACTCCTGCTCCCTTGCGTCTGCACCCGTTTCCGTACAAAGACACTGAGTAACCCCCAGGCTCCCCTGAGTTGAAGATCAACATTCAGACACGTAGGCCCTTCGGAGTGCCCGTGTCTGTGCCGAGTGAAGGGCAGCATGATGCACGCTCCCTCGGGGGAGCTCGATTTCCTCAGCTCACCAACAGCCTCAGGAACACGGTTGTAGTAGGTGCAGCATGCCATGCCAGTCTGCCTGCTTACAGTAGTCCGAGCTGTACTGAGGAAAACTCTTTGCTTACAGTTCCTTCTACCAGCTCCTAGCTGAAGTCAACCAACCTCTAGGAGAGAGTCGGCTTGTGGTCCAAGTGCAACTAGAGCACACTTTCTGGTGTAACGCCGCAGGCTTTTGGAAGATGCCCAGGAGCCCAGGACACCTAGGGAATTCTTTCATTTAGGCAGTTCGCTACACGCAGAACACCCTGCAGAGAAAAGTTGATTCTCCAAGGACCCAGTGAGGAGCTAGGTCTCTCTTGACCTGCTAGAAACCACAGATGCTTCTTCTGCGTGTCAGCCTGGAAATGGCGGCCTTAGGAGACAAGCCTTGTTTTCCCGTCTTGAAAGCTCCATTCATGCGGCCTTGAAGCTACCTGAAAAACACTGTGGTTGTCGGACTTGTCCTCACTCCAGGCATGGCTCTGGAAGAAAATGAGTTTTCTCCAAAGAAAGAGGGTGCTTCCAGGCCCTGGTGGGGAGCATATCCTGCCCTGCACTAGAGCTAAGGGGAATCTCAACGTGCGCCCTACCCTCGACCTAAGGCTCTGATTTGCCCTCCAGAAGGGTAGTTGTGCAGCATTTTCCTTGAGGCCTTAGTCGCAGTCCTGCATTAGTTTAAAGGTACTACTCTTCTCAGGACTCCAGGCCCACTCGTGTCAGTACCCATTTGCGTACAAGAACTCTGAGTACCCCAGGACTCCCCTGGGCTTGCTGGGCCACACTCAGACCCGTAGGCCCTTCAGTGTGCCCCTTTTTAGGCCGAGTGAAAGATAACAAACTGCACTCTTTCTTGGGAAAGCTAGATTTCCTCAGCTCACCATCAGCCTCAGGAACACGGTTCTAGCAAGGCCAGCAAACCATGGAAGTCTGCCTCATCGGCCGATTCTGAGCTGTACTGAGTAAACCTCTCTGCTTTGAAGTCCTTCGAGGACCTCAGACCTGAAGTCACCGTATCTCAAGGAGAAAGACGGCTTGCATTCCAACTTCCACTACGGCACAGTGTTCTGTGTAACACTTCAGGCTTTGGGACATGCACAGGGCTCTTAGAGACCTAGGGCAGTCTATTCTCTAGGCACTTCACTACACGTACAACACCCTGTGCAGAAAAATTGATTCTGGGAAGAGCCAAGTAGGTAGCTAGGTCTCTTTTGACCTCTTAGAAACCACAGCTACTTATGTGGTGTGTCAATCTGGAAACAGGACCTGATGGGGCTAGCCTTGCTGTCCCATCATGAAAGCTCCTTTTATGGGCCTAGAAGCTAGAAGCTAACTGAAAAACACTGTTGGTGTCGGGCTTATACTCACGACAGGCATGGCTGTGAGAGGGAAAAAGAGGTTTCACGAAGAAACACGTATTCCAGTTTCTGATTCAGAGCTCATCCTGTCCTGTTCTCTAGCTAAAGGGAAACTCAAAGTGAGGCCTAGCTTCGAAGGAGGGCCCTGACATGCCATGCAGCGGAGTAGGCGTGCAGCAGCTTCCATGAGGCCTTAGTCGCTCTTCTGCTTTAGTTGAACGCTAGTAAGCTTTTCAGGACTCGTAGACCCCCTCGCGGCAGCACTCGTTTCCGTACAAGGACCCTGAGCACCCCCAGGCTCCCCTGAGCTTGCTGGGCCACACTCAGACCCGTAGGCCATTCAGGGTGGCCCTGCGTAGGTCGAGTGAAGAGTCACACGCTGCACTCTTCCTTGGGCGAGCTAGATATCCCCAGCTCGCCAACGGCTTCATGAACGCGGTCCTAGCAAGTCCAGCATACCATGGAATTCGTCCTCGTTGCCCTACTCTGAGCGGTACTGAGAAAAACTCTCTGCTTACAAGTCCTTCTAGGACCTCATACCTGAAGTCACCGTATCTCCAGGAGAAAGGCAGCTTGCATTGCAACTTCCACTACAGCACAGTTTTGTGTGGAACACTTCAGGCTTTTGGGAGAGGCACAGGACCCTAGGAGTCCTAGGGCAGTCTTTCATCTAAGCAGTTCGCTACCCGCAGAGCACCTTATGTAGAAAAGTTGAATAAGGGAAGAGCCAGGGAGGTAGCTAGGTCTCTTTTGACCTGCCAGAAGCCGGAGACACTTACGCTGCGTGTCAACCTGGAGATGGTGCCTGATGGGACTGGCCTTGCTTTCCCACCTTGAAAGCTCCTCTTATGCGCCTTGAAGCTCCCATAAAAACACTGTGGTTGTCAGCATTATATTCATTGCAGGCATGGCTGTGTGAGGGAAAAAGAGGATACACGAAGAGACAGGGTATTTCAGTTTCTGATTCAGAGCTAATCCTGTCCTGTTTTATAGCTAAAGGGAAACTCAAAGTGAGCCCTCGCTTCGAAGGAGGGCCCTGATATGCCATGTAGCGGAGTCGGCGTGCAAAGGCTTCCATGAGGCCTTAGTCGCTCTCTTGCTTTAGTTGAACGCTAGTAAGGTATTCAGGACTCCTAGACCCCTCGCGGCAGCACTCGTTTCCGTACAAGGACACTGAGTACTCCAAGGCTTCCCTGGGCTTGCTGGGCCACAGTCAGACCCGTAGGCCTGTCAGGGTGCCCATGGGTAGGCGGAGTAAAGGGTAACACACTGCACGCTTCATTCGGGGAGCTAGGTATCCCCAGCTACAGAAAGGTTTCATGAACACAGTTCTAGAAAATCCAGCATAACATGGAAATCGTCCTCGTGACCCTAGTCTCAGCTGTACTGAGAAAAACTCTCTGCTTACAAGTCCTTCTAGGACCTCATAACAAGTCACCGAATCTCAAGATTAAAGGCAGATTGCATTGCAACTTCCACTACAACACTGTTTTCTGTGGAACAATTCAGGCTTTTGGGAGAGGCACAGGACCCTAGGAGACCTAGGGCACTCTTTCGTCTAGGCATTTCACTACACGCAGAGCACCCTGTGTAGAAAAGTTGAATGAGGGAAGAGCCAGGGAGGTAGCTAGGTCTCTTTGGACCTGCCAGAAGCCAGAGACACTTACGCTGCGTGTCAACCTGGAGATGGTGCCTGATGGGACTGGCCTTGTTTTCCCACCTTGAAAGCTCCTCTTATGCGCCTTGAAGCTCCCTTAAAAACCCTGTTGTTGTCAGGCTTATACTCATTGCAGGCATGACTGTTAGAGGAAAAAGAGGTTACACGAAGAGACAGGGTATCCCAGTTTCTCGGTCAGAGCTCATCCTGTCCTGTTCTATAGCTAAAGGGAATCTCAACGTGAGGCCTAACTTCGAAGGAGGGCCCTGATATGCCATGCAGCAGGGTAGGAGTGCGCAGCTTCCATGAGGCCTTAGTCGCACTTCTGCATTAGTTTCACGGTACTAATCTTCTCAGGACTCCTGCTCCCTTGCGTCTGCACCCGTTTCCGTACAAAGACACTGAGTAACCCCCAGGCTCCCCTGAGTTGAAGATCAACATTCAGACACGTAGGCCCTTCGGAGTGCCCGTGTCTGTGCCGAGTGAAGGGCAGCATGATGCACGCTCCCTCGGGGGAGCTCGATTTCCTCAGCTCACCAACAGCCTCAGGAACACGGTTGTAGTAGGTGCAGCATGCCATGCCAGTCTGCCTGCTTACAGTAGTCCGAGCTGTACTGAGGAAAACTCTTTGCTTACAGTTCCTTCTACCAGCTCCTAGCTGAAGTCAACCAACCTCTAGGAGAGAGTCGGCTTGTGGTCCAAGTGCAACTAGAGCACACTTTCTGGTGTAACGCCGCAGGCTTTTGGAAGATGCCCAGGAGCCCAGGACACCTAGGGAATTCTTTCATTTAGGCAGTTCGCTACACGCAGAACACCCTGCAGAGAAAAGTTGATTCTCCAAGGACCCAGTGAGGAGCTAGGTCTCTTTTGACCTGCTAGAAACCACAGATGCTTCTTCTGCGTGTCAGCCTGGAAATGGCGGCCTTAGGAGACAAGCCTTGTTTTCCCGTCTTGAAAGCTCCATTCATGCGGCCTTGAAGCTACCTGAAAAACACTGTGGTTGTCGGACTTGTCCTCACTCCAGGCATGGCTCTGGAAGAAAATGAGTTTTCTCCAAAGAAAGAGGGTGCTTCCAGGCCCTGGTGGGGAGCATATCCTGCCCTGCACTAGAGCTAAGGGGAATCTCAACGTGCGCCCTACCCTCGACCTAAGGCTCTGATTTGCCCTCCAGAAGGGTAGTTGTGCAGCATTTTCCTTGAGGCCTTAGTCGCAGTCCTGCATTAGTTTAAAGGTACTACTCTTCTCAGGACTCCAGGCCCACTCGTGTCAGTACCCATTTGCGTACAAGAACTCTGAGTACCCCAGGACTCCCCTGGGCTTGCTGGGCCACACTCAGACCCGTAGGCCCTTCAGTGTGCCCCTTTTTAGGCCGAGTGAAAGATAACAAACTGCACTCTTTCTTGGGAAAGCTAGATTTCCTCAGCTCACCATCAGCCTCAGGAACACGGTTCTAGCAAGGCCAGCAAACCATGGAAGTCTGCCTCATCGGCCGATTCTGAGCTGTACTGAGTAAAACTCTCTGCTTTGAAGTCCTTCGAGGACCTCGTACCTGAAGTCACCGTATCTCAAGGAGAAAGACGGCTTGCATTCCAACTTCCACTACGGCACAGTGATCTGTGTAACACTTCAGGCTTTGGGACATGCACAGGGCTCTTAGAGACCTAGGGCAGTCTATTGTCTAGGCACTTCACTACACGTACAACACCCTGTGCAGAAATATTGATTCTGGGCAGAGCCAAGTAGGTAGCCAGGTCTCTTTTGACCTCTTAGAAACCACAGCTACTTATGCTGTGTGTCAATCTGGAAACAGGACCTGATGGGGCTAGCCTTGCTGTCCCATCATGAAAGCTCCTTTTATGCGCCTAGAAGCTAACTGAAAAACACTGTTGGTGTCGGGCTTATACTCACGACAGGCATGGCTGTGAGAGGGAAAAAGAGGTTTCACGAAGAAACACGTATTCCAGTTTCTGATTCAGAGCTCATCCTGTCCTGTTCTCTAGCTAAAGGGAAACTCAAAGTGAGGCCTAGCTTCGAAGGAGGGCCCTGATACGCCATGCAGTGGAGTAGGCGTGCAGCAGCTTCCATGAGGCCTTAGTCGCTCTTCTGCTTTAGTTGAACGCTAGTAAGCTTTTCAGGACTCGTAGAGCCCTCGCGGCAGCACTCGTTTCCGTATAGCGACCCTGAGTACCCCGAGGCTCCCCTGGGATTGCTGGGTCACACTCAGACCCGTAGGCCATTCAGGGTGGCCCTACGTAGGTCGAGTGAAGAGTCACACGCTGCACTCTTCCTTGGGCGAGCTAGATATCCCCAGCTCGCCAATGGCTTCATGAACACGGTCCTAGCAAGTCCAGCATACCATGAAATTCGTCCTCGTTGCCCTACTCTGAGCGGTACTGAGAAAAACTCTCTGCTTACAAGTCCTTCTAGGACCTCATAGCTTAAGTCACCGTATCTCAAGGAGAAAGGCAGCTTGCATTGCAACTTCCACTACAGCACAGTTTTCTGTGGAACACTTCAGGCTTTTGGGAGAGGCACCGGACCCTCAGAGACCTAGGGCCCTCTTTCGTCTAGGCAGTTCACTACACGCAGAACACCCTGTGTAGAAAAGTTGAATCAGGGAAGAGCCAGGGAGCTAGCTAGGTCTCTTTTGACCTGCCAGTACCCTGAGACACTTACTCTGAGTGTCATCCTGGAGATGGTGCCTGATGGGACTGGCCTTGTTTTCCCACCTTGAAAGCTCCTCTTATGCGCCTTGAAGATCCCTTAAAAACACTGTGGTTGTCAGCCTTATACTCACGGCAGGCATGGCTGTGAGAGGGAAAAAAAGGTTTCACGAAGAAACAGGGTATCCCAGTTTCTCGGTCAGAGCTCATCCTGTCCTGTTCTATAGCTAAAGGGAATCTCAACGTGAGGCCTAACTTCGAAGGAGGGCCCTGATATGCCATGCAGCAGGGTAGGAGTGCGCAGCTTCCATGAGGCCTTAGTCGCACTTCTGCATTAGTTTCACGGTACTAATCTTCTCAGGACTCCTGCTCCCTTGCGTCTGCACCCGTTTCCGTACAAAGACACTGAGTAACCCCCAGGCTCCCCTGAGTTGAAGATCAACATTCAGACACGTAGGCCCTTCGGAGTGCCCGTGTCTGTGCCGAGTGAAGGGCAGCATGATGCACGCTCCCTCGGGGGAGCTCGATTTCCTCAGCTCACCAACAGCCTCAGGAACACGGTTGTAGTAGGTGCAGCATGCCATGCCAGTCTGCCTGCTTACAGTAGTCCGAGCTGTACTGAGGAAAACTCTTTGCTTACAGTTCCTTCTACCAGCTCCTAGCTGAAGTCAACCAACCTCTAGGAGAGAGTCGGCTTGTGGTCCAAGTGCAACTAGAGCACACTTTCTGGTGTAACGCCGCAGGCTTTTGGAAGATGCCCAGGAGCCCAGGACACCTAGGGAATTCTTTCATTTAGGCAGTTCGCTACACGCAGAACACCCTGCAGAGAAAAGTTGATTCTCCAAGGACCCAGTGAGGAGCTAGGTCTCTCTTGACCTGCTAGAAACCACAGATGCTTCTTCTGCGTGTCAGCCTGGAAATGGCGGCCTTAGGAGACAAGCCTTGTTTTCCCGTCTTGAAAGCTCCATTCATGCGGCCTTGAAGCTACCTGAAAAACACTGTGGTTGTCGGACTTGTCCTCACTCCAGGCATGGCTCTGGAAGAAAATGAGTTTTCTCCAAAGAAAGAGGGTGCTTCCAGGCCCTGGTGGGGAGCATATCCTGCCCTGCACTAGAGCTAAGGGGAATCTCAACGTGCGCCCTACCCTCGACCTAAGGCTCTGATTTGCCCTCCAGAAGGGTAGTTGTGCAGCATTTTCCTTGAGGCCTTAGTCGCAGTCCTGCATTAGTTTAAAGGTACTACTCTTCTCAGGACTCCAGGCCCACTCGTGTCAGTACCCATTTGCGTACAAGAACTCTGAGTACCCCAGGACTCCCCTGGGCTTGCTGGGCCACACTCAGACCCGTAGGCCCTTCAGTGTGCCCCTTTTTAGGCCGAGTGAAAGATAACAAACTGCACTCTTTCTTGGGAAAGCTAGATTTCCTCAGCTCACCATCAGCCTCAGGAACACGGTTCTAGCAAGGCCAGCAAACCATGGAAGTCTGCCTCCTCACCCGATTCTGAGCTGTACTGAGTAAACCTCTCTGCTTTGAAGTCCTTCGAGGACCTCAGACCTGAAGTCACCGTATCTCAAGGAGAAAGACGGCTTGCATTCCAACTTCCACTACGGCACAGTGTTCTGTGTAACACTTCAGGCTTTGGGACATGCACAGGGCTCTTAGAGACCTAGGGCAGTCTATTCTCTAGGCACTTCACTACACGTACAACACCCTGTGCAGAAAAATTGATTCTGGGAAGAGCCAAGTAGGTAGCTAGGTCTCTTTTGACCTCTTAGAAACCACAGCTACTTATGTGGTGTGTCAATCTGGAAACAGGACCTGATGGGGCTAGCCTTGCTGTCCCATCATGAAAGCTCCTTTTATGGGCCTAGAAGCTAGAAGCTAACTGAAAAACACTGTTGGTGTCGGGCTTATACTCACGACAGGCATGGCTGTGAGAGGGAAAAAGAGGTTTCACGAAGAAACACGTATTCCAGTTTCTGATTCAGAGCTCATCCTGTCCTGTTCTCTAGCTAAAGGGAAACTCAAAGTGAGGCCTAGCTTCGAAGGAGGGCCCTGACATGCCATGCAGCGGAGTAGGCGTGCAGCAGCTTCCATGAGGCCTTAGTCGCTCTTCTGCTTTAGTTGAACGCTAGTAAGCTTTTCAGGACTCGTAGACCCCCTCGCGGCAGCACTCGTTTCCGTACAAGGACCCTGAGCACCCCCAGGCTCCCCTGAGCTTGCTGGGCCACACTCAGACCCGTAGGCCATTCAGGGTGGCCCTGCGTAGGTCGAGTGAAGAGTCACACGCTGCACTCTTCCTTGGGCGAGCTAGATATCCCCAGCTCGCCAACGGCTTCATGAACGCGGTCCTAGCAAGTCCAGCATACCATGGAATTCGTCCTCGTTGCCCTACTCTGAGCGGTACTGAGAAAAACTCTCTGCTTACAAGTCCTTCTAGGACCTCATACCTGAAGTCACCGTATCTCCAGGAGAAAGGCAGCTTGCATTGCAACTTCCACTACAGCACAGTTTTGTGTGGAACACTTCAGGCTTTTGGGAGAGGCACAGGACCCTAGGAGTCCTAGGGCAGTCTTTCATCTAAGCAGTTCGCTACCCGCAGAGCACCTTATGTAGAAAAGTTGAATAAGGGAAGAGCCAGGGAGGTAGCTAGGTCTCTTTTGACCTGCCAGAAGCCGGAGACACTTACGCTGCGTGTCAACCTGGAGATGGTGCCTGATGGGACTGGCCTTGCTTTCCCACCTTGAAAGCTCCTCTTATGCGCCTTGAAGCTCCCATAAAAACACTGTGGTTGTCAGCATTATATTCATTGCAGGCATGGCTGTGTGAGGGAAAAAGAGGATACACGAAGAGACAGGGTATTTCAGTTTCTGATTCAGAGCTAATCCTGTCCTGTTTTATAGCTAAAGGGAAACTCAAAGTGAGCCCTCGCTTCGAAGGAGGGCCCTGATATGCCATGTAGCGGAGTCGGCGTGCAAAGGCTTCCATGAGGCCTTAGTCGCTCTCTTGCTTTAGTTGAACGCTAGTAAGGTATTCAGGACTCCTAGACCCCTCGCGGCAGCACTCGTTTCCGTACAAGGACACTGAGTACTCCAAGGCTTCCCTGGGCTTGCTGGGCCACAGTCAGACCCGTAGGCCTGTCAGGGTGCCCATGGGTAGGCGGAGTAAAGGGTAACACACTGCACGCTTCATTCGGGGAGCTAGGTATCCCCAGCTACAGAAAGGTTTCATGAACACAGTTCTAGAAAATCCAGCATACCATGGAAATCGTCCTCGTGACCCTAGTCTCAGCTGTACTGAGAAAAACTCTCTGCTTACAAGTCCTTCTAGGACCTCATAACAAGTCACCGAATCTCAAGATTAAAGGCAGATTGCATTGCAACTTCCACTACAACACTGTTTTCTGTGGAACAATTCAGGCTTTTGGGAGAGGCACAGGACCCTAGGAGACCTAGGGCACTCTTTCGTCTAGGCATTTCACTACACGCAGAGCACCCTGTGTAGAAAAGTTGAATGAGGGAAGAGCCAGGGAGGTAGCTAGGTCTCTTTGGACCTGCCAGAAGCCAGAGACACTTACGCTGCGTGTCAACCTGGAGATGGTGCCTGATGGGACTGGCCTTGTTTTCCCACCTTGAAAGCTCCTCTTATGCGCCTTGAAGCTCCCTTAAAAACCCTGTTGTTGTCAGGCTTATACTCATTGCAGGCATGACTGTTAGAGGAAAAAGAGGTTACACGAAGAGACAGGGTATCCCAGTTTCTCGGTCAGAGCTCATCCTGTCCTGTTCTATAGCTAAAGGGAATCTCAACGTGAGGCCTAACTTCGAAGGAGGGCCCTGATATGCCATGCAGCAGGGTAGGAGTGCGCAGCTTCCATGAGGCCTTAGTCGCACTTCTGCATTAGTTTCACGGTACTAATCTTCTCAGGACTCCTGCTCCCTTGCGTCTGCACCCGTTTCCGTACAAAGACACTGAGTAACCCCCAGGCTCCCCTGAGTTGAAGATCAACATTCAGACACGTAGGCCCTTCGGAGTGCCCGTGTCTGTGCCGAGTGAAGGGCAGCATGATGCACGCTCCCTCGGGGGAGCTCGATTTCCTCAGCTCACCAACAGCCTCAGGAACACGGTTGTAGTAGGTGCAGCATGCCATGCCAGTCTGCCTGCTTACAGTAGTCCGAGCTGTACTGAGGAAAACTCTTTGCTTACAGTTCCTTCTACCAGCTCCTAGCTGAAGTCAACCAACCTCTAGGAGAGAGTCGGCTTGTGGTCCAAGTGCAACTAGAGCACACTTTCTGGTGTAACGCCGCAGGCTTTTGGAAGATGCCCAGGAGCCCAGGACACCTAGGGAATTCTTTCATTTAGGCAGTTCGCTACACGCAGAACACCCTGCAGAGAAAAGTTGATTCTCCAAGGACCCAGTGAGGAGCTAGGTCTCTTTTGACCTGCTAGAAACCACAGATGCTTCTTCTGCGTGTCAGCCTGGAAATGGCGGCCTTAGGAGACAAGCCTTGTTTTCCCGTCTTGAAAGCTCCATTCATGCGGCCTTGAAGCTACCTGAAAAACACTGTGGTTGTCGGACTTGTCCTCACTCCAGGCATGGCTCTGGAAGAAAATGAGTTTTCTCCAAAGAAAGAGGGTGCTTCCAGGCCCTGGTGGGGAGCATATCCTGCCCTGCACTAGAGCTAAGGGGAATCTCAACGTGCGCCCTACCCTCGACCTAAGGCTCTGATTTGCCCTCCAGAAGGGTAGTTGTGCAGCATTTTCCTTGAGGCCTTAGTCGCAGTCCTGCATTAGTTTAAAGGTACTACTCTTCTCAGGACTCCAGGCCCACTCGTGTCAGTACCCATTTGCGTACAAGAACTCTGAGTACCCCAGGACTCCCCTGGGCTTGCTGGGCCACACTCAGACCCGTAGGCCCTTCAGTGTGCCCCTTTTTAGGCCGAGTGAAAGATAACAAACTGCACTCTTTCTTGGGAAAGCTAGATTTCCTCAGCTCACCATCAGCCTCAGGAACACGGTTCTAGCAAGGCCAGCAAACCATGGAAGTCTGCCTCATCGGCCGATTCTGAGCTGTACTGAGTAAAACTCTCTGCTTTGAAGTCCTTCGAGGACCTCGTACCTGAAGTCACCGTATCTCAAGGAGAAAGACGGCTTGCATTCCAACTTCCACTACGGCACAGTGTTCTGTGTAACACTTCAGGCTTTGGGACATGCACAGGGCTCTTAGAGACCTAGGGCAGTCTATTGTCTAGGCACTTCACTACACGTACAACACCCTGTGCAGAAATATTGATTCTGGGCAGAGCCAAGTAGGTAGCCAGGTCTCTTTTGACCTCTTAGAAACCACAGCTACTTATGCTGTGTGTCAATCTGGAAACAGGACCTGATGGGGCTAGCCTTGCTGTCCCATCATGAAAGCTCCTTTTATGCGCCTAGAAGCTAACTGAAAAACACTGTTGGTGTCGGGCTTATACTCACGACAGGCATGGCTGTGAGAGGGAAAAAGAGGTTTCACGAAGAAACACGTATTCCAGTTTCTGATTCAGAGCTCATCCTGTCCTGTTCTCTAGCTAAAGGGAAACTCAAAGTGAGGCCTAGCTTCGAAGGAGGGCCCTGATACGCCATGCAGTGGAGTAGGCGTGCAGCAGCTTCCATGAGGCCTTAGTCGCTCTTCTGCTTTAGTTGAACGCTAGTAAGCTTTTCAGGACTCGTAGAGCCCTCGCGGCAGCACTCGTTTCCGTACAAGGACACTGAGTACTCCAAGGCTTCCCTGGGCTTGCTGGGCCACAGTCAGACCCGTAGGCCTGTCAGGGTGCCCATGGGTAGGCGGAGTAAAGGGTAACACACTGCACGCTTCATTCGGGGAGCTAGGTATCCCCAGCTACAGAAAGGTTTCATGAACACAGTTCTAGAAAATCCAGCATACCATGGAAATCGTCCTCGTGACCCTAGTCTCAGCTGTACTGAGAAAAACTCTCTGCTTACAAGTCCTTCTAGGACCTCATAACAAGTCACCGTATCTCAAGATTAAAGGCAGATTGCATTGCAACTTCCACTACAACACTGTTTTCTGTGGAACAATTCAGGCTTTTGGGAGAGGCACAGGACCCTAGGAGACCTAGGGCACTCTTTCGTCTAGGCATTTCACTACACGCAGAGCACCCTGTGTAGAAAAGTTGAATGAGGGAAGAGCCAGGGAGGTAGCTAGGTCTCTTTGGACCTGCCAGAAGCCAGAGACACTTACGCTGCGTGTCAACCTGGAGATGGTGCCTGATGGGACTGGCCTTGTTTTCCCACCTTGAAAGCTCCTCTTATGCGCCTTGAAGCTCCCTTAAAAACCCTGTTGTTGTCAGGCTTATACTCATTGCAGGCATGACTGTTAGAGGAAAAAGAGGTTACACGAAGAGACAGGGTATTTTAGTTTCCGAGTCAGAGCGCATCCTGTCCTGTTTTATAGCTAAAGGGAAACTCAAAGGGAGCTCTCACTTCCAAGGTGGGCCCTGATATGCCAAGTAGCGGGGTAGGCGTGCAACAGTTTCCATGAGGCCTTAGAAGTTCTCCTGCGTTAGATGAACGCTAGTAAGGTTTTCAGGACTCCTAAATGCCTCGCGGCAGCACTCGTTTCCATACAAAGACACTGAGTACTCCAAGGCTTCCCTGGGCTTGCTGGGCCACAGTCAGACCCGTAGGCCCGTCAGGATGCCCCTGGGTAGGCCGAGTGAAGGGTAACACGCTGCACGCTTTACTCGGGGAGCTAGATATCCCCAACTACCGAAAGGTTTCATGAACACGGTTCTAGAAAGTCAGGCATGCCGTGGAAGTCGTCCTCGTTGCCCTAGTCTGAGCTGTACTGAGAAAAACTCTCTGCTTACAAGTCCTTCTAGGACCTCATAGCTTAAGTCACCGTATCTCAAGGAGAAAGGCAGCTTGCATTGCAACTTCCACTACAGCACAGTTTTCTGTGGAACACTTCAGGCTTTTGGGAGAGGCACCGGACCCTCAGAGACCTAGGGCCCTCTTTCGTCTAGGCAGTTCACTACACGCAGAACACCCTGTGTAGAAAAGTTGAATCAGGGAAGAGCCAGGGAGCTAGCTAGGTCTCTTTTGACCTGCCAGTACCCTGAGACACTTACTCTGAGTGTCATCCTGGAGATGGTGCCTGATGGGACTGGCCTTGTTTTCCCACCTTGAAAGCTCCTCTTATGCGCCTTGAAGATCCCTTAAAAACACTGTGGTTGTCAGCCTTATACTCACGGCAGGCATGGCTGTGAGAGGGAAAAAAAGGTTTCACGAAGAAACAGGGTATCCCAGTTTCTCGGTCAGAGCTCATCCTGTCCTGTTCTATAGCTAAAGGGAATCTCAACGTGAGGCCTAACTTCGAAGGAGGGCCCTGATATGCCATGCAGCAGGGTAGGAGTGCGCAGCTTCCATGAGGCCTTAGTCGCACTTCTGCATTAGTTTCACGGTACTAATCTTCTCAGGACTCCTGCTCCCTTGCGTCTGCACCCGTTTCCGTACAAAGACACTGAGTAACCCCCAGGCTCCCCTGAGTTGAAGATCAACATTCAGACACGTAGGCCCTTCGGAGTGCCCGTGTCTGTGCCGAGTGAAGGGCAGCATGATGCACGCTCCCTCGGGGGAGCTCGATTTCCTCAGCTCACCAACAGCCTCAGGAACACGGTTGTAGTAGGTGCAGCATGCCATGCCAGTCTGCCTGCTTACAGTAGTCCGAGCTGTACTGAGGAAAACTCTTTGCTTACAGTTCCTTCTACCAGCTCCTAGCTGAAGTCAACCAACCTCTAGGAGAGAGTCGGCTTGTGGTCCAAGTGCAACTAGAGCACACTTTCTGGTGTAACGCCGCAGGCTTTTGGAAGATGCCCAGGAGCCCAGGACACCTAGGGAATTCTTTCATTTAGGCAGTTCGCTACACGCAGAACACCCTGCAGAGAAAAGTTGATTCTCCAAGGACCCAGTGAGGAGCTAGGTCTCTTTTGACCTGCTAGAAACCACAGATGCTTCTTCTGCGTGTCAGCCTGGAAATGGCGGCCTTAGGAGACAAGCCTTGTTTTCCCGTCTTGAAAGCTCCATTCATGCGGCCTTGAAGCTACCTGAAAAACACTGTGGTTGTCGGACTTGTCCTCACTCCAGGCATGGCTCTGGAAGAAAATGAGTTTTCTCCAAAGAAAGAGGGTGCTTCCAGGCCCTGGTGGGGAGCATATCCTGCCCTGCACTAGAGCTAAGGGGAATCTCAACGTGCGCCCTACCCTCGACCTAAGGCTCTGATTTGCCCTCCAGAAGGGTAGTTGTGCAGCATTTTCCTTGAGGCCTTAGTCGCAGTCCTGCATTAGTTTAAAGGTACTACTCTTCTCAGGACTCCAGGCCCACTCGTGTCAGTACCCATTTGCGTACAAGAACTCTGAGTACCCCAGGACTCCCCTGGGCTTGCTGGGCCACACTCAGACCCGTAGGCCCTTCAGTGTGCCCCTTTTTAGGCCGAGTGAAAGATAACAAACTGCACTCTTTCTTGGGAAAGCTAGATTTCCTCAGCTCACCATCAGCCTCAGGAACACGGTTCTAGCAAGGCCAGCAAACCATGGAAGTCTGCCTCATCGGCCGATTCTGAGCTGTACTGAGTAAAACTCTCTGCTTTGAAGTCCTTCGAGGACCTCGTACCTGAAGTCACCGTATCTCAAGGAGAAAGACGGCTTGCATTCCAACTTCCACTACGGCACAGTGTTCTGTGTAACACTTCAGGCTTTGGGACATGCACAGGGCTCTTAGAGACCTAGGGCAGTCTATTGTCTAGGCACTTCACTACACGTACAACACCCTGTGCAGAAATATTGATTCTGGGCAGAGCCAAGTAGGTAGCCAGGTCTCTTTTGACCTCTTAGAAACCACAGCTACTTATGCTGTGTGTCAATCTGGAAACAGGACCTGATGGGGCTAGCCTTGCTGTCCCATCATGAAAGCTCCTTTTATGCGCCTAGAAGCTAACTGAAAAACACTGTTGGTGTCGGGCTTATACTCACGACAGGCATGGCTGTGAGAGGGAAAAAGAGGTTTCACGAAGAAACACGTATTCCAGTTTCTGATTCAGAGCTCATCCTGTCCTGTTCTCTAGCTAAAGGGAAACTCAAAGTGAGGCCTAGCTTCGAAGGAGGGCCCTGATACGCCATGCAGTGGAGTAGGCGTGCAGCAGCTTCCATGAGGCCTTAGTCGCTCTTCTGCTTTAGTTGAACGCTAGTAAGCTTTTCAGGACTCGTAGAGCCCTCGCGGCAGCACTCGTTTCCGTACAAGGACACTGAGTACTCCAAGGCTTCCCTGGGCTTGCTGGGCCACAGTCAGACCCGTAGGCCTGTCAGGGTGCCCATGGGTAGGCGGAGTAAAGGGTAACACACTGCACGCTTCATTCGGGGAGCTAGGTATCCCCAGCTACAGAAAGGTTTCATGAACACAGTTCTAGAAAATCCAGCATACCATGGAAATCGTCCTCGTGACCCTAGTCTCAGCTGTACTGAGAAAAACTCTCTGCTTACAAGTCCTTCTAGGACCTCATAACAAGTCACCGTATCTCAAGATTAAAGGCAGATTGCATTGCAACTTCCACTACAACACTGTTTTCTGTGGAACAATTCAGGCTTTTGGGAGAGGCACAGGACCCTAGGAGACCTAGGGCACTCTTTCGTCTAGGCATTTCACTACACGCAGAGCACCCTGTGTAGAAAAGTTGAATGAGGGAAGAGCCAGGGAGGTAGCTAGGTCTCTTTGGACCTGCCAGAAGCCAGAGACACTTACGCTGCGTGTCAACCTGGAGATGGTGCCTGATGGGACTGGCCTTGTTTTCCCACCTTGAAAGCTCCTCTTCTGCGCCTTGAAGCTCCCTTAAAAACCCTGTTGTTGTCAGGCTTATACTCATTGCAGGCATGACTGTTAGAGGAAAAAGAGGTTACACGAAGAGACAGGGTATTTTAGTTTCCGAGTCAGAGCGCATCCTGTCCTGTTTTATAGCTAAAGGGAAACTCAAAGGGAGCTCTCACTTCCAAGGTGGGCCCTGATATGCCAAGTAGCGGGGTAGGCGTGCAACAGTTTCCATGAGGCCTTAGAAGTTCTCCTGCGTTAGATGAACGCTAGTAAGGTTTTCAGGACTCCTAAATGCCTCGCGGCAGCACTCGTTTCCATACAAAGACACTGAGTACTCCAAGGCTTCCCTGGGCTTGCTGGGCCACAGTCAGACCCGTAGGCCCGTCAGGATGCCCCTGGGTAGGCCGAGTGAAGGGTAACACGCTGCACGCTTTACTCGGGGAGCTAGATATCCCCAACTACCGAAAGGTTTCATGAACACGGTTCTAGAAAGTCAGGCATGCCGTGGAAGTCGTCCTCGTTGCCCTAGTCTGAGCTGTACTGAGAAAAACTCTCTGCTTACAAGTCCTTCTAGGACCTCATAGCTTAAGTCACCGTATCTCAAGGAGAAAGGCAGCTTGCATTGCAACTTCCACTACAGCACAGTTTTCTGTGGAACACTTCAGGCTTTTGGGAGAGGCACCGGACCCTCAGAGACCTAGGGCCCTCTTTCGTCTAGGCAGTTCACTACACGCAGAACACCCTGTGTAGAAAAGTTGAATCAGGGAAGAGCCAGGGAGCTAGCTAGGTCTCTTTTGACCTGCCAGTACCCTGAGACACTTACTCTGAGTGTCATCCTGGAGATGGTGCCTGATGGGACTGGCCTTGTTTTCCCACCTTGAAAGCTCCTCTTATGCGCCTTGAAGATCCCTTAAAAACACTGTGGTTGTCAGCCTTATACTCACGGCAGGCATGGCTGTGAGAGGGAAAAAAAGGTTTCACGAAGAAACAGGGTATCCCAGTTTCTCGGTCAGAGCTCATCCTGTCCTGTTCTATAGCTAAAGGGAATCTCAACGTGAGGCCTAACTTCGAAGGAGGGCCCTGATATGCCATGCAGCAGGGTAGGAGTGCGCAGCTTCCATGAGGCCTTAGTCGCACTTCTGCATTAGTTTCACGGTACTAATCTTCTCAGGACTCCTGCTCCCTTGCGTCTGCACCCGTTTCCGTACAAAGACACTGAGTAACCCCCAGGCTCCCCTGAGTTGAAGATCAACATTCAGACACGTAGGCCCTTCGGAGTGCCCGTGTCTGTGCCGAGTGAAGGGCAGCATGATGCACGCTCCCTCGGGGGAGCTCGATTTCCTCAGCTCACCAACAGCCTCAGGAACACGGTTGTAGTAGGTGCAGCATGCCATGCCAGTCTGCCTGCTTACAGTAGTCCGAGCTGTACTGAGGAAAACTCTTTGCTTACAGTTCCTTCTACCAGCTCCTAGCTGAAGTCAACCAACCTCTAGGAGAGAGTCGGCTTGTGGTCCAAGTGCAACTAGAGCACACTTTCTGGTGTAACGCCGCAGGCTTTTGGAAGATGCCCAGGAGCCCAGGACACCTAGGGAATTCTTTCATTTAGGCAGTTCGCTACACGCAGAACACCCTGCAGAGAAAAGTTGATTCTCCAAGGACCCAGTGAGGAGCTAGGTCTCTTTTGACCTGCTAGAAACCACAGATGCTTCTTCTGCGTGTCAGCCTGGAAATGGCGGCCTTAGGAGACAAGCCTTGTTTTCCCGTCTTGAAAGCTCCATTCATGCGGCCTTGAAGCTACCTGAAAAACACTGTGGTTGTCGGACTTGTCCTCACTCCAGGCATGGCTCTGGAAGAAAATGAGTTTTCTCCAAAGAAAGAGGGTGCTTCCAGGCCCTGGTGGGGAGCATATCCTGCCCTGCACTAGAGCTAAGGGGAATCTCAACGTGCGCCCTACCCTCGACCTAAGGCTCTGATTTGCCCTCCAGAAGGGTAGTTGTGCAGCATTTTCCTTGAGGCCTTAGTCGCAGTCCTGCATTAGTTTAAAGGTACTACTCTTCTCAGGACTCCAGGCCCACTCGTGTCAGTACCCATTTGCGTACAAGAACTCTGAGTACCCCAGGACTCCCCTGGGCTTGCTGGGCCACACTCAGACCCGTAGGCCCTTCAGTGTGCCCCTTTTTAGGCCGAGTGAAAGATAACAAACTGCACTCTTTCTTGGGAAAGCTAGATTTCCTCAGCTCACCATCAGCCTCAGGAACACGGTTCTAGCAAGGCCAGCAAACCATGGAAGTCTGCCTCATCGGCCGATTCTGAGCTGTACTGAGTAAAACTCTCTGCTTTGAAGTCCTTCGAGGACCTCGTACCTGAAGTCACCGTATCTCAAGGAGAAAGACGGCTTGCATTCCAACTTCCACTACGGCACAGTGTTCTGTGTAACACTTCAGGCTTTGGGACATGCACAGGGCTCTTAGAGACCTAGGGCAGTCTATTGTCTAGGCACTTCACTACACGTACAACACCCTGTGCAGAAATATTGATTCTGGGCAGAGCCAAGTAGGTAGCCAGGTCTCTTTTGACCTCTTAGAAACCACAGCTACTTATGCTGTGTGTCAATCTGGAAACAGGACCTGATGGGGCTAGCCTTGCTGTCCCATCATGAAAGCTCCTTTTATGCGCCTAGAAGCTAACTGAAAAACACTGTTGGTGTCGGGCTTATACTCACGACAGGCATGGCTGTGAGAGGGAAAAAGAGGTTTCACGAAGAAACACGTATTCCAGTTTCTGATTCAGAGCTCATCCTGTCCTGTTCTCTAGCTAAAGGGAAACTCAAAGTGAGGCCTAGCTTCGAAGGAGGGCCCTGATACGCCATGCAGTGGAGTAGGCGTGCAGCAGCTTCCATGAGGCCTTAGTCGCTCTTCTGCTTTAGTTGAACGCTAGTAAGCTTTTCAGGACTCGTAGAGCCCTCGCGGCAGCACTCGTTTCCGTACAGCGACCCTGAGTACCCCGAGGCTCCCCTGGGATTGCTGGGTCACACTCAGACCCGTAGGCCATTCAGGGTGGCCCTACGTAGGTCGAGTGAAGAGTCACACGCTGCACTCTTCCTTGGGCGAGCTAGATATCCCCAGCTCGCCAATGGCTTCATGAACACGGTCCTAGCAAGTCCAGCATACCATGAAATTCGTCCTCGTTGCCCTACTCTGAGCGGTACTGAGAAAAACTCTCTGCTTACAAGTCCTTCTAGGACCTCATAGCTTAAGTCACCGTATCTCAAGGAGAAAGGCAGCTTGCATTGCAACTTCCACTACAGCACAGTTTTCTGTGGAACACTTCAGGCTTTTGGGAGAGGCACCGGACCCTCAGAGACCTAGGGCCCTCTTTCGTCTAGGCAGTTCACTACACGCAGAACACCCTGTGTAGAAAAGTTGAATCAGGGAAGAGCCAGGGAGCTAGCTAGGTCTCTTTTGACCTGCCAGTACCCTGAGACACTTACTCTGAGTGTCATCCTGGAGATGGTGCCTGATGGGACTGGCCTTGTTTTCCCACCTTGAAAGCTCCTCTTATGCGCCTTGAAGATCCCTTAAAAACACTGTGGTTGTCAGCCTTATACTCACGGCAGGCATGGCTGTGAGAGGGAAAAAAAGGTTTCACGAAGAAACAGGGTATCCCAGTTTCTCGGTCAGAGCTCATCCTGTCCTGTTCTATAGCTAAAGGGAATCTCAACGTGAGGCCTAACTTCGAAGGAGGGCCCTGATATGCCATGCAGCAGGGTAGGAGTGCGCAGCTTCCATGAGGCCTTAGTCGCACTTCTGCATTAGTTTCACGGTACTAATCTTCTCAGGACTCCTGCTCCCTTGCGTCTGCACCCGTTTCCGTACAAAGACACTGAGTAACCCCCAGGCTCCCCTGAGTTGAAGATCAACATTCAGACACGTAGGCCCTTCGGAGTGCCCGTGTCTGTGCCGAGTGAAGGGCAGCATGATGCACGCTCCCTCGGGGGAGCTCGATTTCCTCAGCTCACCAACAGCCTCAGGAACACGGTTGTAGTAGGTGCAGCATGCCATGCCAGTCTGCCTGCTTACAGTAGTCCGAGCTGTACTGAGGAAAACTCTTTGCTTACAGTTCCTTCTACCAGCTCCTAGCTGAAGTCAACCAACCTCTAGGAGAGAGTCGGCTTGTGGTCCAAGTGCAACTAGAGCACACTTTCTGGTGTAACGCCGCAGGCTTTTGGAAGATGCCCAGGAGCCCAGGACACCTAGGGAATTCTTTCATTTAGGCAGTTCGCTACACGCAGAACACCCTGCAGAGAAAAGTTGATTCTCCAAGGACCCAGTGAGGAGCTAGGTCTCTCTTGACCTGCTAGAAACCACAGATGCTTCTTCTGCGTGTCAGCCTGGAAATGGCGGCCTTAGGAGACAAGCCTTGTTTTCCCGTCTTGAAAGCTCCATTCATGCGGCCTTGAAGCTACCTGAAAAACACTGTGGTTGTCGGACTTGTCCTCACTCCAGGCATGGCTCTGGAAGAAAATGAGTTTTCTCCAAAGAAAGAGGGTGCTTCCAGGCCCTGGTGGGGAGCATATCCTGCCCTGCACTAGAGCTAAGGGGAATCTCAACGTGCGCCCTACCCTCGACCTAAGGCTCTGATTTGCCCTCCAGAAGGGTAGTTGTGCAGCATTTTCCTTGAGGCCTTAGTCGCAGTCCTGCATTAGTTTAAAGGTACTACTCTTCTCAGGACTCCAGGCCCACTCGTGTCAGTACCCATTTGCGTACAAGAACTCTGAGTACCCCAGGACTCCCCTGGGCTTGCTGGGCCACACTCAGACCCGTAGGCCCTTCAGTGTGCCCCTTTTTAGGCCGAGTGAAAGATAACAAACTGCACTCTTTCTTGGGAAAGCTAGATTTCCTCAGCTCACCATCAGCCTCAGGAACACGGTTCTAGCAAGGCCAGCAAACCATGGAAGTCTGCCTCATCGGCCGATTCTGAGCTGTACTGAGTAAACCTCTCTGCTTTGAAGTCCTTCGAGGACCTCAGACCTGAAGTCACCGTATCTCAAGGAGAAAGACGGCTTGCATTCCAACTTCCACTACGGCACAGTGTTCTGTGTAACACTTCAGGCTTTGGGACATGCACAGGGCTCTTAGAGACCTAGGGCAGTCTATTCTCTAGGCACTTCACTACACGTACAACACCCTGTGCAGAAAAATTGATTCTGGGAAGAGCCAAGTAGGTAGCTAGGTCTCTTTTGACCTCTTAGAAACCACAGCTACTTATGTGGTGTGTCAATCTGGAAACAGGACCTGATGGGGCTAGCCTTGCTGTCCCATCATGAAAGCTCCTTTTATGGGCCTAGAAGCTAGAAGCTAACTGAAAAACACTGTTGGTGTCGGGCTTATACTCACGACAGGCATGGCTGTGAGAGGGAAAAAGAGGTTTCACGAAGAAACACGTATTCCAGTTTCTGATTCAGAGCTCATCCTGTCCTGTTCTCTAGCTAAAGGGAAACTCAAAGTGAGGCCTAGCTTCGAAGGAGGGCCCTGACATGCCATGCAGCGGAGTAGGCGTGCAGCAGCTTCCATGAGGCCTTAGTCGCTCTTCTGCTTTAGTTGAACGCTAGTAAGCTTTTCAGGACTCGTAGACCCCCTCGCGGCAGCACTCGTTTCCGTACAAGGACCCTGAGCACCCCCAGGCTCCCCTGAGCTTGCTGGGCCACACTCAGACCCGTAGGCCATTCAGGGTGGCCCTGCGTAGGTCGAGTGAAGAGTCACACGCTGCACTCTTCCTTGGGCGAGCTAGATATCCCCAGCTCGCCAACGGCTTCATGAACGCGATCCTAGCAAGTCCAGCATACCATGGAATTCGTCCTCGTTGCCCTACTCTGAGCGGTACTGAGAAAAACTCTCTGCTTACAAGTCCTTCTAGGACCTCATACCTGAAGTCACCGTATCTCCAGGAGAAAGGCAGCTTGCATTGCAACTTCCACTACAGCACAGTTTTGTGTGGAACACTTCAGGCTTTTGGGAGAGGCACAGGACCCTAGGAGTCCTAGGGCAGTCTTTCATCTAAGCAGTTCGCTACCCGCAGAGCACCTTATGTAGAAAAGTTGAATAAGGGAAGAGCCAGGGAGGTAGCTAGGTCTCTTTTGACCTGCCAGAAGCCGGAGACACTTACGCTGCGTGTCAACCTGGAGATGGTGCCTGATGGGACTGGCCTTGCTTTCCCACCTTGAAAGCTCCTCTTATGCGCCTTGAAGCTCCCATAAAAACACTGTGGTTGTCAGCATTATATTCATTGCAGGCATGGCTGTGTGAGGGAAAAAGAGGATACACGAAGAGACAGGGTATTTCAGTTTCTGATTCAGAGCTAATCCTGTCCTGTTTTATAGCTAAAGGGAAACTCAAAGTGAGCCCTCGCTTCGAAGGAGGGCCCTGATATGCCATGTAGCGGAGTCGGCGTGCAAAGGCTTCCATGAGGCCTTAGTCGCTCTCTTGCTTTAGTTGAACGCTAGTAAGGTATTCAGGACTCCTAGACCCCTCGCGGCAGCACTCGTTTCCGTACAAGGACACTGAGTACTCCAAGGCTTCCCTGGGCTTGCTGGGCCACAGTCAGACCCGTAGGCCTGTCAGGGTGCCCATGGGTAGGCGGAGTAAAGGGTAACACACTGCACGCTTCATTCGGGGAGCTAGGTATCCCCAGCTACAGAAAGGTTTCATGAACACAGTTCTAGAAAATCCAGCATAACATGGAAATCGTCCTCGTGACCCTAGTCTCAGCTGTACTGAGAAAAACTCTCTGCTTACAAGTCCTTCTAGGACCTCATAACAAGTCACCGAATCTCAAGATTAAAGGCAGATTGCATTGCAACTTCCACTACAACACTGTTTTCTGTGGAACAATTCAGGCTTTTGGGAGAGGCACAGGACCCTAGGAGACCTAGGGCACTCTTTCGTCTAGGCATTTCACTACACGCAGAGCACCCTGTGTAGAAAAGTTGAATGAGGGAAGAGCCAGGGAGGTAGCTAGGTCTCTTTGGACCTGCCAGAAGCCAGAGACACTTACGCTGCGTGTCAACCTGGAGATGGTGCCTGATGGGACTGGCCTTGTTTTCCCACCTTGAAAGCTCCTCTTATGCGCCTTGAAGCTCCCTTAAAAACCCTGTTGTTGTCAGGCTTATACTCATTGCAGGCATGACTGTTAGAGGAAAAAGAGGTTACACGAAGAGACAGGGTATCCCAGTTTCTCGGTCAGAGCTCATCCTGTCCTGTTCTATAGCTAAAGGGAATCTCAACGTGAGGCCTAACTTCGAAGGAGGGCCCTGATATGCCATGCAGCAGGGTAGGAGTGCGCAGCTTCCATGAGGCCTTAGTCGCACTTCTGCATTAGTTTCACGGTACTAATCTTCTCAGGACTCCTGCTCCCTTGCGTCTGCACCCGTTTCCGTACAAAGACACTGAGTAACCCCCAGGCTCCCCTGAGTTGAAGATCAACATTCAGACACGTAGGCCCTTCGGAGTGCCCGTGTCTGTGCCGAGTGAAGGGCAGCATGATGCACGCTCCCTCGGGGGAGCTCGATTTCCTCAGCTCACCAACAGCCTCAGGAACACGGTTGTAGTAGGTGCAGCATGCCATGCCAGTCTGCCTGCTTACAGTAGTCCGAGCTGTACTGAGGAAAACTCTTTGCTTACAGTTCCTTCTACCAGCTCCTAGCTGAAGTCAACCAACCTCTAGGAGAGAGTCGGCTTGTGGTCCAAGTGCAACTAGAGCACACTTTCTGGTGTAACGCCGCAGGCTTTTGGAAGATGCCCAGGAGCCCAGGACACCTAGGGAATTCTTTCATTTAGGCAGTTCGCTACACGCAGAACACCCTGCAGAGAAAAGTTGATTCTCCAAGGACCCAGTGAGGAGCTAGGTCTCTTTTGACCTGCTAGAAACCACAGATGCTTCTTCTGCGTGTCAGCCTGGAAATGGCGGCCTTAGGAGACAAGCCTTGTTTTCCCGTCTTGAAAGCTCCATTCATGCGGCCTTGAAGCTACCTGAAAAACACTGTGGTTGTCGGACTTGTCCTCACTCCAGGCATGGCTCTGGAAGAAAATGAGTTTTCTCCAAAGAAAGAGGGTGCTTCCAGGCCCTGGTGGGGAGCATATCCTGCCCTGCACTAGAGCTAAGGGGAATCTCAACGTGCGCCCTACCCTCGACCTAAGGCTCTGATTTGCCCTCCAGAAGGGTAGTTGTGCAGCATTTTCCTTGAGGCCTTAGTCGCAGTCCTGCATTAGTTTAAAGGTACTACTCTTCTCAGGACTCCAGGCCCACTCGTGTCAGTACCCATTTGCGTACAAGAACTCTGAGTACCCCAGGACTCCCCTGGGCTTGCTGGGCCACACTCAGACCCGTAGGCCCTTCAGTGTGCCCCTTTTTAGGCCGAGTGAAAGATAACAAACTGCACTCTTTCTTGGGAAAGCTAGATTTCCTCAGCTCACCATCAGCCTCAGGAACACGGTTCTAGCAAGGCCAGCAAACCATGGAAGTCTGCCTCATCGGCCGATTCTGAGCTGTACTGAGTAAAACTCTCTGCTTTGAAGTCCTTCGAGGACCTCGTACCTGAAGTCACCGTATCTCAAGGAGAAAGACGGCTTGCATTCCAACTTCCACTACGGCACAGTGTTCTGTGTAACACTTCAGGCTTTGGGACATGCACAGGGCTCTTAGAGACCTAGGGCAGTCTATTGTCTAGGCACTTCACTACACGTACAACACCCTGTGCAGAAATATTGATTCTGGGCAGAGCCAAGTAGGTAGCCAGGTCTCTTTTGACCTCTTAGAAACCACAGCTACTTATGCTGTGTGTCAATCTGGAAACAGGACCTGATGGGGCTAGCCTTGCTGTCCCATCATGAAAGCTCCTTTTATGCGCCTAGAAGCTAACTGAAAAACACTGTTGGTGTCGGGCTTATACTCACGACAGGCATGGCTGTGAGAGGGAAAAAGAGGTTTCACGAAGAAACACGTATTCCAGTTTCTGATTCAGAGCTCATCCTGTCCTGTTCTCTAGCTAAAGGGAAACTCAAAGTGAGGCCTAGCTTCGAAGGAGGGCCCTGATACGCCATGCAGTGGAGTAGGCGTGCAGCAGCTTCCATGAGGCCTTAGTCGCTCTTCTGCTTTAGTTGAACGCTAGTAAGCTTTTCAGGACTCGTAGAGCCCTCGCGGCAGCACTCGTTTCCGTACAAGGACACTGAGTACTCCAAGGCTTCCCTGGGCTTGCTGGGCCACAGTCAGACCCGTAGGCCTGTCAGGGTGCCCATGGGTAGGCGGAGTAAAGGGTAACACACTGCACGCTTCATTCGGGGAGCTAGGTATCCCCAGCTACAGAAAGGTTTCATGAACACAGTTCTAGAAAATCCAGCATACCATGGAAATCGTCCTCGTGACCCTAGTCTCAGCTGTACTGAGAAAAACTCTCTGCTTACAAGTCCTTCTAGGACCTCATAACAAGTCACCGTATCTCAAGATTAAAGGCAGATTGCATTGCAACTTCCACTACAACACTGTTTTCTGTGGAACACTTCAGGCTTTTGGGAGAGGCACAGGACCCTAGGAGACCTAGGGCACTCTTTCGTCTAGGCATTTCACTACACGCAGAGCACCCTGTGTAGAAAAGTTGAATGAGGGAAGAGCCAGGGAGGTAGCTAGGTCTCTTTGGACCTGCCAGAAGCCAGAGACACTTACGCTGCGTGTCAACCTGGAGATGGTGCCTGATGGGACTGGCCTTGTTTTCCCACCTTGAAAGCTCCTCTTCTGCGCCTTGAAGCTCCCTTAAAAACCCTGTTGTTGTCAGGCTTATACTCATTGCAGGCATGACTGTTAGAGGAAAAAGAGGTTACACGAAGAGACAGGGTATTTTAGTTTCCGAGTCAGAGCGCATCCTGTCCTGTTTTATAGCTAAAGGGAAACTCAAAGTGAGCCCTCGCTTCGAAGGAGGGCCCTGATATGCCATGTAGCGGAGTCGGCGTGCAAAGGCTTCCATGAGGCCTTAGTCGCTCTCTTGCTTTAGTTGAACGCTAGTAAGGTATTCAGGACTCCTAGACCCCTCGCGGCAGCACTCGTTTCCGTACAAGGACACTGAGTACTCCAAGGCTTCCCTGGGCTTGCTGGGCCACAGTCAGACCCGTAGGCCTGTCAGGGTGCCCATGGGTAGGCGGAGTAAAGGGTAACACACTGCACGCTTCATTCGGGGAGCTAGGTATCCCCAGCTACAGAAAGGTTTCATGAACACAGTTCTAGAAAATCCAGCATAACATGGAAATCGTCCTCGTGACCCTAGTCTCAGCTGTACTGAGAAAAACTCTCTGCTTACAAGTCCTTCTAGGACCTCATAACAAGTCACCGAATCTCAAGATTAAAGGCAGATTGCATTGCAACTTCCACTACAACACTGTTTTCTGTGGAACAATTCAGGCTTTTGGGAGAGGCACAGGACCCTAGGAGACCTAGGGCACTCTTTCGTCTAGGCATTTCACTACACGCAGAGCACCCTGTGTAGAAAAGTTGAATGAGGGAAGAGCCAGGGAGGTAGCTAGGTCTCTTTGGACCTGCCAGAAGCCAGAGACACTTACGCTGCGTGTCAACCTGGAGATGGTGCCTGATGGGACTGGCCTTGTTTTCCCACCTTGAAAGCTCCTCTTATGCGCCTTGAAGCTCCCTTAAAAACCCTGTTGTTGTCAGGCTTATACTCATTGCAGGCATGACTGTTAGAGGAAAAAGAGGTTACACGAAGAGACAGGGTATCCCAGTTTCTCGGTCAGAGCTCATCCTGTCCTGTTCTATAGCTAAAGGGAATCTCAACGTGAGGCCTAACTTCGAAGGAGGGCCCTGATATGCCATGCAGCAGGGTAGGAGTGCGCAGCTTCCATGAGGCCTTAGTCGCACTTCTGCATTAGTTTCACGGTACTAATCTTCTCAGGACTCCTGCTCCCTTGCGTCTGCACCCGTTTCCGTACAAAGACACTGAGTAACCCCCAGGCTCCCCTGAGTTGAAGATCAACATTCAGACACGTAGGCCCTTCGGAGTGCCCGTGTCTGTGCCGAGTGAAGGGCAGCATGATGCACGCTCCCTCGGGGGAGCTCGATTTCCTCAGCTCACCAACAGCCTCAGGAACACGGTTGTAGTAGGTGCAGCATGCCATGCCAGTCTGCCTGCTTACAGTAGTCCGAGCTGTACTGAGGAAAACTCTTTGCTTACAGTTCCTTCTACCAGCTCCTAGCTGAAGTCAACCAACCTCTAGGAGAGAGTCGGCTTGTGGTCCAAGTGCAACTAGAGCACACTTTCTGGTGTAACGCCGCAGGCTTTTGGAAGATGCCCAGGAGCCCAGGACACCTAGGGAATTCTTTCATTTAGGCAGTTCGCTACACGCAGAACACCCTGCAGAGAAAAGTTGATTCTCCAAGGACCCAGTGAGGAGCTAGGTCTCTTTTGACCTGCTAGAAACCACAGATGCTTCTTCTGCGTGTCAGCCTGGAAATGGCGGCCTTAGGAGACAAGCCTTGTTTTCCCGTCTTGAAAGCTCCATTCATGCGGCCTTGAAGCTACCTGAAAAACACTGTGGTTGTCGGACTTGTCCTCACTCCAGGCATGGCTCTGGAAGAAAATGAGTTTTCTCCAAAGAAAGAGGGTGCTTCCAGGCCCTGGTGGGGAGCATATCCTGCCCTGCACTAGAGCTAAGGGGAATCTCAACGTGCGCCCTACCCTCGACCTAAGGCTCTGATTTGCCCTCCAGAAGGGTAGTTGTGCAGCATTTTCCTTGAGGCCTTAGTCGCAGTCCTGCATTAGTTTAAAGGTACTACTCTTCTCAGGACTCCAGGCCCACTCGTGTCAGTACCCATTTGCGTACAAGAACTCTGAGTACCCCAGGACTCCCCTGGGCTTGCTGGGCCACACTCAGACCCGTAGGCCCTTCAGTGTGCCCCTTTTTAGGCCGAGTGAAAGATAACAAACTGCACTCTTTCTTGGGAAAGCTAGATTTCCTCAGCTCACCATCAGCCTCAGGAACACGGTTCTAGCAAGGCCAGCAAACCATGGAAGTCTGCCTCATCGGCCGATTCTGAGCTGTACTGAGTAAAACTCTCTGCTTTGAAGTCCTTCGAGGACCTCGTACCTGAAGTCACCGTATCTCAAGGAGAAAGACGGCTTGCATTCCAACTTCCACTACGGCACAGTGTTCTGTGTAACACTTCAGGCTTTGGGACATGCACAGGGCTCTTAGAGACCTAGGGCAGTCTATTGTCTAGGCACTTCACTACACGTACAACACCCTGTGCAGAAATATTGATTCTGGGCAGAGCCAAGTAGGTAGCCAGGTCTCTTTTGACCTCTTAGAAACCACAGCTACTTATGCTGTGTGTCAATCTGGAAACAGGACCTGATGGGGCTAGCCTTGCTGTCCCATCATGAAAGCTCCTTTTATGCGCCTAGAAGCTAACTGAAAAACACTGTTGGTGTCGGGCTTATACTCACGACAGGCATGGCTGTGAGAGGGAAAAAGAGGTTTCACGAAGAAACACGTATTCCAGTTTCTGATTCAGAGCTCATCCTGTCCTGTTCTCTAGCTAAAGGGAAACTCAAAGTGAGGCCTAGCTTCGAAGGAGGGCCCTGATACGCCATGCAGTGGAGTAGGCGTGCAGCAGCTTCCATGAGGCCTTAGTCGCTCTTCTGCTTTAGTTGAACGCTAGTAAGCTTTTCAGGACTCGTAGAGCCCTCGCGGCAGCACTCGTTTCCGTACAAGGACACTGAGTACTCCAAGGCTTCCCTGGGCTTGCTGGGCCACAGTCAGACCCGTAGGCCTGTCAGGGTGCCCATGGGTAGGCGGAGTAAAGGGTAACACACTGCACGCTTCATTCGGGGAGCTAGGTATCCCCAGCTACAGAAAGGTTTCATGAACACAGTTCTAGAAAATCCAGCATACCATGGAAATCGTCCTCGTGACCCTAGTCTCAGCTGTACTGAGAAAAACTCTCTGCTTACAAGTCCTTCTAGGACCTCATAACAAGTCACCGTATCTCAAGATTAAAGGCAGATTGCATTGCAACTTCCACTACAACACTGTTTTCTGTGGAACACTTCAGGCTTTTGGGAGAGGCACAGGACCCTAGGAGACCTAGGGCACTCTTTCGTCTAGGCATTTCACTACACGCAGAGCACCCTGTGTAGAAAAGTTGAATGAGGGAAGAGCCAGGGAGGTAGCTAGGTCTCTTTGGACCTGCCAGAAGCCAGAGACACTTACGCTGCGTGTCAACCTGGAGATGGTGCCTGATGGGACTGGCCTTGTTTTCCCACCTTGAAAGCTCCTCTTCTGCGCCTTGAAGCTCCCTTAAAAACCCTGTTGTTGTCAGGCTTATACTCATTGCAGGCATGACTGTTAGAGGAAAAAGAGGTTACACGAAGAGACAGGGTATTTTAGTTTCCGAGTCAGAGCGCATCCTGTCCTGTTTTATAGCTAAAGGGAAACTCAAAGGGAGCTCTCACTTCCAAGGTGGGCCCTGATATGCCAAGTAGCGGGGTAGGCGTGCAACAGTTTCCATGAGGCCTTAGAAGTTCTCCTGCGTTAGATGAACGCTAGTAAGGTTTTCAGGACTCCTAAATGCCTCGCGGCAGCACTCGTTTCCATACAAAGACACTGAGTACTCCAAGGCTTCCCTGGGCTTGCTGGGCCACAGTCAGACCCGTAGGCCCGTCAGGATGCCCCTGGGTAGGCCGAGTGAAGGGTAACACGCTGCACGCTTTACTCGGGGAGCTAGATATCCCCAACTACCGAAAGGTTTCATGAACACGGTTCTAGAAAGTCAGGCATGCCGTGGAAGTCGTCCTCGTTGCCCTAGTCTGAGCTGTACTGAGAAAAACTCTCTGCTTACAAGTCCTTCTAGGACCTCATAGCTTAAGTCACCGTATCTCAAGGAGAAAGGCAGCTTGCATTGCAACTTCCACTACAGCACAGTTTTCTGTGGAACACTTCAGGCTTTTGGGAGAGGCACCGGACCCTCAGAGACCTAGGGCCCTCTTTCGTCTAGGCAGTTCACTACACGCAGAACACCCTGTGTAGAAAAGTTGAATCAGGGAAGAGCCAGGGAGCTAGCTAGGTCTCTTTTGACCTGCCAGTACCCTGAGACACTTACTCTGAGTGTCATCCTGGAGATGGTGCCTGATGGGACTGGCCTTGTTTTCCCACCTTGAAAGCTCCTCTTATGCGCCTTGAAGATCCCTTAAAAACACTGTGGTTGTCAGCCTTATACTCACGGCAGGCATGGCTGTGAGAGGGAAAAAAAGGTTTCACGAAGAAACAGGGTATCCCAGTTTCTCGGTCAGAGCTCATCCTGTCCTGTTCTATAGCTAAAGGGAATCTCAACGTGAGGCCTAACTTCGAAGGAGGGCCCTGATATGCCATGCAGCAGGGTAGGAGTGCGCAGCTTCCATGAGGCCTTAGTCGCACTTCTGCATTAGTTTCACGGTACTAATCTTCTCAGGACTCCTGCTCCCTTGCGTCTGCACCCGTTTCCGTACAAAGACACTGAGTAACCCCCAGGCTCCCCTGAGTTGAAGATCAACATTCAGACACGTAGGCCCTTCGGAGTGCCCGTGTCTGTGCCGAGTGAAGGGCAGCATGATGCACGCTCCCTCGGGGGAGCTCGATTTCCTCAGCTCACCAACAGCCTCAGGAACACGGTTGTAGTAGGTGCAGCATGCCATGCCAGTCTGCCTGCTTACAGTAGTCCGAGCTGTACTGAGGAAAACTCTTTGCTTACAGTTCCTTCTACCAGCTCCTAGCTGAAGTCAACCAACCTCTAGGAGAGAGTCGGCTTGTGGTCCAAGTGCAACTAGAGCACACTTTCTGGTGTAACGCCGCAGGCTTTTGGAAGATGCCCAGGAGCCCAGGACACCTAGGGAATTCTTTCATTTAGGCAGTTCGCTACACGCAGAACACCCTGCAGAGAAAAGTTGATTCTCCAAGGACCCAGTGAGGAGCTAGGTCTCTTTTGACCTGCTAGAAACCACAGATGCTTCTTCTGCGTGTCAGCCTGGAAATGGCGGCCTTAGGAGACAAGCCTTGTTTTCCCGTCTTGAAAGCTCCATTCATGCGGCCTTGAAGCTACCTGAAAAACACTGTGGTTGTCGGACTTGTCCTCACTCCAGGCATGGCTCTGGAAGAAAATGAGTTTTCTCCAAAGAAAGAGGGTGCTTCCAGGCCCTGGTGGGGAGCATATCCTGCCCTGCACTAGAGCTAAGGGGAATCTCAACGTGCGCCCTACCCTCGACCTAAGGCTCTGATTTGCCCTCCAGAAGGGTAGTTGTGCAGCATTTTCCTTGAGGCCTTAGTCGCAGTCCTGCATTAGTTTAAAGGTACTACTCTTCTCAGGACTCCAGGCCCACTCGTGTCAGTACCCATTTGCGTACAAGAACTCTGAGTACCCCAGGACTCCCCTGGGCTTGCTGGGCCACACTCAGACCCGTAGGCCCTTCAGTGTGCCCCTTTTTAGGCCGAGTGAAAGATAACAAACTGCACTCTTTCTTGGGAAAGCTAGATTTCCTCAGCTCACCATCAGCCTCAGGAACACGGTTCTAGCAAGGCCAGCAAACCATGGAAGTCTGCCTCCTCACCCGATTCTGAGCTGTACTGAGTAAACCTCTCTGCTTTGAAGTCCTTCGAGGACCTCAGACCTGAAGTCACCGTATCTCAAGGAGAAAGACGGCTTGCATTCCAACTTCCACTACGGCACAGTGTTCTGTGTAACACTTCAGGCTTTGGGACATGCACAGGGCTCTTAGAGACCTAGGGCAGTCTATTGTCTAGGCACTTCACTACACGTACAACACCCTGTGCAGAAATATTGATTCTGGGCAGAGCCAAGTAGGTAGCCAGGTCTCTTTTGACCTCTTAGAAACCACAGCTACTTATGCTGTGTGTCAATCTGGAAACAGGACCTGATGGGGCTAGCCTTGCTGTCCCATCATGAAAGCTCCTTTTATGCGCCTAGAAGCTAACTGAAAAACACTGTTGGTGTCGGGCTTATACTCACGACAGGCATGGCTGTGAGAGGGAAAAAGAGGTTTCACGAAGAAACACGTATTCCAGTTTCTGATTCAGAGCTCATCCTGTCCTGTTCTCTAGCTAAAGGGAAACTCAAAGTGAGGCCTAGCTTCGAAGGAGGGCCCTGATACGCCATGCAGTGGAGTAGGCGTGCAAAGGCTTCCATGAGGCCTTAGTCGCTCTTCTGCTTTAGTTGAACGCTAGTAAGCTTTTCAGGACTCGTAGAGCCCTCGCGGCAGCACTCGTTTCCGTACAAGGACACTGAGTACTCCAAGGCTTCCCTGGGCTTGCTGGGCCACAGTCAGACCCGTAGGCCTGTCAGGGTGCCCATGGGTAGGCGGAGTAAAGGGTAACACACTGCACGCTTCATTCGGGGAGCTAGGTATCCCCAGCTACAGAAAGGTTTCATGAACACAGTTCTAGAAAATCCAGCATACCATGGAAATCGTCCTCGTGACCCTAGTCTCAGCTGTACTGAGAAAAACTCTCTGCTTACAAGTCCTTCTAGGACCTCATAACAAGTCACCGTATCTCAAGATTAAAGGCAGATTGCATTGCAACTTCCACTACAACACTGTTTTCTGTGGAACACTTCAGGCTTTTGGGAGAGGCACAGGACCCTAGGAGACCTAGGGCACTCTTTCGTCTAGGCATTTCACTACACGCAGAGCACCCTGTGTAGAAAAGTTGAATGAGGGAAGAGCCAGGGAGGTAGCTAGGTCTCTTTGGACCTGCCAGAAGCCAGAGACACTTACGCTGCGTGTCAACCTGGAGATGGTGCCTGATGGGACTGGCCTTGTTTTCCCACCTTGAAAGCTCCTCTTATGCGCCTTGAAGCTCCCTTAAAAACCCTGTTGTTGTCAGGCTTATACTCATTGCAGGCATGACTGTTAGAGGAAAAAGAGGTTACACGAAGAGACAGGGTATTTTAGTTTCCGAGTCAGAGCGCATCCTGTCCTGTTTTATAGCTAAAGGGAAACTCAAAGGGAGCTCTCACTTCCAAGGTGGGCCCTGATATGCCAAGTAGCGGGGTAGGCGTGCAACAGTTTCCATGAGGCCTTAGAAGTTCTCCTGCGTTAGATGAACGTTAGTAAGGTTTTCAGGACTCCTAAATGCCTCGCGGCAGCACTCGTTTCCATACAAAGACACTGAGTACTCCAAGGCTTCCCTGGGCTTGCTGGGCCACAGTCAGACCCGTAGGCCCGTCAGGATGCCCCTGGGTAGGCCGAGTGAAGGGTAACACGCTGCACGCTTTACTCGGGGAGCTAGATATCCCCAACTACCGAAAGGTTTCATGAACACGGTTCTAGAAAGTCAGGCATGCCGTGGAAGTCGTCCTCGTTGCCCTAGTCTGAGCTGTACTGAGAAAAACTCTCTGCTTACAAGTCCTTCTAGGACCTCATAGCTTAAGTCACCGTATCTCAAGGAGAAAGGCAGCTTGCATTGCAACTTCCACTACAGCACAGTTTTCTGTGGAACACTTCAGGCTTTTGGGAGAGGCACCGGACCCTCAGAGACCTAGGGCCCTCTTTCGTCTAGGCAGTTCACTACACGCAGAACACCCTGTGTAGAAAAGTTGAATCAGGGAAGAGCCAGGGAGCTAGCTAGGTCTCTTTTGACCTGCCAGTACCCTGAGACACTTACTCTGAGTGTCATCCTGGAGATGGTGCCTGATGGGACTGGCCTTGTTTTCCCACCTTGAAAGCTCCTCTTATGCGCCTTGAAGATCCCTTAAAAACACTGTGGTTGTCAGCCTTATACTCACGGCAGGCATGGCTGTGAGAGGGAAAAAAAGGTTTCACGAAGAAACAGGGTATCCCAGTTTCTCGGTCAGAGCTCATCCTGTCCTGTTCTATAGCTAAAGGGAATCTCAACGTGAGGCCTAACTTCGAAGGAGGGCCCTGATATGCCATGCAGCAGGGTAGGAGTGCGCAGCTTCCATGAGGCCTTAGTCGCACTTCTGCATTAGTTTCACGGTACTAATCTTCTCAGGACTCCTGCTCCCTTGCGTCTGCACCCGTTTCCGTACAAAGACACTGAGTAACCCCCAGGCTCCCCTGAGTTGAAGATCAACATTCAGACACGTAGGCCCTTCGGAGTGCCCGTGTCTGTGCCGAGTGAAGGGCAGCATGATGCACGCTCCCTCGGGGGAGCTCGATTTCCTCAGCTCACCAACAGCCTCAGGAACACGGTTGTAGTAGGTGCAGCATGCCATGCCAGTCTGCCTGCTTACAGTAGTCCGAGCTGTACTGAGGAAAACTCTTTGCTTACAGTTCCTTCTACCAGCTCCTAGCTGAAGTCAACCAACCTCTAGGAGAGAGTCGGCTTGTGGTCCAAGTGCAACTAGAGCACACTTTCTGGTGTAACGCCGCAGGCTTTTGGAAGATGCCCAGGAGCCCAGGACACCTAGGGAATTCTTTCATTTAGGCAGTTCGCTACACGCAGAACACCCTGCAGAGAAAAGTTGATTCTCCAAGGACCCAGTGAGGAGCTAGGTCTCTTTTGACCTGCTAGAAACCACAGATGCTTCTTCTGCGTGTCAGCCTGGAAATGGCGGCCTTAGGAGACAAGCCTTGTTTTCCCGTCTTGAAAGCTCCATTCATGCGGCCTTGAAGCTACCTGAAAAACACTGTGGTTGTCGGACTTGTCCTCACTCCAGGCATGGCTCTGGAAGAAAATGAGTTTTCTCCAAAGAAAGAGGGTGCTTCCAGGCCCTGGTGGGGAGCATATCCTGCCCTGCACTAGAGCTAAGGGGAATCTCAACGTGCGCCCTACCCTCGACCTAAGGCTCTGATTTGCCCTCCAGAAGGGTAGTTGTGCAGCATTTTCCTTGAGGCCTTAGTCGCAGTCCTGCATTAGTTTAAAGGTACTACTCTTCTCAGGACTCCAGGCCCACTCGTGTCAGTACCCATTTGCGTACAAGAACTCTGAGTACCCCAGGACTCCCCTGGGCTTGCTGGGCCACACTCAGACCCGTAGGCCCTTCAGTGTGCCCCTTTTTAGGCCGAGTGAAAGATAACAAACTGCACTCTTTCTTGGGAAAGCTAGATTTCCTCAGCTCACCATCAGCCTCAGGAACACGGTTCTAGCAAGGCCAGCAAACCATGGAAGTCTGCCTCATCGGCCGATTCTGAGCTGTACTGAGTAAAACTCTCTGCTTTGAAGTCCTTCGAGGACCTCGTACCTGAAGTCACCGTATCTCAAGGAGAAAGACGGCTTGCATTCCAACTTCCACTACGGCACAGTGTTCTGTGTAACACTTCAGGCTTTGGGACATGCACAGGGCTCTTAGAGACCTAGGGCAGTCTATTGTCTAGGCACTTCACTACACGTACAACACCCTGTGCAGAAATATTGATTCTGGGCAGAGCCAAGTAGGTAGCCAGGTCTCTTTTGACCTCTTAGAAACCACAGCTACTTATGCTGTGTGTCAATCTGGAAACAGGACCTGATGGGGCTAGCCTTGCTGTCCCATCATGAAAGCTCCTTTTATGCGCCTAGAAGCTAACTGAAAAACACTGTTGGTGTCGGGCTTATACTCACGACAGGCATGGCTGTGAGAGGGAAAAAGAGGTTTCACGAAGAAACACGTATTCCAGTTTCTGATTCAGAGCTCATCCTGTCCTGTTCTCTAGCTAAAGGGAAACTCAAAGTGAGGCCTAGCTTCGAAGGAGGGCCCTGATACGCCATGCAGTGGAGTAGGCGTGCAGCAGCTTCCATGAGGCCTTAGTCGCTCTTCTGCTTTAGTTGAACGCTAGTAAGCTTTTCAGGACTCGTAGAGCCCTCGCGGCAGCACTCGTTTCCGTATAGCGACCCTGAGTACCCCGAGGCTCCCCTGGGATTGCTGGGTCACACTCAGACCCGTAGGCCATTCAGGGTGGCCCTACGTAGGTCGAGTGAAGAGTCACACGCTGCACTCTTCCTTGGGCGAGCTAGATATCCCCAGCTCGCCAATGGCTTCATGAACACGGTCCTAGCAAGTCCAGCATACCATGAAATTCGTCCTCGTTGCCCTACTCTGAGCGGTACTGAGAAAAACTCTCTGCTTACAAGTCCTTCTAGGACCTCATAGCTTAAGTCACCGTATCTCAAGGAGAAAGGCAGCTTGCATTGCAACTTCCACTACAGCACAGTTTTCTGTGGAACACTTCAGGCTTTTGGGAGAGGCACCGGACCCTCAGAGACCTAGGGCCCTCTTTCGTCTAGGCAGTTCACTACACGCAGAACACCCTGTGTAGAAAAGTTGAATCAGGGAAGAGCCAGGGAGCTAGCTAGGTCTCTTTTGACCTGCCAGTACCCTGAGACACTTACTCTGAGTGTCATCCTGGAGATGGTGCCTGATGGGACTGGCCTTGTTTTCCCACCTTGAAAGCTCCTCTTATGCGCCTTGAAGATCCCTTAAAAACACTGTGGTTGTCAGCCTTATACTCACGGCAGGCATGGCTGTGAGAGGGAAAAAAAGGTTTCACGAAGAAACAGGGTATCCCAGTTTCTCGGTCAGAGCTCATCCTGTCCTGTTCTATAGCTAAAGGGAATCTCAACGTGAGGCCTAACTTCGAAGGAGGGCCCTGATATGCCATGCAGCAGGGTAGGAGTGCGCAGCTTCCATGAGGCCTTAGTCGCACTTCTGCATTAGTTTCACGGTACTAATCTTCTCAGGACTCCTGCTCCCTTGCGTCTGCACCCGTTTCCGTACAAAGACACTGAGTAACCCCCAGGCTCCCCTGAGTTGAAGATCAACATTCAGACACGTAGGCCCTTCGGAGTGCCCGTGTCTGTGCCGAGTGAAGGGCAGCATGATGCACGCTCCCTCGGGGGAGCTCGATTTCCTCAGCTCACCAACAGCCTCAGGAACACGGTTGTAGTAGGTGCAGCATGCCATGCCAGTCTGCCTGCTTACAGTAGTCCGAGCTGTACTGAGGAAAACTCTTTGCTTACAGTTCCTTCTACCAGCTCCTAGCTGAAGTCAACCAACCTCTAGGAGAGAGTCGGCTTGTGGTCCAAGTGCAACTAGAGCACACTTTCTGGTGTAACGCCGCAGGCTTTTGGAAGATGCCCAGGAGCCCAGGACACCTAGGGAATTCTTTCATTTAGGCAGTTCGCTACACGCAGAACACCCTGCAGAGAAAAGTTGATTCTCCAAGGACCCAGTGAGGAGCTAGGTCTCTCTTGACCTGCTAGAAACCACAGATGCTTCTTCTGCGTGTCAGCCTGGAAATGGCGGCCTTAGGAGACAAGCCTTGTTTTCCCGTCTTGAAAGCTCCATTCATGCGGCCTTGAAGCTACCTGAAAAACACTGTGGTTGTCGGACTTGTCCTCACTCCAGGCATGGCTCTGGAAGAAAATGAGTTTTCTCCAAAGAAAGAGGGTGCTTCCAGGCCCTGGTGGGGAGCATATCCTGCCCTGCACTAGAGCTAAGGGGAATCTCAACGTGCGCCCTACCCTCGACCTAAGGCTCTGATTTGCCCTCCAGAAGGGTAGTTGTGCAGCATTTTCCTTGAGGCCTTAGTCGCAGTCCTGCATTAGTTTAAAGGTACTACTCTTCTCAGGACTCCAGGCCCACTCGTGTCAGTACCCATTTGCGTACAAGAACTCTGAGTACCCCAGGACTCCCCTGGGCTTGCTGGGCCACACTCAGACCCGTAGGCCCTTCAGTGTGCCCCTTTTTAGGCCGAGTGAAAGATAACAAACTGCACTCTTTCTTGGGAAAGCTAGATTTCCTCAGCTCACCATCAGCCTCAGGAACACGGTTCTAGCAAGGCCAGCAAACCATGGAAGTCTGCCTCCTCACCCGATTCTGAGCTGTACTGAGTAAACCTCTCTGCTTTGAAGTCCTTCGAGGACCTCAGACCTGAAGTCACCGTATCTCAAGGAGAAAGACGGCTTGCATTCCAACTTCCACTACGGCACAGTGTTCTGTGTAACACTTCAGGCTTTGGGACATGCACAGGGCTCTTAGAGACCTAGGGCAGTCTATTCTCTAGGCACTTCACTACACGTACAACACCCTGTGCAGAAAAATTGATTCTGGGAAGAGCCAAGTAGGTAGCTAGGTCTCTTTTGACCTCTTAGAAACCACAGCTACTTATGTGGTGTGTCAATCTGGAAACAGGACCTGATGGGGCTAGCCTTGCTGTCCCATCATGAAAGCTCCTTTTATGGGCCTAGAAGCTAGAAGCTAACTGAAAAACACTGTTGGTGTCGGGCTTATACTCACGACAGGCATGGCTGTGAGAGGGAAAAAGAGGTTTCACGAAGAAACACGTATTCCAGTTTCTGATTCAGAGCTCATCCTGTCCTGTTCTCTAGCTAAAGGGAAACTCAAAGTGAGGCCTAGCTTCGAAGGAGGGCCCTGACATGCCATGCAGCGGAGTAGGCGTGCAGCAGCTTCCATGAGGCCTTAGTCGCTCTTCTGCTTTAGTTGAACGCTAGTAAGCTTTTCAGGACTCGTAGACCCCCTCGCGGCAGCACTCGTTTCCGTACAAGGACCCTGAGCACCCCCAGGCTCCCCTGAGCTTGCTGGGCCACACTCAGACCCGTAGGCCATTCAGGGTGGCCCTGCGTAGGTCGAGTGAAGAGTCACACGCTGCACTCTTCCTTGGGCGAGCTAGATATCCCCAGCTCGCCAACGGCTTCATGAACGCGGTCCTAGCAAGTCCAGCATACCATGGAATTCGTCCTCGTTGCCCTACTCTGAGCGGTACTGAGAAAAACTCTCTGCTTACAAGTCCTTCTAGGACCTCATACCTGAAGTCACCGTATCTCCAGGAGAAAGGCAGCTTGCATTGCAACTTCCACTACAGCACAGTTTTGTGTGGAACACTTCAGGCTTTTGGGAGAGGCACAGGACCCTAGGAGTCCTAGGGCAGTCTTTCATCTAAGCAGTTCGCTACCCGCAGAGCACCTTATGTAGAAAAGTTGAATAAGGGAAGAGCCAGGGAGGTAGCTAGGTCTCTTTTGACCTGCCAGAAGCCGGAGACACTTACGCTGCGTGTCAACCTGGAGATGGTGCCTGATGGGACTGGCCTTGCTTTCCCACCTTGAAAGCTCCTCTTATGCGCCTTGAAGCTCCCATAAAAACACTGTGGTTGTCAGCATTATATTCATTGCAGGCATGGCTGTGTGAGGGAAAAAGAGGATACACGAAGAGACAGGGTATTTCAGTTTCTGATTCAGAGCTAATCCTGTCCTGTTTTATAGCTAAAGGGAAACTCAAAGTGAGCCCTCGCTTCGAAGGAGGGCCCTGATATGCCATGTAGCGGAGTCGGCGTGCAAAGGCTTCCATGAGGCCTTAGTCGCTCTCTTGCTTTAGTTGAACGCTAGTAAGGTATTCAGGACTCCTAGACCCCTCGCGGCAGCACTCGTTTCCGTACAAGGACACTGAGTACTCCAAGGCTTCCCTGGGCTTGCTGGGCCACAGTCAGACCCGTAGGCCTGTCAGGGTGCCCATGGGTAGGCGGAGTAAAGGGTAACACACTGCACGCTTCATTCGGGGAGCTAGGTATCCCCAGCTACAGAAAGGTTTCATGAACACAGTTCTAGAAAATCCAGCATAACATGGAAATCGTCCTCGTGACCCTAGTCTCAGCTGTACTGAGAAAAACTCTCTGCTTACAAGTCCTTCTAGGACCTCATAACAAGTCACCGAATCTCAAGATTAAAGGCAGATTGCATTGCAACTTCCACTACAACACTGTTTTCTGTGGAACAATTCAGGCTTTTGGGAGAGGCACAGGACCCTAGGAGACCTAGGGCACTCTTTCGTCTAGGCATTTCACTACACGCAGAGCACCCTGTGTAGAAAAGTTGAATGAGGGAAGAGCCAGGGAGGTAGCTAGGTCTCTTTGGACCTGCCAGAAGCCAGAGACACTTACGCTGCGTGTCAACCTGGAGATGGTGCCTGATGGGACTGGCCTTGTTTTCCCACCTTGAAAGCTCCTCTTATGCGCCTTGAAGCTCCCTTAAAAACCCTGTTGTTGTCAGGCTTATACTCATTGCAGGCATGACTGTTAGAGGAAAAAGAGGTTACACGAAGAGACAGGGTATCCCAGTTTCTCGGTCAGAGCTCATCCTGTCCTGTTCTATAGCTAAAGGGAATCTCAACGTGAGGCCTAACTTCGAAGGAGGGCCCTGATATGCCATGCAGCAGGGTAGGAGTGCGCAGCTTCCATGAGGCCTTAGTCGCACTTCTGCATTAGTTTCACGGTACTAATCTTCTCAGGACTCCTGCTCCCTTGCGTCTGCACCCGTTTCCGTACAAAGACACTGAGTAACCCCCAGGCTCCCCTGAGTTGAAGATCAACATTCAGACACGTAGGCCCTTCGGAGTGCCCGTGTCTGTGCCGAGTGAAGGGCAGCATGATGCACGCTCCCTCGGGGGAGCTCGATTTCCTCAGCTCACCAACAGCCTCAGGAACACGGTTGTAGTAGGTGCAGCATGCCATGCCAGTCTGCCTGCTTACAGTAGTCCGAGCTGTACTGAGGAAAACTCTTTGCTTACAGTTCCTTCTACCAGCTCCTAGCTGAAGTCAACCAACCTCTAGGAGAGAGTCGGCTTGTGGTCCAAGTGCAACTAGAGCACACTTTCTGGTGTAACGCCGCAGGCTTTTGGAAGATGCCCAGGAGCCCAGGACACCTAGGGAATTCTTTCATTTAGGCAGTTCGCTACACGCAGAACACCCTGCAGAGAAAAGTTGATTCTCCAAGGACCCAGTGAGGAGCTAGGTCTCTCTTGACCTGCTAGAAACCACAGATGCTTCTTCTGCGTGTCAGCCTGGAAATGGCGGCCTTAGGAGACAAGCCTTGTTTTCCCGTCTTGAAAGCTCCATTCATGCGGCCTTGAAGCTACCTGAAAAACACTGTGGTTGTCGGACTTGTCCTCACTCCAGGCATGGCTCTGGAAGAAAATGAGTTTTCTCCAAAGAAAGAGGGTGCTTCCAGGCCCTGGTGGGGAGCATATCCTGCCCTGCACTAGAGCTAAGGGGAATCTCAACGTGCGCCCTACCCTCGACCTAAGGCTCTGATTTGCCCTCCAGAAGGGTAGTTGTGCAGCATTTTCCTTGAGGCCTTAGTCGCAGTCCTGCATTAGTTTAAAGGTACTACTCTTCTCAGGACTCCAGGCCCACTCGTGTCAGTACCCATTTGCGTACAAGAACTCTGAGTACCCCAGGACTCCCCTGGGCTTGCTGGGCCACACTCAGACCCGTAGGCCCTTCAGTGTGCCCCTTTTTAGGCCGAGTGAAAGATAACAAACTGCACTCTTTCTTGGGAAAGCTAGATTTCCTCAGCTCACCATCAGCCTCAGGAACACGGTTCTAGCAAGGCCAGCAAACCATGGAAGTCTGCCTCCTCGGCCGATTCTGAGCTGTACTGAGTAAACCTCTCTGCTTTGAAGTCCTTCGAGGACCTCGTACCTGAAGTCACCGTATCTCAAGGAGAAAGACGGCTTGCATTCCAACTTCCACTACGGCACAGTGTTCTGTGTAACACTTCAGGCTTTGGGACATGCACAGGGCTCTTAGAGACCTAGGGCAGTCTATTGTCTAGGCACTTCACTACACGTACAACACCCTGTGCAGAAATATTGATTCTGGGCAGAGCCAAGTAGGTAGCCAGGTCTCTTTTGACCTCTTAGAAACCACAGCTACTTATGCTGTGTGTCAATCTGGAAACAGGACCTGATGGGGCTAGCCTTGCTGTCCCATCATGAAAGCTCCTTTTATGCGCCTAGAAGCTAACTGAAAAACACTGTTGGTGTCGGGCTTATACTCACGACAGGCATGGCTGTGAGAGGGAAAAAGAGGTTTCACGAAGAAACACGTATTCCAGTTTCTGATTCAGAGCTCATCCTGTCCTGTTCTCTAGCTAAAGGGAAACTCAAAGTGAGGCCTAGCTTCGAAGGAGGGCCCTGATACGCCATGCAGTGGAGTAGGCGTGCAGCAGCTTCCATGAGGCCTTAGTCGCTCTTCTGCTTTAGTTGAACGCTAGTAAGCTTTTCAGGACTCGTAGAGCCCTCGCGGCAGCACTCGTTTCCGTACAAGGACACTGAGTACTCCAAGGCTTCCCTGGGCTTGCTGGGCCACAGTCAGACCCGTAGGCCTGTCAGGGTGCCCATGGGTAGGCGGAGTAAAGGGTAACACACTGCATGCTTCATTCGGGGAGCTAGGTATCCCCAGCTACAGAAAGGTTTCATGAACACAGTTCTAGAAAATCCAGCATACCATGGAAATCGTCCTCGTGACCCTAGTCTCAGCTGTACTGAGAAAAACTCTCTGCTTACAAGTCCTTCTAGGACCTCATAACAAGTCACCGTATCTCAAGATTAAAGGCAGATTGCATTGCAACTTCCACTACAACACTGTTTTCTGTGGAACACTTCAGGCTTTTGGGAGAGGCACAGGACCCTAGGAGACCTAGGGCACTCTTTCGTCTAGGCATTTCACTACACGCAGAGCACCCTGTGTAGAAAAGTTGAATGAGGGAAGAGCCAGGGAGGTAGCTAGGTCTCTTTGGACCTGCCAGAAGCCAGAGACACTTACGCTGCGTGTCAACCTGGAGATGGTGCCTGATGGGACTGGCCTTGTTTTCCCACCTTGAAAGCTCCTCTTCTGCGCCTTGAAGCTCCCTTAAAAACCCTGTTGTTGTCAGGCTTATACTCATTGCAGGCATGACTGTTAGAGGAAAAAGAGGTTACACGAAGAGACAGGGTATTTTAGTTTCCGAGTCAGAGCGCATCCTGTCCTGTTTTATAGCTAAAGGGAAACTCAAAGGGAGCTCTCGCTTCCAAGGTGGGCCCTGATATGCCAAGTAGCGGGGTAGGCGTGCAACAGTTTCCATGAGGCCTTAGAAGTTCTCCTGCGTTAGATGAACGCTAGTAAGGTTTTCAGGACTCCTAAATGCCTCGCGGCAGCACTCGTTTCCATACAAAGACACTGAGTACTCCAAGGCTTCCCTGGGCTTGCTGGGCCACAGTCAGACCCGTAGGCCCGTCAGGATGCCCCTGGGTAGGCCGAGTGAAGGGTAACACGCTGCACGCTTTACTCGGGGAGCTAGATATCCCCAACTACCGAAAGGTTTCATGAACACGGTTCTAGAAAGTCAGGCATGCCGTGGAAGTCGTCCTCGTTGCCCTAGTCTGAGCTGTACTGAGAAAAACTCTCTGCTTACAAGTCCTTCTAGGACCTCATAGCTTAAGTCACCGTATCTCAAGGAGAAAGGCAGCTTGCATTGCAACTTCCACTACAGCACAGTTTTCTGTGGAACACTTCAGGCTTTTGGGAGAGGCACCGGACCCTCAGAGACCTAGGGCCCTCTTTCGTCTAGGCAGTTCACTACACGCAGAACACCCTGTGTAGAAAAGTTGAATCAGGGAAGAGCCAGGGAGCTAGCTAGGTCTCTTTTGACCTGCCAGTACCCTGAGACACTTACTCTGAGTGTCATCCTGGAGATGGTGCCTGATGGGACTGGCCTTGTTTTCCCACCTTGAAAGCTCCTCTTATGCGCCTTGAAGATCCCTTAAAAACACTGTGGTTGTCAGCCTTATACTCACGGCAGGCATGGCTGTGAGAGGGAAAAAAAGGTTTCACGAAGAAACAGGGTATCCCAGTTTCTCGGTCAGAGCTCATCCTGTCCTGTTCTATAGCTAAAGGGAATCTCAACGTGAGGCCTAACTTCGAAGGAGGGCCCTGATATGCCATGCAGCAGGGTAGGAGTGCGCAGCTTCCATGAGGCCTTAGTCGCACTTCTGCATTAGTTTCACGGTACTAATCTTCTCAGGACTCCTGCTCCCTTGCGTCTGCACCCGTTTCCGTACAAAGACACTGAGTAACCCCCAGGCTCCCCTGAGTTGAAGATCAACATTCAGACACGTAGGCCCTTCGGAGTGCCCGTGTCTGTGCCGAGTGAAGGGCAGCATGATGCACGCTCCCTCGGGGGAGCTCGATTTCCTCAGCTCACCAACAGCCTCAGGAACACGGTTGTAGTAGGTGCAGCATGCCATGCCAGTCTGCCTGCTTACAGTAGTCCGAGCTGTACTGAGGAAAACTCTTTGCTTACAGTTCCTTCTACCAGCTCCTAGCTGAAGTCAACCAACCTCTAGGAGAGAGTCGGCTTGTGGTCCAAGTGCAACTAGAGCACACTTTCTGGTGTAACGCCGCAGGCTTTTGGAAGATGCCCAGGAGCCCAGGACACCTAGGGAATTCTTTCATTTAGGCAGTTCGCTACACGCAGAACACCCTGCAGAGAAAAGTTGATTCTCCAAGGACCCAGTGAGGAGCTAGGTCTCTTTTGACCTGCTAGAAACCACAGATGCTTCTTCTGCGTGTCAGCCTGGAAATGGCGGCCTTAGGAGACAAGCCTTGTTTTCCCGTCTTGAAAGCTCCATTCATGCGGCCTTGAAGCTACCTGAAAAACACTGTGGTTGTCGGACTTGTCCTCACTCCAGGCATGGCTCTGGAAGAAAATGAGTTTTCTCCAAAGAAAGAGGGTGCTTCCAGGCCCTGGTGGGGAGCATATCCTGCCCTGCACTAGAGCTAAGGGGAATCTCAACGTGCGCCCTACCCTCGACCTAAGGCTCTGATTTGCCCTCCAGAAGGGTAGTTGTGCAGCATTTTCCTTGAGGCCTTAGTCGCAGTCCTGCATTAGTTTAAAGGTACTACTCTTCTCAGGACTCCAGGCCCACTCGTGTCAGTACCCATTTGCGTACAAGAACTCTGAGTACCCCAGGACTCCCCTGGGCTTGCTGGGCCACACTCAGACCCGTAGGCCCTTCAGTGTGCCCCTTTTTAGGCCGAGTGGAAGATAACAAACTGCACTCTTTCTTGGGAAAGCTAGATTTCCTCAGCTCACCATCAGCCTCAGGAACACGGTTCTAGCAAGGCCAGCAAACCATGGAAGTCTGCCTCATCGGCCGATTCTGAGCTGTACTGAGTAAAACTCTCTGCTTTGAAGTCCTTCGAGGACCTCGTACCTGAAGTCACCGTATCTCAAGGAGAAAGACGGCTTGCATTCCAACTTCCACTACGGCACAGTGTTCTGTGTAACACTTCAGGCTTTGGGACATGCACAGGGCTCTTAGAGACCTAGGGCAGTCTATTGTCTAGGCACTTCACTACACGTACAACACCCTGTGCAGAAATATTGATTCTGGGCAGAGCCAAGTAGGTAGCCAGGTCTCTTTTGACCTCTTAGAAACCACAGCTACTTATGCTGTGTGTCAATCTGGAAACAGGACCTGATGGGGCTAGCCTTGCTGTCCCATCATGAAAGCTCCTTTTATGCGCCTAGAAGCTAACTGAAAAACACTGTTGGTGTCGGGCTTATACTCACGACAGGCATGGCTGTGAGAGGGAAAAAGAGGTTTCACGAAGAAACACGTATTCCAGTTTCTGATTCAGAGCTCATCCTGTCCTGTTCTCTAGCTAAAGGGAAACTCAAAGTGAGGCCTAGCTTCGAAGGAGGGCCCTGATACGCCATGCAGTGGAGTAGGCGTGCAAAGGCTTCCATGAGGCCTTAGTCGCTCTTCTGCTTTAGTTGAACGCTAGTAAGCTTTTCAGGACTCGTAGAGCCCTCGCGGCAGCACTCGTTTCCGTACAAGGACACTGAGTACTCCAAGGCTTCCCTGGGCTTGCTGGGCCACAGTCAGACCCGTAGGCCTGTCAGGGTGCCCATGGGTAGGCGGAGTAAAGGGTAACACACTGCACGCTTCATTCGGGGAGCTAGGTATCCCCAGCTACAGAAAGGTTTCATGAACACAGTTCTAGAAAATCCAGCATACCATGGAAATCGTCCTCGTGACCCTAGTCTCAGCTGTACTGAGAAAAACTCTCTGCTTACAAGTCCTTCTAGGACCTCATAACAAGTCACCGTATCTCAAGATTAAAGGCAGATTGCATTGCAACTTCCACTACAACACTGTTTTCTGTGGAACAATTCAGGCTTTTGGGAGAGGCACAGGACCCTAGGAGACCTAGGGCACTCTTTCGTCTAGGCATTTCACTACACGCAGAGCACCCTGTGTAGAAAAGTTGAATGAGGGAAGAGCCAGGGAGGTAGCTAGGTCTCTTTGGACCTGCCAGAAGCCAGAGACACTTACGCTGCGTGTCAACCTGGAGATGGTGCCTGATGGGACTGGCCTTGTTTTCCCACCTTGAAAGCTCCTCTTCTGCGCCTTGAAGCTCCCTTAAAAACCCTGTTGTTGTCAGGCTTATACTCATTGCAGGCATGACTGTTAGAGGAAAAAGAGGTTACACGAAGAGACAGGGTATTTTAGTTTCCGAGTCAGAGCGCATCCTGTCCTGTTTTATAGCTAAAGGGAAACTCAAAGGGAGCTCTCACTTCCAAGGTGGGCCCTGATATGCCAAGTAGCGGGGTAGGCGTGCAACAGTTTCCATGAGGCCTTAGAAGTTCTCCTGCGTTAGATGAACGCTAGTAAGGTTTTCAGGACTCCTAAATGCCTCGCGGCAGCACTCGTTTCCATACAAAGACACTGAGTACTCCAAGGCTTCCCTGGGCTTGCTGGGCCACAGTCAGACCCGTAGGCCCGTCAGGATGCCCCTGGGTAGGCCGAGTGAAGGGTAACACGCTGCACGCTTTACTCGGGGAGCTAGATATCCCCAACTACCGAAAGGTTTCATGAACACGGTTCTAGAAAGTCAGGCATGCCGTGGAAGTCGTCCTCGTTGCCCTAGTCTGAGCTGTACTGAGAAAAACTCTCTGCTTACAAGTCCTTCTAGGACCTCATAGCTTAAGTCACCGTATCTCAAGGAGAAAGGCAGCTTGCATTGCAACTTCCACTACAGCACAGTTTTCTGTGGAACACTTCAGGCTTTTGGGAGAGGCACCGGACCCTCAGAGACCTAGGGCCCTCTTTCGTCTAGGCAGTTCACTACACGCAGAACACCCTGTGTAGAAAAGTTGAATCAGGGAAGAGCCAGGGAGCTAGCTAGGTCTCTTTTGACCTGCCAGTACCCTGAGACACTTACTCTGAGTGTCATCCTGGAGATGGTGCCTGATGGGACTGGCCTTGTTTTCCCACCTTGAAAGCTCCTCTTATGCGCCTTGAAGATCCCTTAAAAACACTGTGGTTGTCAGCCTTATACTCACGGCAGGCATGGCTGTGAGAGGGAAAAAAAGGTTTCACGAAGAAACAGGGTATCCCAGTTTCTCGGTCAGAGCTCATCCTGTCCTGTTCTATAGCTAAAGGGAATCTCAACGTGAGGCCTAACTTCGAAGGAGGGCCCTGATATGCCATGCAGCAGGGTAGGAGTGCGCAGCTTCCATGAGGCCTTAGTCGCACTTCTGCATTAGTTTCACGGTACTAATCTTCTCAGGACTCCTGCTCCCTTGCGTCTGCACCCGTTTCCGTACAAAGACACTGAGTAACCCCCAGGCTCCCCTGAGTTGAAGATCAACATTCAGACACGTAGGCCCTTCGGAGTGCCCGTGTCTGTGCCGAGTGAAGGGCAGCATGATGCACGCTCCCTCGGGGGAGCTCGATTTCCTCAGCTCACCAACAGCCTCAGGAACACGGTTGTAGTAGGTGCAGCATGCCATGCCAGTCTGCCTGCTTACAGTAGTCCGAGCTGTACTGAGGAAAACTCTTTGCTTACAGTTCCTTCTACCAGCTCCTAGCTGAAGTCAACCAACCTCTAGGAGAGAGTCGGCTTGTGGTCCAAGTGCAACTAGAGCACACTTTCTGGTGTAACGCCGCAGGCTTTTGGAAGATGCCCAGGAGCCCAGGACACCTAGGGAATTCTTTCATTTAGGCAGTTCGCTACACGCAGAACACCCTGCAGAGAAAAGTTGATTCTCCAAGGACCCAGTGAGGAGCTAGGTCTCTTTTGACCTGCTAGAAACCACAGATGCTTCTTCTGCGTGTCAGCCTGGAAATGGCGGCCTTAGGAGACAAGCCTTGTTTTCCCGTCTTGAAAGCTCCATTCATGCGGCCTTGAAGCTACCTGAAAAACACTGTGGTTGTCGGACTTGTCCTCACTCCAGGCATGGCTCTGGAAGAAAATGAGTTTTCTCCAAAGAAAGAGGGTGCTTCCAGGCCCTGGTGGGGAGCATATCCTGCCCTGCACTAGAGCTAAGGGGAATCTCAACGTGCGCCCTACCCTCGACCTAAGGCTCTGATTTGCCCTCCAGAAGGGTAGTTGTGCAGCATTTTCCTTGAGGCCTTAGTCGCAGTCCTGCATTAGTTTAAAGGTACTACTCTTCTCAGGACTCCAGGCCCACTCGTGTCAGTACCCATTTGCGTACAAGAACTCTGAGTACCCCAGGACTCCCCTGGGCTTGCTGGGCCACACTCAGACCCGTAGGCCCTTCAGTGTGCCCCTTTTTAGGCCGAGTGAAAGATAACAAACTGCACTCTTTCTTGGGAAAGCTAGATTTCCTCAGCTCACCATCAGCCTCAGGAACACGGTTCTAGCAAGGCCAGCAAACCATGGAAGTCTGCCTCCTCGGCCGATTCTGAGCTGTACTGAGTAAAACTCTCTGCTTTGAAGTCCTTCGAGGACCTCGTACCTGAAGTCACCGTATCTCAAGGAGAAAGACGGCTTGCATTCCAACTTCCACTACGGCACAGTGTTCTGTGTAACACTTCAGGCTTTGGGACATGCACAGGGCTCTTAGAGACCTAGGGCAGTCTATTGTCTAGGCACTTCACTACACGTACAACACCCTGTGCAGAAATATTGATTCTGGGCAGAGCCAAGTAGGTAGCCAGGTCTCTTTTGACCTCTTAGAAACCACAGCTACTTATGCTGTGTGTCAATCTGGAAACAGGACCTGATGGGGCTAGCCTTGCTGTCCCATCATGAAAGCTCCTTTTATGCGCCTAGAAGCTAACTGAAAAACACTGTTGGTGTCGGGCTTATACTCACGACAGGCATGGCTGTGAGAGGGAAAAAGAGGTTTCACGAAGAAACACGTATTCCAGTTTCTGATTCAGAGCTCATCCTGTCCTGTTCTCTAGCTAAAGGGAAACTCAAAGTGAGGCCTAGCTTCGAAGGAGGGCCCTGATACGCCATGCAGTGGAGTAGGCGTGCAAAGGCTTCCATGAGGCCTTAGTCGCTCTTCTGCTTTAGTTGAACGCTAGTAAGCTTTTCAGGACTCGTAGAGCCCTCGCGGCAGCACTCGTTTCCGTACAAGGACACTGAGTACTCCAAGGCTTCCCTGGGCTTGCTGGGCCACAGTCAGACCCGTAGGCCTGTCAGGGTGCCCATGGGTAGGCGGAGTAAAGGGTAACACACTGCACGCTTCATTCGGGGAGCTAGGTATCCCCAGCTACAGAAAGGTTTCATGAACACAGTTCTAGAAAATCCAGCATACCATGGAAATCGTCCTCGTGACCCTAGTCTCAGCTGTACTGAGAAAAACTCTCTGCTTACAAGTCCTTCTAGGACCTCATAACAAGTCACCGTATCTCAAGATTAAAGGCAGATTGCATTGCAACTTCCACTACAACACTGTTTTCTGTGGAACAATTCAGGCTTTTGGGAGAGGCACAGGACCCTAGGAGACCTAGGGCACTCTTTCGTCTAGGCATTTCACTACACGCAGAGCACCCTGTGTAGAAAAGTTGAATGAGGGAAGAGCCAGGGAGGTAGCTAGGTCTCTTTGGACCTGCCAGAAGCCAGAGACACTTACGCTGCGTGTCAACCTGGAGATGGTGCCTGATGGGACTGGCCTTGTTTTCCCACCTTGAAAGCTCCTCTTCTGCGCCTTGAAGCTCCCTTAAAAACCCTGTTGTTGTCAGGCTTATACTCATTGCAGGCATGACTGTTAGAGGAAAAAGAGGTTACACGAAGAGACAGGGTATTTTAGTTTCCGAGTCAGAGCGCATCCTGTCCTGTTTTATAGCTAAAGGGAAACTCAAAGGGAGCTCTCACTTCCAAGGTGGGCCCTGATATGCCAAGTAGCGGGGTAGGCGTGCAACAGTTTCCATGAGGCCTTAGAAGTTCTCCTGCGTTAGATGAACGCTAGTAAGGTTTTCAGGACTCCTAAATGCCTCGCGGCAGCACTCGTTTCCATACAAAGACACTGAGTACTCCAAGGCTTCCCTGGGCTTGCTGGGCCACAGTCAGACCCGTAGGCCCGTCAGGATGCCCCTGGGTAGGCCGAGTGAAGGGTAACACGCTGCACGCTTTACTCGGGGAGCTAGATATCCCCAACTACCGAAAGGTTTCATGAACACGGTTCTAGAAAGTCAGGCATGCCGTGGAAGTCGTCCTCGTTGCCCTAGTCTGAGCTGTACTGAGAAAAACTCTCTGCTTACAAGTCCTTCTAGGACCTCATAGCTTAAGTCACCGTATCTCAAGGAGAAAGGCAGCTTGCATTGCAACTTCCACTACAGCACAGTTTTCTGTGGAACACTTCAGGCTTTTGGGAGAGGCACCGGACCCTCAGAGACCTAGGGCCCTCTTTCGTCTAGGCAGTTCACTACACGCAGAACACCCTGTGTAGAAAAGTTGAATCAGGGAAGAGCCAGGGAGCTAGCTAGGTCTCTTTTGACCTGCCAGTACCCTGAGACACTTACTCTGAGTGTCATCCTGGAGATGGTGCCTGATGGGACTGGCCTTGTTTTCCCACCTTGAAAGCTCCTCTTATGCGCCTTGAAGATCCCTTAAAAACACTGTGGTTGTCAGCCTTATACTCACGGCAGGCATGGCTGTGAGAGGGAAAAAAAGGTTTCACGAAGAAACAGGGTATCCCAGTTTCTCGGTCAGAGCTCATCCTGTCCTGTTCTATAGCTAAAGGGAATCTCAACGTGAGGCCTAACTTCGAAGGAGGGCCCTGATATGCCATGCAGCAGGGTAGGAGTGCGCAGCTTCCATGAGGCCTTAGTCGCACTTCTGCATTAGTTTCACGGTACTAATCTTCTCAGGACTCCTGCTCCCTTGCGTCTGCACCCGTTTCCGTACAAAGACACTGAGTAACCCCCAGGCTCCCCTGAGTTGAAGATCAACATTCAGACACGTAGGCCCTTCGGAGTGCCCGTGTCTGTGCCGAGTGAAGGGCAGCATGATGCACGCTCCCTCGGGGGAGCTCGATTTCCTCAGCTCACCAACAGCCTCAGGAACACGGTTGTAGTAGGTGCAGCATGCCATGCCAGTCTGCCTGCTTACAGTAGTCCGAGCTGTACTGAGGAAAACTCTTTGCTTACAGTTCCTTCTACCAGCTCCTAGCTGAAGTCAACCAACCTCTAGGAGAGAGTCGGCTTGTGGTCCAAGTGCAACTAGAGCACACTTTCTGGTGTAACGCCGCAGGCTTTTGGAAGATGCCCAGGAGCCCAGGACACCTAGGGAATTCTTTCATTTAGGCAGTTCGCTACACGCAGAACACCCTGCAGAGAAAAGTTGATTCTCCAAGGACCCAGTGAGGAGCTAGGTCTCTTTTGACCTGCTAGAAACCACAGATGCTTCTTCTGCGTGTCAGCCTGGAAATGGCGGCCTTAGGAGACAAGCCTTGTTTTCCCGTCTTGAAAGCTCCATTCATGCGGCCTTGAAGCTACCTGAAAAACACTGTGGTTGTCGGACTTGTCCTCACTCCAGGCATGGCTCTGGAAGAAAATGAGTTTTCTCCAAAGAAAGAGGGTGCTTCCAGGCCCTGGTGGGGAGCATATCCTGCCCTGCACTAGAGCTAAGGGGAATCTCAACGTGCGCCCTACCCTCGACCTAAGGCTCTGATTTGCCCTCCAGAAGGGTAGTTGTGCAGCATTTTCCTTGAGGCCTTAGTCGCAGTCCTGCATTAGTTTAAAGGTACTACTCTTCTCAGGACTCCAGGCCCACTCGTGTCAGTACCCATTTGCGTACAAGAACTCTGAGTACCCCAGGACTCCCCTGGGCTTGCTGGGCCACACTCAGACCCGTAGGCCCTTCAGTGTGCCCCTTTTTAGGCCGAGTGAAAGATAACAAACTGCACTCTTTCTTGGGAAAGCTAGATTTCCTCAGCTCACCATCAGCCTCAGGAACACGGTTCTAGCAAGGCCAGCAAACCATGGAAGTCTGCCTCATCGGCCGATTCTGAGCTGTACTGAGTAAAACTCTCTGCTTTGAAGTCCTTCGAGGACCTCGTACCTGAAGTCACCGTATCTCAAGGAGAAAGACGGCTTGCATTCCAACTTCCACTACGGCACAGTGTTCTGTGTAACACTTCAGGCTTTGGGAAATGCACAGGGCTCTTAGAGACCTAGGGCAGTCTATTGTCTAGGCACTTCACTACACGTACAACACCCTGTGCAGAAATATTGATTCTGGGCAGAGCCAAGTAGGTAGCCAGGTCTCTTTTGACCTCTTAGAAACCACAGCTACTTATGCTGTGTGTCAATCTGGAAACAGGACCTGATGGGGCTAGCCTTGCTGTCCCATCATGAAAGCTCCTTTTATGCGCCTAGAAGCTAACTGAAAAACACTGTTGGTGTCGGGCTTATACTCACGACAGGCATGGCTGTGAGAGGGAAAAAGAGGTTTCACGAAGAAACACGTATTCCAGTTTCTGATTCAGAGCTCATCCTGTCCTGTTCTCTAGCTAAAGGGAAACTCAAAGTGAGGCCTAGCTTCGAAGGAGGGCCCTGATACGCCATGCAGTGGAGTAGGCGTGCAAAGGCTTCCATGAGGCCTTAGTCGCTCTTCTGCTTTAGTTGAACGCTAGTAAGCTTTTCAGGACTCGTAGAGCCCTCGCGGCAGCACTCGTTTCCGTACAAGGACACTGAGTACTCCAAGGCTTCCCTGGGCTTGCTGGGCCACAGTCAGACCCGTAGGCCTGTCAGGGTGCCCATGGGTAGGCGGAGTAAAGGGTAACACACTGCACGCTTCATTCGGGGAGCTAGGTATCCCCAGCTACAGAAAGGTTTCATGAACACAGTTCTAGAAAATCCAGCATACCATGGAAATCGTCCTCGTGACCCTAGTCTCAGCTGTACTGAGAAAAACTCTCTGCTTACAAGTCCTTCTAGGACCTCATAACAAGTCACCGTATCTCAAGATTAAAGGCAGATTGCATTGCAACTTCCACTACAACACTGTTTTCTGTGGAACAATTCAGGCTTTTGGGAGAGGCACAGGACCCTAGGAGACCTAGGGCACTCTTTCGTCTAGGCATTTCACTACACGCAGAGCACCCTGTGTAGAAAAGTTGAATGAGGGAAGAGCCAGGGAGGTAGCTAGGTCTCTTTGGACCTGCCAGAAGCCAGAGACACTTACGCTGCGTGTCAACCTGGAGATGGTGCCTGATGGGACTGGCCTTGTTTTCCCACCTTGAAAGCTCCTCTTCTGCGCCTTGAAGCTCCCTTAAAAACCCTGTTGTTGTCAGGCTTATACTCATTGCAGGCATGACTGTTAGAGGAAAAAGAGGTTACACGAAGAGACAGGGTATTTTAGTTTCCGAGTCAGAGCGCATCCTGTCCTGTTTTATAGCTAAAGGGAAACTCAAAGGGAGCTCTCACTTCCAAGGTGGGCCCTGATATGCCAAGTAGCGGGGTAGGCGTGCAACAGTTTCCATGAGGCCTTAGAAGTTCTCCTGCGTTAGATGAACGCTAGTAAGGTTTTCAGGACTCCTAAATGCCTCGCGGCAGCACTCGTTTCCATACAAAGACACTGAGTACTCCAAGGCTTCCCTGGGCTTGCTGGGCCACAGTCAGACCCGTAGGCCCGTCAGGATGCCCCTGGGTAGGCCGAGTGAAGGGTAACACGCTGCACGCTTTACTCGGGGAGCTAGATATCCCCAACTACCGAAAGGTTTCATGAACACGGTTCTAGAAAGTCAGGCATGCCGTGGAAGTCGTCCTCGTTGCCCTAGTCTGAGCTGTACTGAGAAAAACTCTCTGCTTACAAGTCCTTCTAGGACCTCATAGCTTAAGTCACCGTATCTCAAGGAGAAAGGCAGCTTGCATTGCAACTTCCACTACAGCACAGTTTTCTGTGGAACACTTCAGGCTTTTGGGAGAGGCACCGGACCCTCAGAGACCTAGGGCCCTCTTTCGTCTAGGCAGTTCACTACACGCAGAACACCCTGTGTAGAAAAGTTGAATCAGGGAAGAGCCAGGGAGCTAGCTAGGTCTCTTTTGACCTGCCAGTACCCTGAGACACTTACTCTGAGTGTCATCCTGGAGATGGTGCCTGATGGGACTGGCCTTGTTTTCCCACCTTGAAAGCTCCTCTTATGCGCCTTGAAGATCCCTTAAAAACACTGTGGTTGTCAGCCTTATACTCACGGCAGGCATGGCTGTGAGAGGGAAAAAAAGGTTTCACGAAGAAACAGGGTATCCCAGTTTCTCGGTCAGAGCTCATCCTGTCCTGTTCTATAGCTAAAGGGAATCTCAACGTGAGGCCTAACTTCGAAGGAGGGCCCTGATATGCCATGCAGCAGGGTAGGAGTGCGCAGCTTCCATGAGGCCTTAGTCGCACTTCTGCATTAGTTTCACGGTACTAATCTTCTCAGGACTCCTGCTCCCTTGCGTCTGCACCCGTTTCCGTACAAAGACACTGAGTAACCCCCAGGCTCCCCTGAGTTGAAGATCAACATTCAGACACGTAGGCCCTTCAGAGTGCCCGTGTCTGTGCCGAGTGAAGGGCAGCATGATGCACGCTCCCTCGGGGGAGCTCGATTTCCTCAGCTCACCAACAGCCTCAGGAACACGGTTGTAGTAGGTGCAGCATGCCATGCCAGTCTGCCTGCTTACAGTAGTCCGAGCTGTACTGAGGAAAACTCTTTGCTTACAGTTCCTTCTACCAGCTCCTAGCTGAAGTCAACCAACCTCTAGGAGAGAGTCGGCTTGTGGTCCAAGTGCAACTAGAGCACACTTTCTGGTGTAACGCCGCAGGCTTTTGGAAGATGCCCAGGAGCCCAGGACACCTAGGGAATTCTTTTATTTAGGCAGTTCGCTACACGCAGAACACCCTGCAGAGAAAAGTTGATTCTCCAAGGACCCAGTGAGGAGCTAGGTCTCTTTTGACCTGCTAGAAACCACAGATGCTTCTTCTGCGTGTCAGCCTGGAAATGGCGGCCTTAGGAGACAAGCCTTGTTTTCCCGTCTTGAAAGCTCCATTCATGCGGCCTTGAAGCTACCTGAAAAACACTGTGGTTGTCGGACTTGTCCTCACTCCAGGCATGGCTCTGGAAGAAAATGAGTTTTCTCCAAAGAAAGAGGGTGCTTCCAGGCCCTGGTGGGGAGCATATCCTGCCCTGCACTAGAGCTAAGGGGAATCTCAACGTGCGCCCTACCCTCGACCTAAGGCTCTGATTTGCCCTCCAGAAGGGTAGTTGTGCAGCATTTTCCTTGAGGCCTTAGTCGCAGTCCTGCATTAGTTTAAAGGTACTACTCTTCTCAGGACTCCAGGCCCACTCGTGTCAGTACCCATTTGCGTACAAGAACTCTGAGTACCCCAGGACTCCCCTGGGCTTGCTGGGCCACACTCAGACCCGTAGGCCCTTCAGTGTGCCCCTTTTTAGGCCGAGTGAAAGATAACAAACTGCACTCTTTCTTGGGAAAGCTAGATTTCCTCAGCTCACCATCAGCCTCAGGAACACGGTTCTAGCAAGGCCAGCAAACCATGGAAGTCTGCCTCATCGGCCGATTCTGAGCTGTACTGAGTAAAACTCTCTGCTTTGAAGTCCTTCGAGGACCTCGTACCTGAAGTCACCGTATCTCAAGGAGAAAGACGGCTTGCATTCCAACTTCCACTACGGCACAGTGTTCTGTGTAACACTTCAGGCTTTGGGACATGCACAGGGCTCTTAGAGACCTAGGGCAGTCTATTGTCTAGGCACTTCACTACACGTACAACACCCTGTGCAGAAATATTGATTCTGGGCAGAGCCAAGTAGGTAGCCAGGTCTCTTTTGACCTCTTAGAAACCACAGCTACTTATGCTGTGTGTCAATCTGGAAACAGGACCTGATGGGGCTAGCCTTGCTGTCCCATCATGAAAGCTCCTTTTATGCGCCTAGAAGCTAACTGAAAAACACTGTTGGTGTCGGGCTTATACTCACGACAGGCATGGCTGTGAGAGGGAAAAAGAGGTTTCACGAAGAAACACGTATTCCAGTTTCTGATTCAGAGCTCATCCTGTCCTGTTCTCTAGCTAAAGGGAAACTCAAAGTGAGGCCTAGCTTCGAAGGAGGGCCCTGATACGCCATGCAGTGGAGTAGGCGTGCAAAGGCTTCCATGAGGCCTTAGTCGCTCTTCTGCTTTAGTTGAACGCTAGTAAGCTTTTCAGGACTCGTAGAGCCCTCGCGGCAGCACTCGTTTCCGTACAAGGACACTGAGTACTCCAAGGCTTCCCTGGGCTTGCTGGGCCACAGTCAGACCCGTAGGCCTGTCAGGGTGCCCATGGGTAGGCGGAGTAAAGGGTAACACACTGCACGCTTCATTCGGGGAGCTAGGTATCCCCAGCTACAGAAAGGTTTCATGAACACAGTTCTAGAAAATCCAGCATACCATGGAAATCGTCCTCGTGACCCTAGTCTCAGCTGTACTGAGAAAAACTCTCTGCTTACAAGTCCTTCTAGGACCTCATAACAAGTCACCGTATCTCAAGATTAAAGGCAGATTGCATTGCAACTTCCACTACAACACTGTTTTCTGTGGAACAATTCAGGCTTTTGGGAGAGGCACAGGACCCTAGGAGACCTAGGGCACTCTTTCGTCTAGGCATTTCACTACACGCAGAGCACCCTGTGTAGAAAAGTTGAATGAGGGAAGAGCCAGGGAGGTAGCTAGGTCTCTTTGGACCTGCCAGAAGCCAGAGACACTTACGCTGCGTGTCAACCTGGAGATGGTGCCTGATGGGACTGGCCTTGTTTTCCCACCTTGAAAGCTCCTCTTATGCGCCTTGAAGCTCCCTTAAAAACCCTGTTGTTGTCAGGCTTATACTCATTGCAGGCATGACTGTTAGAGGAAAAAGAGGTTACACGAAGAGACAGGGTATTTTAGTTTCCGAGTCAGAGCGCATCCTGTCCTGTTTTATAGCTAAAGGGAAACTCAAAGGGAGCTCTCACTTCCAAGGTGGGCCCTGATATGCCAAGTAGCGGGGTAGGCGTGCAACAGTTTCCATGAGGCCTTAGAAGTTCTCCTGCGTTAGATGAACGCTAGTAAGGTTTTCAGGACTCCTAAATGCCTCGCGGCAGCACTCGTTTCCATACAAAGACACTGAGTACTCCAAGGCTTCCCTGGGCTTGCTGGGCCACAGTCAGACCCGTAGGCCCGTCAGGATGCCCCTGGGTAGGCCGAGTGAAGGGTAACACGCTGCACGCTTTACTCGGGGAGCTAGATATCCCCAACTACCGAAAGGTTTCATGAACACGGTTCTAGAAAGTCAGGCATGCCGTGGAAGTCGTCCTCGTTGCCCTAGTCTGAGCTGTACTGAGAAAAACTCTCTGCTTACAAGTCCTTCTAGGACCTCATAGCTTAAGTCACCGTATCTCAAGGAGAAAGGCAGCTTGCATTGCAACTTCCACTACAGCACAGTTTTCTGTGGAACACTTCAGGCTTTTGGGAGAGGCACCGGACCCTCAGAGACCTAGGGCCCTCTTTCGTCTAGGCAGTTCACTACACGCAGAACACCCTGTGTAGAAAAGTTGAATCAGGGAAGAGCCAGGGAGCTAGCTAGGTCTCTTTTGACCTGCCAGTACCCTGAGACACTTACTCTGAGTGTCATCCTGGAGATGGTGCCTGATGGGACTGGCCTTGTTTTCCCACCTTGAAAGCTCCTCTTATGCGCCTTGAAGATCCCTTAAAAACACTGTGGTTGTCAGCCTTATACTCACGGCAGGCATGGCTGTGAGAGGGAAAAAAAGGTTTCACGAAGAAACAGGGTATCCCAGTTTCTCGGTCAGAGCTCATCCTGTCCTGTTCTATAGCTAAAGGGAATCTCAACGTGAGGCCTAACTTCGAAGGAGGGCCCTGATATGCCATGCAGCAGGGTAGGAGTGCGCAGCTTCCATGAGGCCTTAGTCGCACTTCTGCATTAGTTTCACGGTACTAATCTTCTCAGGACTCCTGCTCCCTTGCGTCTGCACCCGTTTCCGTACAAAGACAC